>NC_142038.1:59635009-59953509 GCF_982192425.1 Myodes glareolus
TTTGCTCAGGATGTCTTATCTACTTTCCTTTCCCTAGGGCATCCATGCACATCTTTCTTGGTCTCCTCCTTGTTACCTAGCTTCTCAGGGGTTGTGAATTGTAGCCTGGTTATACGTTTCTTTACATCTAATATCCACTTATGAGTGAGAACATACCTTGCTTGTCTTTCTGGGTCTGGGGTACTTTTTTTCTAGTTCCATCTATTTGTTTACAAATTTCAAAATGTCATTGTTTTGTACTGCTGAGTAATACTCCATTGTGTAAATAAATGTACCGCATTTTCTTAACTATTCTTCAGGGGAGGGACACTTGGGTTGTCCTCAGGTGCTAGTTATTATGAATAATGAATGTTGCTATGTACATTGTTGAGCAAATTTCCTTGTAGTAAACTGTGTATCCTTTGGGTACATGTTCAAGAGTGCTATTGCTGAATCTTAAGACAGATTCATTATCAATTTTCTGAGAAGCTGCCATACTGTTTTCCAAAGTGGTACTTTGGAAACTGTACAAGTTTTGCACCCTGACCAGCAATGGAGGAGTGTTTCCCTTACCCCACATCCTCTCCAGCATAAGCTGTCATCAGTGTTTTTGATCTCAGCCATTCTGACAAGTATAAGATGGTATCTCAGAATCATTTTGATTTGCATTTCTCTGATGGTTAAGGATGTTGAATAATTTTTTAAATGTCTTTCAGCCATTTGAGAGTCTTCTGTGAGAATTCTCTGTTTATACCTGTGCCCCATTTTTTAAATTGGATTATTTGGTATTTTGGTATCTAGTTTCTAGAGCTCTTTATATATATTGGAGATCAGTCCTCTGTCAGATGTGGAGCTGGTGAAGAAATTTTCCCTTTAGGTAGGGTGCCGTTTTGTTTTATTGACCATGTCCTTTGCTTTTCAGAAGTTTCTCAGTTTCAGGAGGTTTCATTTATTAATTGCTTCTCTCAGTGTCTGTACTACTGGTGTTATGTTTAGGAAGTGGTTTCTTTTGTCAATGCATTAAAGGCTACTTCCCACTTTTGTCTTCTATAAGGTTCAGTGTAGATTAATGCCGGGGTCTTTGATTCAATTCCATTGATCCTCTTGTCTGCTTTTATATGAATGACAAATTGTTTTTATGCTACATCTTTATATAATAGCTTCAAATAAGGAGTAGTGATATCTGTGGAGGTTCCTTTATTGTACAGGATTGTTTGGGCTGTCCTGTTCTTTTTCTTTGTTTGCTTTTACACATGTCGTTGAGTATTATTCCATCAAGGTCTGTAAAAAATTGTGTTGGGATTTTGATGTAGATTGTATTAAATCTTTAGAATGCTTTTGGTAGGATTGCCATTTTTACTATGCTGATCCTACCTATATAAGAGCATAGGAGAGCTTTCTATTTTTTGGTATCTTCTTCAATGTCTTTCTTCAGTAATTTAAAGTTCTGGTTATAAAGGTCTTCCACTTGTTTGGTTAGGGCACTTGAAGTTATTTTATGTTATTTATGGCTATTGTAAAGGGTGATGTTTCTCTGATTCTTTTTTTAGCCCATTTATCATTTGTGTATAAGAGGGCTACTCAAAGTTCTAGCTAGAGCAATAAGACAACAATAGGAAATCAAGGGGATACAATTTGGAAAGGAAAAAGTCAAATTTTTTCACTGCTTGCAGATGATATGATAGTATACATAAGTGACCCCAACATTTCTACCAGGGAACTCCTACAGTTAATCAACACTTTCAGCAATGTGGCAGGATATAAGACTGACTAAAAAAAATCAGTAGCCTCTTTAAACACAAAAGGCCCTTTTACATAAAGTGAAACACAATTCCATGATAAAATATCTGTTCAATAAACATCATTAAAGCACAAGTTAGCTATAGTTCTGAGGGTAGAATCCCTTGCTTCCAGATGGTGTGCAAAAGTGCTGATGTATGACTTGTTTCTTGAGGTGAATTACTTCTTGGGAATAACTCTCTAGAGTGAATTCTACCCTTTTATTCTTGCTATATTGTTTCCATGTCATTTACTGGGGCACCACACTCAATCTAGGGTTCCTTGCAATCTGTTTTCAGTATTGCTTCTGTGGTCAGCAGAGTTGAAGATTAGTGTAGGAAGAGCTGACAGAAGACAATCCCAAAGGTCTGTGAGTAGTATATCCTGAGTGTATGAGTGTGTCAGAGACCCCCATGATGCCCAACACATCTCTAAGTATCTTTAATGCAGATATAGGATGGGGTGTCTCTTAAGTTTTCATGTGTTGGAAAAAAGTAGACGGAGTGGGGTATTTAACAGTTGTGAAGATAATTTGACAATAATGATTTAAGTTAGCACCTTTGGAAATTGATAAGTATTAGATACATTCATTTGATTGGAGTTACCATGATTCAATACATGGCTTTATGGGAAGAGGAGGAGTGACCAGAAGAGTCTCACTGAGGAGCAACAACATCATGTTCTGCCTTTGGAAGTTGCCAGCCAAGAGACAATCATCATTGAATGTGTTCCTTAGTTACTGCATCTCCACCTTTGTGAGGTTTTAAAATTTCAACATAACATGCTTGGGTAAGCAATGTTAGTGTTATTGGTCATAGAAAATGCACTGAAAGTTTTGGGTTGAAAGAAAAACAGAAAGTATCAGAGCCTCCTTTCTCACACAATGTCTCTCAAGCGTCCTCTACTGAAAGAGCTTGTTGTGCTACTGAAAAGGAGAAATGGTATTTTCAAGAATCCAGTCACCCATGGGTAACCTAGCACAGGGTCAGTTTTTAGCTGAGAGGTAATGCATGAACAAGTGGAACAGCTTTACAAAGAAGAGCAGAACCAGTCTTCCTTCTATAGACAGCAGGTGCTCTGTGTGACTTCACATATTGGTAGAACTGCAATATCAAAGGGCATTTAAAGCACATTTGTACAGACATTGCCAACTGGTGAGGCAGGGAGGGAGAGTGAGATTTGGATTCAATAGCTATTTCTAACTCTTAAATTAATAATGATTCAGTTAACATGATCTTTTAAGAGTTCAGGCTTATATATTAGATGATTTCATTTATGTAAGAGGTATGTGTAAAGTAAAATATATCTCATCGCTTATTCACACAAATTCATTATGTACAGCACAAAATTAATATAACACAGCACTTAGGATTCTGGAAATTAAAGCAAAAAGTTCAAAGCAGTTATTCCAAAAAAGAGCCTGCCATAGAATTTTGGAGGTCTTGGAGGCTCATGGCAGGGGAGATCTTTCCCTCCAACAATTGCCTATACTGAAAAAATGATAGCAGGACTATGAGGAGCAGCTTTTATTAAGTCATTTCTGATATGTGTCCAATGAAAAAGTAAACATTCACATTTTTTGACTATTTACCCATAAAGCTTCACTCTTTCTTGAGGGACAAATTGAGTCAAAATGTGTGTCTTGAGTATTTTGTGTTTTAGGTATTTAGAGACTGTGCTTGATAGTAGGAGTCTTTTTACTTTCTCCAAATTTCTCTTATCTAAGGAAACTTTAAAATAGGCAATTAGAATCATAAATTTGTCAAGACTGTACAGCTGTAGAATTGGGTGGTAATTGGAGATACCCCTCATTGTCTAAAGATAAGCAACTTATATCTCAGACTGGGGAAAGCAATATGATATTGTCACTAATTCTATATTAAAAAAAACGGGATAGTATCTCTCCATGGATATTGGTTTACTACACAGAATTTACTTACCTTTGACACATTTAGCAGCCCTATGCTTCCTACTAGTTTCATAGAGTCATTCAGTGGAGATAGTCCATAGGAAGAGCAAAGGCCACAAGGCATGCAATTAATTATGTGAAAATCATGAAAATTTGAAATCTCTCTGAGAAGTGACCTGGCTGATAGGCATAAGCTGTCACTTAAGAGGGAAGAGTATGATGAAAGAATTCCTAAATTTTAATTGTAAACCTTACAGTTTCATGTTCCATATGAATACAGAAATTGATCATGGATCTTTGTACATGTCAAAAATCAATAATTTGTAAGAAGATTTTCAACACATATATGAATAAGGACTATAGCATAGGATTGAATTGTCATAAGTCTGACTTTGTTTATAAGAGAAAACATTAGATTGTCCAGGGTTTTGTGTAAAGGACAGAGTACTAGGAAGAGTCTTGGGTCACAAGTATTGGTTTCAAGTAAGAATGAAGGTCATTGGATGCCCTTCCTTTAAGGACATATCTACTGATAAGAGAGAAAGATGAAGCTAAGACAGCTCCAGACATCTCGCCCAAAAATAGACAGTTCTAGACCATCACCAGGTAAAAGCAGAACAAGGACTCCTTTCCCATTACTCAGAAATGGTTCAAAAAAGTTACATGGGAAACTGTGTTCCATAATTTTCCCTATTGCCTATCATTTTGAAATGTATGGGGGTGGAAGAGTTCAGAATAAGACTGAACACTGCCTCCACAGAGGAGATCTGGGGTGGGAGGAGTGGGCTGGCCACAGTCACCATACCAATGGAGACATAAGGCAGTCTGACTGGGAGAAAGCTGAAGACATGGATTTTTTAGTGGGATAACAGTTTGAAACCTTTAATGAAAAAACAATTTTACAACCTGGACATGATCTAAGGTTTAAACTAAACCTATAAAATCTGTCTGAGGTGTTAGGAAGAGATGGATTTGAGACAGAATTTAGTTGAAATCAGTGAGAGGGGAAAAATTGTGTTTTCTCTCCTCTGAGTTGAAGCATCTTAATAGGTTTGTTATAGCAGCATGGCTGGTAAGACACACGAAACAGCGATCAACACAGATTGTAGAACCAACGCAGAAGCACTTACAGAAGACTGAACGTGTGGGAGGGGTTAGCAGGGAAGGGTGGATGTAGAATCCGTAAACTAGTAGCACACCCATGGTGAGTTCATACGTATGAAAATTGAAATAGAATTTTGGACGTAGCCACAGAGTCTTTTCATTGCTTCTTGGTGGGATACAGGAAACACATGAGTCATCATTTCCAGTCCCCTCTGCTATCACAGTCAGTCACTAAGTGACGCTCTCGCCTTCTACGGAGTAGTCAAAGTGGACAGCAACCAAGCTGAAGTCCTTCACTACCCTACCATGAAGCAACAGCAGAAAAGCAACTGGTTAGGTGAGCCTCTGCTCAGCTCAGGAGACAAACCTTTTGCTGAAAGGGGAGGAGGACCAACCATTTTCTCAACTTCTTTGAAATGAAGGATGGTTAACTTGAGAACTTAGAACTCTATTACTTACGATATAGATCTGTTGTATGATGTCTTCTAATGGGTGTTCCCCTTCTCATTAGCTTCACAGAGTGCTCATCAAGTCTCTGTACACAGCCCCATGGTTGAACTCCAAGGACAGGCAAACCGTAGAGGCCCCTGACACTACTGATGAGGAATTGTGGTCTGAGATCCATCTATCACTAAGCACTAGCTTCTGTAGACATCGCAACATTTCGTTATCAGCATCCTTCTAACTCTTTCCAATTGAAACTATCCTAGCTAGCACAAAAAGTTTAATGTTCTATTTGAAAAATAAGACGAGTAAGGGTTGAAAAATCATAAGCATTAAAGCAGACAACTAATTCAAAAATCCCATGTATGAATGAAGAGTGTCATGGTGAGTGGTGGAATTGGATGGTTTGCTAATTTCCTTCGGACCAACTCCCAGCCTTTATCTGCTATTCTTATGTGCTTGTAAGATACACCCCCCATTTATGGTTTACATGGGAATGAATAGTGACTCTTCTTAACTTAACACGCAGTGTTTCAAGAGCCCAGTGCCTGTTCCACATCATGAGGCACCCATGCCCACTTCTGTCATCTGTCACTGGTTAATTGTTATTTATTCATGTAGGAAGGATAGGCAGAGTAGTGTAAGAGAAGCTGTGGTGTAAGCCGTGGAGCTGTTTGCTTATGTTAGTATCTGCTATGCCACTAAGGCAAACTGGACATTGGAATGGACATTGGAATGCACTTCTGTTTTGCTTTAATTGGTTTATATGTGCATCAATGTACTTTATTTGGTGAAGGCAAAGCAAGTCAGAAAATATTATATTGCTCTGGAGCCAATGTTAAACTCAGTCTTGGGATTCTCCATCGCTGAGATTGCCTCTACTCTCTGTTCTTTAAGGGAACTGATACTAATTCAACCTTCAAGGATGAATGACCAAAATCTTTAGGATCCACTTCTTTGTTAGATGGCCATATAAACACAGTAATGAGGATGAAAGGGATTACTCAACTCAAGACAAGGTAAAATTTCTTGTGTTATTGAGATAAATGACTGAACAAGATTCCCTTATGCCTAGATTAAACCACTACATACAGTAAAATTATCTTTTCAATGTGTAGCATGAAATAAAATTATTCAACTATTAAGAAAAATAAGCTAAAACATTTTAAAAAATACATAGACATGCTGCCTATCACCCAAATATAGACAATGTGTGCCTTAGTCAGCACACCTTGCACAGAAGACTCTACAACTTAATGTTGAAGATTCAGATATATAATAGATCAGACATTTGGGCTACCAGCACATACTTTTCCTTTCTTAGTGTAATTATCTTTTCTCACCCTCTTTATTCCTCTCACCCCCTTCTTCTCTGATTTTACTCATTATGACCTTCATCTTCTGTGCTGTTGTTATAACTTTGACCACCTTATATAATCTTCACACAGTTCTTTCTCATTTTGGCTATGGATTATCATTTATAAAATCTTCTTTTCATCTTGTGTTTTTATCTTAAAAATGTTCACAGGATTGGCTGGTGCTATATATATATATATATATATATATATATATATATATATATATATATATATATGGGTTTCTATGCACTCATTTTAATTTTTTCATAACATTTATGATGTTTATGATTTGTCTATTCTGTTCATTATTATAAAATTCATATGTACTGATTAATACGCCCCAAGTTCATTATTTTCCTCAACTAAATTGTTCCATGTGAGAAGCTTAAGCATTCCTTGACTCATCATGTAAACAATGGGAATTTCTGTTGTTTCTAAGCTTTTAAATTGGAATGTTGTTGTTCCAAGCAATGATGTGATAGACACCGGCACACATATCTCTTTAGACTGAGTGGTCCATATTCATACTTCATTGCTAATTGGAAGTTGATTCTTTATTTCTCATTACATTTTAGAAATGAGCTGCTTAAGCTTAGGGAAAGAGGACCTTGTCATCTGATGAGCCAGTAACTTGTATCATTGAGCATTATTTCAATTGAGATTTAAAAAATTACAATGTTTTCATGATTTTACATCTTCACTATTGGGAAACTTGTAGACATTTTGTAATGCCTTTCTATCAGAAATGCAATATTAGAATGAATAAGTCAGTTCATCAAGGCACTCAATGTGCTACAAAAAGTCAATGCCATTTATATCAACCACCAATTAGAAAATGCAATTGGAAAGGTTGATATCTAAAACATGTTAAAGACTATGTCTCCATGTTTTATAGTTTCCACAATTACAGTTGACAGCTTCCTGTAACCCTGGTGTGCCAAAAGCCTATTGTTGCAGAAAGTATGTGGAGATTGTCAGGCATTTGTTTAGTTTTCATTTCTGATGGCATGGAAGAAATATCTATAATTACTAAAAGTTTTTTATCAATATTTTGTGCAGAATAATTTCATTTGGAACTTGTGACACATGCTTTCCACCCCAACACTTGTGGAGGCAGAGGCAGGAAGATTAGCCTGGTCTATATGGAGAGTTTCAGGTCAGACCTTGCCCTCTTTTACAAAAAGAAAAATACAAAGAGAGAGAGAGAGAGAGAGAGAGAGAGAGAGAGAGAGAGAGAGAGACAGAGACAGAGACAGAGAGAGAGAAAGAGAGAGAGAGCAGGAAGGAAGGAATAAAGTTAAGAAGGAAGGAAAAGAAGGAGGAGAAGAAGAAAAGTAGAATAGAACAACTGCAGAGAAGAACAGAACTCCAGTTATGGGAAATGCTCAGTTTACATCTCCTTGTAGTTAAATACAGCACATCAGTTAACTTAAGGAAGTAATATCAACTGCTTTGGTGAAAGTCTTTGATTAGATTCTGAATGTATCACAAAAAGTTTTGAGTGTGTGTGTGTGTTGTTCTGTGTATGCTTCAGCGTGACTGTGGGTTTGAAGGGCAGAGATATTTATCAGTAATCTTTCTCCATTTGTTTTTGCCTTTATCTTTTTCAAGAGATTCTTCTCAAACCTTAAGCTGATGGGTTTGGCTAGACAGACTGGCTGGTATACTCTGTACTGGCTCGTAGATTAGGTTACATGCTCCAGCATACCCCGCTTTTATTTGAATCCTGAGAATCCACACTAAGGTCCTCATATTTTCTTGGCAAGAACTTTATCCATTGAGACAACTCTTCAGACCCCCAAAACATTCTTTTCAGTGAACAGAGAATCTCCAAAAGTCTTGATGATGCAGAGAAAAATAATATAAGGGAAAGCATGGACACGGAGGCTCCCAATTGCATTGTGATTTATAGTCTGAATAAGAAAACATCTTAGCATAGACTTTCCAGATTGTTCTATCCAATTTTAAATGACTGAGCTTGATATTAATGTATTATTGTGTATATATGTTTCACTTCCACCAGCTCGCAAGGTCTGATGAAATCAGAGGTATGCAGTATTGAAGAATACTGTAAACAAGGCTCCACACCCAATCTTGGACACATGATTTTCACTGCTATTTGAATTTCTTTTGACCCCACCCAGTATATATTTATTTGAAGATTACAATTTTTAGCTTATATTTTCTTCAATAAATTTTCAACATTTTCATAAGTTCATGCATATTTTTAATTATCAGTCACACTTGTGTTAGATATTTTCTTTGGCATTTAAAGATTATATGTTGTAATGGCTGACTTATATGAATGGCATTGATTTTTATATACTGAGTCAGAAACAGCTAACCTTCATTAACTCTCCTTTTAATTCTAATAGTGTGTCTATTGACTTGAGTTTTCTGCATAAACAATGATAGTGGCAGTTTTCATTTTGCCTCTCTGCTCTTTTTCTCTTTATTTGCCTAGTGCCTCTACAGTGTCTTAGACTTCTATTAATAGAAATACTAATCCTAGGAAAGATTTATTTTTAATTTAAAGCTAAGATTTGTTAAACATTTTTATTTAGAGGTTTTATAGGCATTTATCATGAAGAGAAATCTTGTACAATGTTACTTTTTCAGTTATGGGACTGTTGACTATTATTAGATTCCTTGCTTCGCTTCATGTGATCATTTAACATTTTTCTTGCTTTGATCTACTAAATGCTGAAATTCATTAATAGATTTTCTAATTTTAAAACTTCCTTATGTTCCTGGTACATACTCGAGTTGGCATTCATGAGCATATTTGAAAATCTTGCAATATTTAGTTTATTTCTGAGAAAGAGTGTATATTTTGGTACCTAAAGGAATCATCAACTCTAAATTTTTCTTATTTGGTTAGAGTCCTGCTGTTTAATAAAGCTTTAACAATTCCTTAACTTTTGTCTTAAATTTCATCACTCTAAAAAGGTGTCATTAAAGCATGTATGCTTTGAAGTGTCATGACTGGAAAAACAACATTTTGTAAGATTTCTAGTCATAATACATACCTATAAAACCTACAAGAGAAATGCTAATTCAAAGGAGAAACAGTTTAGAAGTGATGTAAAGTCATCACCTGAATTTAAATATATCCACTCTTTGTGGATCTTGTATAAATTCTCTCTTTATCCCCTGTTGCCTTCACAAAGCTGACCTGCTTTCTGATATTATAACTTATCTTGACTTTTTTGATATTTTACTTACACACTCACATACAAATGGATTTCTTTTATATCTAGCTTCTTTCAGTCAATCTGTACATTTCTAGGGGTATCCATGATGTTTCTGTGTCAAAAGTTCATGCTGTCTTATTCTAGAGTGGCTAGGACTTATTAATATTCATTTAATAATTTGGTTTTCAAGGTTAAAAAATAATATGTATGAGTGTTTGCCTGCATTCATATCTGTGTGCCACATGTATGCCTGGTGACTATGGAGACAAGAATGGGCAGTTATATCCCCTGTAACAGGAGATACAGATATTGTTAACAGCAATAAGACTGCTAGGAATTGAATTACATCCTGCTAATGCAAGATCATTACATTCTCTTAACCTTTGAGCCTTCTCAACTACCCCTTAACCCTCCACTTTTGTAGAATGTTTCTAGTATTCCCTTGGTTTCTCTTTACTTGTGAAGTTTACGTGAACATACAAATAAATGTCTCTGTAAATGCCACTTCTCTTTGTCAGTACTCAGGAATGGAATGTCCTGTAGCATGGAAATTCATGCCTAAGTTTTCTATAGTGGTAGCAATGTTTATTCCCCAAAGCAATGTAATGATTCACAGTTTACATGACCAGTCTTTCTTTAATTTTAGATATGGATGGGTGGGAATCTTTGTCATCGTGGCTTTACAGTATTGCGGATTGGCTATTAGAGCATTTTTGTGTGTGTGTGTGTCAGAAGTCTTGCTCTATCCCTCTGCATGCGGACCTTACCTTTACCTGTTGGCTAAAGCTCCCTGTTCAACAAGCCAAGAATGCATCTTCTTCCGCAGAGGTATGATGACAGTTTTACAGCATAGATGACTTTCTTCTTTATTTTAAAATACCATTTTTTTCAAGTTTTTACCTATTTGTGTGGCTCATTGATGATTTTGACAAGACTTGAAGAAACTGCTTTTCTTTTTTCTTTTTTCTCTTTTTTTTGTGAGTAAATTTCATTTTTTATTGTAGAAAACAAATCTCTCCCAAACCATTGTCACATGTTGTTTAAAAGCATATGTATTCACTCATATGTGGATTCTAACCATAATTAAAGGTCTTTGAGCCTATTATTTGTGATCCTAGAGAAGCTAAATAAGAAGGTGAACCTGTTGAAAATCATGTAGTTATCTGCCTGGAGATTGGAAATAGACAAGAGTCCCAGGTAACCTCGGGTGCATGGGGGGGTGGGACGGTTGTTGGAAGGGGAGAGGGTTAGAGAGAAGGGAGTAGGGGAGGAATGGGGAAAGCTCGGTGGACCGGGATGGGGGGAAGGGAGGAAGGATGAATATGGGATCAGAGAAGAATATATTTCAACTAAGGGCATCATTTTCGGGTTTACAGGAGACTTGATTATATATGGGATCCCAGGTCCAAGGAGAGATCCCCAGATTGTTCTCTGGACAGAGGAGAGGGTGCCTGAACCGGCCTTGGCCCATAACCATACTGATGAATATTTTGCTTATCACCATAGATGCTTCATCTGGCGATGGATGGAGATAGAGACAGAGACCCACATTGGAACACTGGGCTTAACTCCCTAGGTCCAAACGTGAAGCAGAAGGAAAGAGAACGTGAGCAAAGAAGGCAAGACCAGAGGGAACCTTCATCCGACGATGGATGGCGATACAGACGGAGACCCACATTGGAGCACCGGACTGAGCCCCCCAAGGTCCAAATGAGGAGCAGAAGTAGGAAGAAAATGCAAACGTAAATCGGGACTGCGAGGGATGCGAGCACCCACTGATACAAGGGGACTGATCTAATGAGAGTTCACCAAGGCCAGTTGGACTGAGACTGAAAGAGGACGTGATCCAACCAGATTCTCTGAATGTGGCCGAATTCTCTGAATGTGGCTGGCCCTGAGTCTTTCTGAAAAGCCATTGACAATGACACTGGGACTTGTTTCCTCTGCATATACTGGATTTTGTGGATCCAGTCTGTTCGGATACTCACCTTCCTGGACCTGGAAGGAGGGGGGAGGAACTTGAACTTCCCACAGGGCAGGAAACCCTGACTGCTCTTAGGGATGAAGAGGGAGGAGGAGAGGGGAGAGTGGGAGGGTGTTAGGAGGAGGGGCGGAAATGGAAACTTTTATAATTTAATAAAATTACTTTCTAAAAAAAAAAAAGAATGGACAGCTATGTTAATGAGTCAGAGTCCAAAAAATAAACATCAAATTGGTGCATCATATTAAAAAAAAAATGAAACCTAAGCAGTGAGAACTACAGAGAAAGCCAAAGATTGTATTATCTTTTAGAATGCCATCCCTTTGCATTAAGATGAATTTTTTCATGATTATATTAGGTTTTCAGTTGAGAAGATGACCATATACACAGAGGGTTACTTTGATCATATCCAATCATAGGTAAGAACAATCAACTATCAGATGCTAAAATGACTCCAAGCTACAGGAAAGCTTGATAGATTTCTCCCTTGCAAAATTGCTTCTTATCAAACCATTTTGTGCTGAACTTTGTGGAGAGATAGATGTATGCAGAGCCAATGCTTATGAGAGAATCCGCATGTTGACCTGCTTTGGGGCTAGAATTGCTATATATGTCTTTTATAATATTTTGCATGGCATATGTTTCTATATTTTTGTGTTGATTCATTTATTTAATTAAATAATGACTCACAGATGTTTATTTTACATGGATGATAGTTCCTCTTTTTGCTCAAATTGTTTATGATTCCACTGAGATCTCCCATTGGCCCCAGTTCTCTTTGCATAACTTCATGCATTTTGTTTATGTGAGATTTCTTTCCTTGTGACCCTACAAGTTGCTTTTCACTGATGTAATAGATTTCTAATCCCAACAAGGAATTGGCTTGTTTACTGGAAAGTGGTATTAAAGTTCATGATTGTTACTAATATACTTTGTAGCAGTCTCAGATGATAGAACAGAAGAACACGCATATCTGTCCCTCCATGCACATATGTATTTTCATGTGTGATTATTTCCTTCTTCACTATTTTAAATATCGACATTTACTATACATTCAACTCCAATCTGTTTAACATAGAATTTTGAATCATCTTCTGTCAAACTTATGTAAATTTTCACTCTAATCAATAGAATCCTCTCACATATTGCCCACTATATATTTGCAGCTATGTTTAATCTCAATAAACACACTATGTGCAGTGTAAACCATAACTTGAATTCCTATTAGGAAGCACTGTTCTAATAATTCAAGTAAAGCATTCAGTACACATCCTTTTTCTCTTACTTTAACAATACCCACTGATTTCTGAAATTGTTTAAATCTGCAACTTAATCTCCTTCAGTGAAGTTATTTCATATATTTTTAATACAGTCGGATTGTGATGCCACATTATGCATGCCGTTCTGAAAGCACCTTACTGCCTAAATGATTTTTTAAATAATTTGCATGCATTAAGTCTCAATCTTTGTGCTGTCTGTACCACAGGTGTTGACAAAAGCATTGTGTCATGCATCTACAATGACTGTATTTTACAAACCATTTTCTCTGCCCTGTAAAGTCACCTGACGCTAGCTCTGTTAGCCTAACCACTGCCCCACAATTCACTGTCACATGATGGCACAGCAATACGTAGGTAAGGTATAGCTAAGTTGTTTCATAGCTTGCAAGTTAATAATTTTAATTGCTGAGCAGCATTCTGTATTATTAATATACCACAGGTTGCCCATCCATCATGTCATGTATTTAAGGATGTCCTAGGCATTTAGAGGGCCTAAAAGTCATCTGTAAAAGCTGCTGTAAACCATCATATTCATAGTTTGATAATTGTTTATTTTCATGTAAGCTTTATAAGATTTGATATTTTTATTATACGGATTATTATTTATTTAATTTTTGTAATAAATACATTTTTAGAAAAATATCCATTTCTACATGTATAAATAGTGGTAGTTTGTTTTAAAAACTGTTGTGTTTCCCCTAAATTATCTAACTGGTCAATAGAATAATAATCACAACACAGTGTGCTGCTTTTTCTCCTGTGTCTGCACCGAGGTACTTAGATTTGGAAATGCATTTACACACTCTGATAATTCAATACATGTCTGTAATATGTCATAATCAAATTATATGTGTGTATAATACATACACACACACACACACAAACATTCCTATGTGCGTGCTACTTAGTTCTTTAACCATTAACACATAATTATAATATTTGTAAATTATGGTGTGCTATTTCAATACAATTTGTGTAAACTTAAAGATCAGGATATGTCATGATCAAATTATATGTGTGTATCATACATATATGTATACATACACACACACACAAACATTCCTATGTGCTACTTAGTTCTTTAACCATTAACACATGAGTGTAATATTTGCAAATTATAGTGTGCTCTTTCAATACAATTTGCGTAAACTTAAAGATCAAGAAATAAATAATTTTATCTAATTTTCTTTACTTGGTTGTTGGAGCCTTGGAACATCTGTCCTCTAGTTATTCTTACAATATACAGTAGATTCTTCATACCCATAGATGCTAGATTACTAGTATGGCCACTATTTATGATGAAAAACTTGAAGTGTCTACAGAGCTAAAAAGAAATGGAACACATAATCTATTACTATTATTTCTAGATTGCATTAAAAGAAAATAATATTAGTAGTATCTACAAGCATTTCTTAATACTGTGGTTACAGTTTTAGTGATCAGAGTAGTGAAGATACTGAGTCAACTCAAATGTCAATCAGCAGATTAATGTGTAATGATAAAAGCAGTGAACTAGAAAATTATTGTACCTCCACAATGGAGATCTGGTCATCCTTAAGACATATGATGACTTGCCATTGGCAGCATAAAGCTACAGGGAGTGTCATGTTCAGTGGAGTCAGACAGAGAAAGATGTTGTGTATTTCCCTTACTTGTGATGCTCTGTATTCTTTACTAACCCGTTCATAAACACATCTCTTTCTCCATATGCTGTTGTCATTCATTGCACATACCTACACAATGACCATATTGATATTGTAAGCAAAGGCAGTTTATTAAATAAAGCATATCAATGTAGATTATGTTTGTTTTTTTACACGGATTTCTAAGTTTCTAATCAATATTATTTCCTTTCCCTGAACAGCTGCTTTTAAGGTTTCTTGAAAGACAGTGCCATGCTGAATTTTCCTAGGTATTATACATATGTCCTATGTCATACACACACACACACACACACACACACACACACACACACACACACATATTCAACACTGAAGAGTAATTTCATGATATATAGAATTCCAGATAATATGCTTGTGGCTTTCTGTCTTTTAAATATGTCAGTACAATGTATCCTTTTTATGATATCTTAAAAGAGATCACCTATGGTTCTTCCTTTGCTTCAGTATGGTAAGTGACTTTTACTTATTTCTTGTTTTATTTTATTTGTGATGACATCTGTCTCCTTTAAGATTTTCTGCCTTTGCATCTGTTTAGCTTGTATGTGGAAATACAGGTATCATATCACACATTTAGAGGGCTATATTCAGAGTGTCTACTTTTAATTACTCTCCTGTAAGCTACATCTTTCTTTGGTGGTGTCTAATTTAGTCATTATGTATCTAGTATTCATTCAGCCTACTAATCATTTCTTAGTTTCTCATATTTCTTTGATCTTTGATTCTTAGTATGAAAGTTTGATATATTTTGTATTTAAACAAAATATTTTGAGCATCTATTAAGAAAATTTATATTTTGAAAATTGTTAGAGATGTCATATAGATGGCTGTCTCAGCAGCTAAGACCACTTGGTACTCTTGCAGAGGACCTGTGCTCAATTTAAACAATGCCTATGATGCCAGCTTTAGCAGAACTCATACATTTTTTTTGACCATACAGCTATGACAAGCAAGTGCACACTCATAGACCCAAACACACTATCATATACATAAATAATAATAACTCATCTGAAAGGGGTTAGAAGCATAAATATACTGCTTATTCTAATTAGTTTTCACTAATAACTATTCATTCTTATTTTTTCTTTCATTTACAGTGAACAAATTTAACTGAGTTTCATATATTGGGATAGAATTGTCATTGGCCTAGTTGAGATTTCTATTCTTTGAAAAGTATCAAATATGCTATCAACCATGACATACTTTAATTTAATCTTAGTTATATTTCTTATGAGGATGCAGGCATGAGGTTTTGATTCCTATGAAAGATATACAAAGTTATAAAGTACTATGCACATTTTTTCTGCATTTTAATAATATTAATGTATCAAGTTTAGAGTTTACTCTAAGATTTCAGATATACAGACACTTCCATTGTTTTATGAAGGCATATTTGGATAAACAATTTTTTTATTTATTGTCTAGAGGTGTGCTAGGAACATATAGTCCTTATGATTGACATGGTCCCTAACACATATGTTATATATCTTTTATTTTCTCTGCAGTGCAGTTTCATTGTGATTTTGGAATTACAAAAGCTACAAGGATCTAAGACTTATCTTCCTGAATTATGAACCTCACCCACCTCATTCTCATTTTTCTACATCTGATTTTTAATAACAGCTTTCCAGATATCAGAGCCTCTGATATCTCCACACTCAGATTTCTGTACGATAGGTTACATTTTTCATTATACAATTTTAATTATCTTTTCATATTATTGATCACCTCACTACAAAAGATCATAATGAGTAAGGTAACCAAGACTCAGAAAAAATGATTTTGCATAAAGTCTTAATGAAGGCTTTCAGATCCGAATCTTCCAATTTGTGTACATAAATGGTATCAACAACAGAAACCAGGAACGTGAAATGGAAACATTGCCAGGATAGAAGGTTTTGGGAGCAAAGAAGAAGGGAATAGCAGTTTACAAGTGATCTGAGAAGTGAAGAGGGAAAATGGGAGCTCCTTGTGAAGGAGGTGGAATATTTATATAGAATAAAGCAGAAGATGGGTAGAAGGAATAGCAGTATACATGTGATCAGATAGGGGAAATGAGAAAAGAGGCATCTTTACGGAGTGTAGACAAAGGAAAATACAGAAGAAGGAGGGAGGTGATTAAGATAACAATAAAGATTTCTGAAAAAAGCTGAATCATACTATCTGTTTACCAAATAATTAAATATATAATAACCTCCATGAACATAATTATACACACACACAGAGGGAATATGTATACATACATACATTCATATATACAAATATCTAGGATGGAGCACTGTGTGAGCAGATAAATATGGATTTAATGAACTTTTTTCATCTGCTCTGACAGTACTCTCTCCTAGAGCCAGAGGCAAAGGAACCAAACCTTAAAAACACACATCAGAAGCCCTTTTTTGAGTTGTAGGCTAGGATTGTCTACAAGATTCCCCAAATAAACAATCTATTGCTATTGCCCTTGGCTAACTTTCCAAGATGAGGAAGGTAAATTTTTAGTGCCAAAGATACCATGACACCAGAAATGAGGGAGACAGACCCCTGATCTGAGACTGACCTAAGTGCCTTCTCCCTGAGGGCTTGCTTCCGTTACAGCACAAGGGGATACACAATCTTCCCAATCAGGAACATCAGTTCCAAACAAACATCAGTCCAAGCTAGCTAAGAGGTTCATGAACCACCTTAATGACCGCCATGGCATGATGACTCTAAGGTACAGTAGTGGCATAAATACTGTGCAAGAAATCAACAGGTCTCTAATTGGACTTAAGACCTGCTCAATAAGGGGCAGTCCATTCATGGTACTGGAAACATTGCAAAATAATCAGTGCTGGTGAAGTCATGAATAGTAGAGGAGAATAAACTACCAATTTACTAAAGCAGTATGATACTTAACAGTAATCTAAAATAAACTGTTCTTATACCCACAAATAAATGTAGTAAAAATGCCATATCAAGGAACTTTTTATTCGCAACAAATGGAGACCGCTACAGAAAGACATAACCAATCAAAATGCATTGCTGCAGAGACCATTCACAATGGACACATCTACAAAACACTCTCTCACCTCAAGCTTGCAGAAGAGGAGGAGAAAGATTGCTATAGCTGAAGGAACATTGAGTTTGTTGTGAGACTGTGCCTCCTAGTGATGTCAGAAACCACATACCTGACCTCACTGCCCAAAAGCAAACAGAATAACATCACCAGTGGAATGCCAAATTGAATGAGGAAAAGCCCACAAAGCCTCAACTCCACACAAAGTTCCACAGGTGTCTGAGAAAAACTGGAAGGGTACGAGTGCTCCTCCGGCTCCAAGTGATAAACCATGAACACACATACATAAAACCAACATTATACAGACTAAAGATTTTATGCTTACTACACAGCAGAAAAAATAACGACATCTTGATTTTTTTTTTCAGAAAAATGGATGGAGCTAGAAAACACTATTTTGAGTGAAGTAACCCAGACCCAGAAAGACAATTATCACATGTGCTCACTCATAAGTGGTTTTTAAACATAAAGCAAAGAAAGCCAGACTACAAGTCACAATCCCAGAGAACTTAAACAACAATGAAGACAATAAGGGAGACTTAACATAGATCTAATCTACCTGGGAAGTAGAAAAAGAGAAGATTTCCTGAGTTAATTGGGAGCATGGAGACCTTGGGGGTGAGTTGAAGTGGGGAGGGGAGAGTCAGGGAGGGGAGCAGAGAAAAATGTAGAGCTTAATAAAAAAATCAATAAAAAAGGTGAAAATGTGTGTATATGCATGTATATGGTCTATCATATACATGCAATAAAAATTGATGAGAAACAGGTCATGAATTTGAGGGAGTGTTGGGGGAATTGGGAAAATGATGGAATTAAGTAATGTATGGAACTATGTAATCTCAAAATATGATGGAAGTATGTAATCTCAAAAATAAAATAAAATAAAGTTTTGAATTATTGTACTTACTATTGTCAATAGTGTGGTTTTTAACATATTATTTCTACACTAAAGAAGACAAATTTGTCTCTTGACTCTAGAGGGGTTCCCAGGTCCAAGGAGATGTCCCCAACTTGTTCCTTGGGCAGCAGAGGAGAGGGTGCCTGAACTAGCCTTGTCCCATAGCCACAATGATGAATATCTTGCATATCACCATAGAACCTTCATCTGGCAATGGATGGAGATAAAGACAGAGACCCACATTTGAGGACTGAACTGAGCTCCCAAAATCCAAATGAGGAGCAGAAGGAGGGAGAACATGAGAAAGGAAGTCAGGACACCCACTGAGACGGTGGGGCTGATCTAATGAGAGCTCACCAAAGCCAGCTGGACTGGAACTGATGGAGCATGTTATCAAACCGGACTCTCTGAATGTGGCTGTCAATGAAGGCTGACTGAGAAGCCAAGGACAATGGCACTGTGTTTCGATTCTACTGCATGGACTTACTTTGTGGGAAACTGGTTTGTTTAGATGCTTACCTTTATAGACCTGGATGGAGGGGGGAGGACCTTGGCCTTCCCACGGGGCAGGGAACCCTCATGGCTCCTAGGACTGGAGAGGGGAGATGGGGAGGGAAAAAGGGAGGTCGGGAAGAGGTTGAAATTTTTAATAAAAAATAAATTTTTTAAAAAAGAAGACAAATTTGAAGAACAGCATTTAAAATTTTAATTTAGTGTGTATATATGCACTATTTTTTCCCATTTTCTGGCTTTTGACTTCCTTAAGTTTGATGAGTATTTAAAGGTACCCTTTTATTTATCTCTCATCCTTAGACACTGATGGAGATTCGGTGGGTGGTAGTAATCAACATATCAGAACCTTTCTTAGCAGTTTAACAGTTACAGAAATTAAAAACACAAATAAAATTGATTCTCTACCCAAGAATGAATCTGTAAAAGGAGAACAGATGTGAATGAAAATATTAAAATAATTTCTATAAAAAAATCTTAAACCTAACTAGAGTATTTCATAATACATGGGTCACTCACTGTGAAAGTATTTTGGGGACCTAGAGAAGACACATTAGTATTTTTCTTATTAGATGAAGTAGAAGTTTAAAGTTCCATGTCTCCCTGATGCATATTCTCATTTGATCAGGCTTTTTCCTGTACATTTGCATTGGACAATCACTTCACCATGACAAGCAAATTCTTTTCCGAGGAGGCTGAATAGAGACTGAAATGGATTACCTAAACCGAAATGAATTACCTGACTACTAAGATACATAATGCAATCTTCTTAAATCATCTTCATCCTGGCATATTTTAACTTTCTTATCTGTGAATAACAGAAGAATGACATTTAAAAGCACTGCTAGCCATAACATGGCAGATCACAGTCTAAACAAATGGCCCTACTGATTAATACACAGATTAGTAAATATTAGCTCACCTTAAAGCAATAGAACATAGCTTATGACTTTGTAATTAGATTAATTTCAGTCTTCAAAAGTGATATTACAAAACAGTAGAATGAAACAAAGTCTATTAGAAAAAGAGTTAGTTGCTTGGTTAGGTGCCATGAAATCTTCCAAAGGGAGTAAACAAACATCAGTGCTACCTAGCTAAGATGCCTAGAAACCACATTACATAAATTACATAATTTCGTTCAAATTACATAATTTTATGACCCTCCAATACTATTTTTAAAAAGTTGCTGTAGAAAAGTTGCAATTTCTTGTTATTCAAAGAAAAATAAATGTTTTCTCTGTATTTATAAATTCGGCTATTACAACATAATTAGATAAATGACAATCCTCTTTGTATATAAATCAGTAAGTCGATAAATAAAACTAAAGTAAGTAACATAGAATCCAGTGACAGAATTTCAAACCAGTCTATATTTTTATTTTATTATTGGGAATATAAATACTATGCAACAAAATGTTTTTGCAGATCTCTATTTATTATCCTGGCATGCTTCTGTAAACATGATGAAAAACTCAAGGGTATACTGATACAGGATAATTTAGGGAATCTTTGTATACTATATGGTCCTAAGAATGTAGGGAATATTGAGAATTTACCTATGATAGTAGTTAAATATTTAAAAACTCATTCTTAGAAATGGTACTAGACCCCATTTGATCTTGAATTTACATGTAATGAATTTTGTACCTATAGTAGTCACTTAAAGCACTTATGGATTTTTGGTTAAAATGCATATAAAATAAGTTTTTACAATTAATATTTATTTTGTAATAGCATTTGATAAAGAATATATTGTTATATAAGTTTATATTAAATTAAGTTTCTTTCATATTTGTCTAGAAATTACTGAATGGCAATTGGGGAAGTCAGTCAGGATTCAGCTTTGTTTAAGATAAGATTTTTTCTCAGAGAAGAACTGTAATGGGCTAATGGGCAGATGTTGAGGCTACATGAGTGGCTTGCTAGTAATTTGAGGTTGGCTCAGCAAATGCAATAGGGTAAATTTGGTAGTTATTGTGTGTCAGTTCATAATATATATGTCTGAGAAAATCATGAGGATTTCTAATTGAGATCTAATGTTTCCTTGAAGACATGAGGTAACTTTATCAATGTATCAGAGACAGTTTACCAAATCTTATAAATAGTGATTGGTGGGTTTAAACACAACAGATGATTGTTCTAGATCTACGAAACTCGAACTTCCCGAATAACTTAATCACACATTTGGCCTAAGAGTGATTAAAGATTAAAGGCGCTATAGTGAAAAGTTCCATTCATTCACCTTTATGGGATATTTCAAATTGAAAGGGTATGTGAATTCACAGTTTTAAGATAAATCTAGGAAATTAATATCTAACATACAGTACATACAGATTCATATAATCTTAAGAAACCAGCCGTGAGTGATGGTGCCTCTGTGGGTTCACCTGATCTGTGTTCTACGCTGCTGACTCAATAAGATTTCTTTTTAAATATCAGAGAAATGGCTTTTCATATCTGCTCTTTTGTATCTTGCAATATCCTTTCTGGTCAAGTGCCCTATCTCAGGAGCAGGTATTGATTTTTTTTTCAAGCTATGGTACAATGCTTCACCCTGACCAACCTTATTCACAAGCCTCTCGCTTGTAATTATAAAATGTTAAAGGCACAGCAAGTCTTGAAGTCTCACAAATGTGTTTCATTTATTAAAAATCTAGCCACAGCTTATCAATAAAGTACCATTATTGATAACGATACCTTCCAGGGAAGTAGCAGGCAACCCCAGTCATGTCTAAAACTTTCATGCCTCCTCAGAGACCAAAAGAATCTTTATTTTTTCAGAAAGGAGCTAGTGATTGCTTAGTAATCTGGGTATGAAATCCTGTTTTTCCCATTCTACTTTTATGTTACTAAGGTTTCTCACATAGTGAGCTGAGAAAATGTACTCTCCATGTTTAGTGTTAGCCTGTTTTTGTTTTATGCTCAGATCTTTCACTACAGAGTGCACTTCCTTTTATATTAACTATACTAACTGTTATACATTTTTCTTCAATTTTGTAATCATCTTACAGAGATTTTTATGAGGACTAAATCCAAATACTTGAAAGGAATGCTGAACTTGACATTGTTTTTACTTGTTTTCAGACATAATTTACAAAGGTTCAATTTGAGCACATGAAGAGAAATTCTGCAAATGCATTTTAAAAAATTATTCCTGCTTGTGTCCTGTAGATAGTCACAGGAAATCAGCCTGAAGTTTTGCATTTTTGAATATATAATATGATGCTTTAAAAAAAAAGGAACTATGAGTGACAGACTTCAGAAACAACTAGGTAAAAGTCTGTCTAAGCTCAATAGAAAGTTGACTGCAGTTGGCACGGAAGTGCTGGTGTGATTAGTGAGCAGGTTGCACTCTGTTGCTTACCAGATCTCAAGGATGTTTCGATTATCAATAATGCTCTTTGGGATAACCTAAGAATCTGGAATTCTAACAATTTTAAAGGGACAACTCCATTTAAGAGTAACAATGGATTAAAATTTAAATCATAATAACAAAATCAAAGCATACTCATGTCATGGAAAAATCTACTTTAATTCAAAAGCAAAACAGTTTCCTATGCACCCAGGTGTTTGCAGTGAGCACCAGCTTGTCCGTTAGAAGAACAAATATGTACATAAGGTCTTCTTCACTTCTCCTCTTGTGCAATCTTTTGAGTTCTTTTTCCAATGTGACAGATAGTATTTGACCATGACTGTCTTGCAGCAATTGAAATATGTGTCCACAGTAGTCAAGAAACTAAAATTTAGTGCTATTAATAAATTTGATATTTTGTTTTATGTTCACAGGAACAGTTAGAATGAGATCTACAAACACAACAGACACTTAAGTACATCCCAAACTTCTATTTGATGCAATGTCCTATAGTTCTTTTAGGTGAGAGTGGAATGTTGTCCAGCCTGTTAGTATTCAGGTATCTGAACTGGTCTGCCTTTGGGGTTCTGACAGTATACATTCTCAGCTGTAGCCCCTAAGAGCATCCCCTGTGCACATACCTTACATCCCCTTTAAAAAGGTGGGCCTGCCCACCTCCCATCTCTCTCTCTCTCTCTCTCTCTCTCTCTCTCTCTATCTCTCTCTCTCTCTCTCTCTCCTTCTTTCTCTTCCTTCACTCTTGTCCACAGAGACTGGTCTCTGCCCTCTTCTCTGCCCCATTAATTCTTCCTTCTCTCTCCTCTTGCAATAAACCTCCTATGGGAGCCTTGTTATATGGCATGCCTTCTTTTCATGGCGTGTTTAAAATTACAACATTGATTCCCTGACTTGGAAAGACTCTCCTGGTCCTTCCTCCTGCCTGCCACACTCTGAGGTGTGTTGGGACCCTGGAACCCATTCCACATATGACAGCCTCACTAATGGATCCAACACCAGAACAATTGGTGGGCACCCTCTTTCCCAACTCTGGCTATTTCACATGAACGAGGGCTTTTCTATCAATCAGGTTTTTTTTTTTTTTTTTTTTTTTTTTTTTTTTTTTTTTTTTTTTTTTTTGCCTTTTGGCCTTGTAATGTCCTGGTACCAGACAACCAGAGCTCTCTCAGACTCAGAACCCTCAGCCCCTGAACTTTGCATGATGACTCACTGGGCATCCTGTGCCTTTTTCATTTCTCATTTTCTTTGGGCTTTGCCCTTTGACCCCTGCTCCTTGATTGATGAATCATCAAACCTCTTATGTTTTTCTCACAATTTTTAATTGGAAAAAAGCCTTTGGATCTGCACAGAGTGGACCAAGTGGTGAGTTACCAGCTCCCCAGCTAGACAGCCCAGTCTGTAGACCCCAGACCCTGGGACAAAGCTCCGGCTTCTCCCCGCCATCTGCCTTAAATTCATTAGCCAGCCAGCAGGCAAGCCACGTCTAGGGAGGCTGCTCCATACACACACACACACACACACACACACACACACACACACACACACACAAAACTGTAACCCACAAGTCACACACACGTCAAGGATTGGGTCAAGAGGCAAAGACACTGCCTGTGCCAATTGGAGAAAGAGACTGGTAGGTGCCAATGAAAGAATGCATTCGACAACCTAAAAGGTGACATAGCAGCACAAGAACCCAGTGATCATACAACAGGAAGACCAGGACATCCCAACCCATAAGAAGCAGAAGAAAACAACCTTAAATATAAATTTATGAAGATGATGAGACCTTAAAAGAGGAAATAAAAAATTCCTTTTAAAATGAGGAAAAATGGGGCTGGAGAGATGGCTCAGTGGTTAAGAGCTTTGCCTGCTCTTCCGAAGGTTCTCAGTTCAATTCCCAGCAACCACATGTGCTCACAGCCATTAGTAATGAGATTCAGTGCCCTGTTTTGGCCGGCAGGGACACATGCAGGCAAAAACACTGAGTACACAATAAATAAATAAATCTCTTTTAAAAATGGAGAAAAAGACAAACAAAAAAGGAAGAAATTGAAGAATCTCTTAAAGAAAGCAAAGAAAACCAAGAAAAAAGCAATTAAACAGGTGAAGCAAACAGTTCAAACTGTTTCTAGACTTGAAAACTGAAATAGAGGCAATGAAGAAGACACAAACCAGTGTTGGGTTTAAAGTTGTGCTCCACCACACTCAGCTCTGAGATTTCCTTTAGTTCCTTTTTAGAAGTTGAAAACTTAGCTGAGTGGGTTCTTGCCCTGAGCTCATCACACCCTTTATTCTATTTCTTAATCTGTTTATCTCCATGAACACAGTATTTAAGTCCATAACACTTCCTGGTGCAAAAAATAATTTTTTTTAATTTACCCTGCTCAGCTTGCTCCTTTTCATTAGAGTTACCCCTAACCACATGTCAGAGTCTATACTAGACTGTTTTGAGATTTTTTTCTGCTAACAGTATTAATCCAAAACTCTCTGCTTTAGCCTCAGGCAAGCTTTTTGGACAAGGGCAAAAGGCAGCCACTTTCTTCGCCAAAATATCACAAGAACCACCTCTAGGCAACATACTAATATTATTCTCTGAAACCTTTTGAGTGAGCCCTCAACAGTTCAAATCACGCTTAGCAGCACTATCTTCCATACTCATATTAGTGTGCCCCATTAAGCAGTTCTTTAAGCGTACCCCTGCATTCTTAATCCAAAATACCAGAGTTCAAATTACTCCGAACTCCAGTCCCTGATGTCAACTTCTGTCTTAGTTAGGACTTCTATTGCTGTGAAGAGACACCATGACCACAGCAACTCATACAGAGAACACATATAATTGAGGTGGTGGCTTATAGTTTTAGAGGCTCAGTTCATTATTATCCAGCAGGCAACATGGTAGCATGTAGGTAGATACAGTGCTAGCTACATCGTGTTCAGAATGGAAACTGAAAAGGTCTGTGTCACCAAGCAAAGCTCAAGCAAAAGACACCTTAAAGCCTGTTTCCACAGTGACAGACTTCCTTCAGCAAGGCCATGCCTTCTTCAACAAGTCCACATCTCCCAATTAGGCCACTCTCTATGGGCTAATGTGGGCAAACTACATTAAAGCTAAGACAACTAGGCAGCTGTTTACAGAATTTCCTTTAGGAAATAATTATTGATGACTGTGCACATGTGCGTGTGCCCACATATGCAAATGTTTTGGGATATTTTAATTTGCTCTTTGGTTTTCAATAAAGAGTATATACATTAAAAAATTTAGAAGGTAACCCATCATCAGATACTTTTCCCCATCTAATACACTGCTTTTCATCTCTCTTATTTTTCTTCTATAGAGGAATATTGTAGTTTGATATTATCTTGTTTGTTGATTTCTTATTTTTCATTTCCTGTTTCTTTCTCAGTGTGTTCCCCAAATCTTGTCAAGGGGAACATGATCCTTGTCCATATCTTTTTGTCTATAATTTAAGGAAAGTTCATCTTTTAAATTTTTTACTAATTATGAGCATATTTTTAAGTTAATTCACTTATACATAAATATTCATGTTTCAAAGCCACTTGTTGAGGAGTTGCCCTTCCACTATCAAATATTTTTGGCACTTTTTTCAAAAACTCAGCTGTCCACATATGTCTACAAGAATTTACTTTGTAACTTCTTTCTTTGCTTGTGGTTAGGTTATTTTGCAGGTCAGACTCTAGTGTTGATTTTAATATTACTAAAACTTAAAAAAAAACTTATTGTTACTTAGTGACTTTTTAGACAACTGCTACTTCTCCTATTGTTTTATTTTTCATTTCAGTTTCAAGTTCATGAAGAAAGAACACCTACTGTTAGAGTAAAGGCTCTGATGCCAGCTCCATAACCCAATTGGCTTCTGTAAAACGAATTCCTATGAAAGCAATAGGACTATTGTTCATTTAATAGTTGTACAGTTTTTGTTTTGTGTGAAATTATTAATATGCTTCACTAATGAAAATGAATTTTGGTAAAACAATTCTGGTATCTTGTATGTTATCTTGTCATTGAATATTTGTGATGTGCATTGGGAAGATTCTCTGTGGCGCTACACACACGGCACACCAAAACTAACTGTTTCCCACATCAGACATCTTTCAATGAAAGCCTGTGCTGGCGATGTAATTCATCACAGTTATCTCAGGTCACCACGTGTGCCTCTGTGTCATTTCACAGGAAACACAACATGACACGGTGTAATTAAAGGAATGCAATGTGGTGGCTCCCATTAGGACAAGAAGCAACATTTTCCAGATCAGCTCATAGGTCTCCACTCCAGCTGCCGCAATGAAGCTCGGAGGCTTTTGTGATGAAAACTGGCCAATCTCGTGTGCTCAGATGTGCAAGGTCTCTACATTTCTGCCCATTTCTATTAAAACCCAAGTCAGCCATTGTCAGAGAGTGTTACAGACCTCTTCCTTCAAGCTGTGATCTTGTCAGATCTCATAAACCAAGCAAGTTTGGGGCTTGGTGTGTACCTGGATAAGACATCTATTAGAAGAAAGTGAAGTAATTCTGGGAGGATATGGGGCACCTGGCTTATATTCTCAGTTCAAATGGCATTGCCTTGTGGTAGTAAATTTCTGCATTCCCCCATGAACTTCAAGATTAGAGTAGAAGTGTGTTCATGTATATCAAATGTTATCTTCCTCCCTAGAATAGGGGAAAACCTTGTCTTGCATTTCTGATGAAATCCATATAAACTATTAGTTTACTTTCACTTCAATTTCCTAGCATGGGTGATGAAGGCTGCCTTCTTCTCTATCTATCGTTTGTCCCATGGTGATACATGTTGGCAAACAGCTGTTGCTTTCCGTTCCAGATGAGGCAGAGTCATTATAGTGGTCAGAGAGAGTTGTACTCGGGCCACACTCAGCAGCACAGAGTGAAGCTGTAAAGTCCTGGAGTTCATCCCTATGATGCATGCCATTTCAGTGAAAGATTATCCTATATATCATGCCCATGCAAATGGAGTTATACACTCCCACAGTCTAGACTTGTTAACTCACTCCATCTGTCTGAGCTGAAGTCTCAAAAAGAAATCACGGTGGCGAGGCACAGTGTGGGCTGAAAGTTGTGAAATCGAAAACTCTTATTTTCATGATATTTATTTATTTTCATTTATTTATAGCTTAGAAAGAAGAATATAATGTAAATTAGTTAACGGAGAAAAGGAAAGGAACTTGCCCATGTAAGTACGGAATTTTATTTGAATGTTACATGTGTTTTTCTACCTACGAAAACAATTTGCCACATTCCAAGTGCTATAGGACATAAAATGTTTGGCTTGAATTCATGAAGGCAGAATTGGGAAATGACTGAAATGGTTTTGTTTTGGACAAGACTCCTCCTCCTTCTTTTCCTGATTACTCTTTATATCCTATTCCCACAATAAGCATAGAAGCTGCAGATCACTGAGAATTCTCGACATGAATAGCTCTCTGTCCACCCTGCACTTTCTTGTCCACCAGTGCATCTCATGACCCTAACAACCTGTGCCCTTATCTTTGTACTATCTCCATTTTAAAAACATTGTTTTCTCATGAATTTAGTTTAAGAGGAAATAACTCTCATGTGCATGCAATAATTTCAATGACAAAGATCATCACTTTTGCTCTGTCTAGGCTATGGTCCCTTTCCTCCTTCAGAGGAAGTGTTTGTGGACTCTCACTGCTTTGTTCAAGGTCTGCTCTTTTTCAAACATTTTTACTATCTATACTTGACAGTGTTCTCTGGAAGGACAGAACTGAGAGAGTACATTTGGACTATTATAGGAGGTGATTTATTGGATTGATTTATACTATAGGAGCTGGGTATTCAAACCATGGCAATCCGAATATTGAATATGCTGAGAGCATTGGAGTTTCTCAGTCCACCAGGATGGATATGTCAACAGCCTCAATCTTGTCCTGGTCTTTGTGGATGGTAGTGCTTGCTCTTTAGTTCATGTTGGAAGGATTTGCTTGCAGGAAAGAATAGATATGCACACAATCTTGAAAGAAGAGTAAACTGACCAAAGGACCTTGCTTTCCTTTGATTCACATTTTCTCAAGACTACAGGTAAAAGTACTGCCACTCTGGGGAGGATCTTCCCTGCTCAGTCATCTTCTTTCTTAGAGATGTATATGAGACCTTTCCGCATGAGTTATTTTTAGATGGGATCAAATTGATAAACAAGATTAAACTTCATACCTCCTAATTTAAAGTCCATGTTGAAGTAGTCTCTTGTTGAGCAAACTTCAGGATCCTCAGTCTTGAGGGTGCTGTTACCTTAATGCTGAATCATGGGCTTCTATCTATTAAAGATGTATTTGTGTCATTTCCCTTCTTTCTTCACATCAATATGGTCTCTGTCTTCAGAAACTCTTGTCAACTCTAACCCCATGGACAGGAGGAAAGGTCGCTGTTCTTCAGCTCCCTTACTGAATGTCACAGCAAAGGAATTTGGGCAGAAATGGTCACAAGAAAACCTTCCAATTCTGTCATTTATAATTAGAGTTTAAAGTAGTTCTTTGAGATAAAAGTCAAGATACCTGATTTCTAAGACAATAATATTTTCTGAAAATTCGAGGTTTTTAAATTTAATAGAGAGTTTTTGTTGTAAAAATTCTCATTCCTTCTGACATTTGTGAGACCAAAGTCAAGACACATTTCCCAATCAGGTGATTGTGAATTCTTGTGAACTTGATAGTTTCCAAGTACTTTAACATTACAAGACCAAGACTAGTCCTTCTTGAGAAATCATGTAGCAGAGACTCATCCAACAGATTGGAACAGTCATTACTACTACTAATTATGCTCTAAAGTTTGCTTTTTAGAATTTTAAGAAAATTTTGATATATAATTACATTAATTTTTCCATTTCTTCCTGTATAACACACCCAAATATACCTCCCTGTTGCATTTCAAATTCATAACCTATTTTTCATTAATTTTATTATATATATTTATATAAATATGTATGTATGTAAATGTGATCTACTCAATTTGAATAATGTTGCATGTATGTATGTTTTCAGGGTTACCATTTGGCATTGAAAATCTAATTGGTGTGCTCTTTCTTTGGGAAGACTATTTCTTTCTTCCTCAGCATTCTATTTTTTTTTAAATCTAACTTCAATCTTTTGCAACAGACATCACTGAAGCAGGCAAATGAGGCAGTGTTGTGATTAGCATATTTGTATGTAAGTGTTTGAACTACATGGAATGTTAGCTTTCTCTCTCTCTCTCTCTCTCTCTCTCTCTCTCTCTCTCTCTCTCTCTCCCTCTGTTTCAGACAGTAAGATAACAAGAAACTCTGAAATCATTTATCATTTATCCTCAAAAAGTAGAGCATCATCGAACCCCACAGTTATGAGTTCTCAAGTACTGCTATGTTCAGCAGCCTTGGGACACTTGTTTTGTTTCTACAGTTCTATCTTTTTAACTAATAAACTATGCCCTGTCTATCAGGCTTACTTACCTTTGGCAAAAGCTAAAGATCACAGTGCTATAATAGTCTAAAATGAGAATGAATTTTATGCAAACTAAGTTTTTGTGGTTGCTTCTAAAACTTAAGAATGATTAGAAAAGCCATTGACAATGACACTGGGACTTGTTTCCTCTGCATATACTGAATTTCTGGGATCCAGTCTGTTTGGATGCTCACCTTCCTGGACCTGGAGGGATGGGGGAGGAGCTTGAACTACCCACAGGGTGGGAGACCCTGACTGCTCTTGGGGATGGAGAGGGAGGAGGGGAGGGAGTGGGGGGAGTTGGAGGGGGTTGGGAGGAGGGGCAGAAATGGAGACTTTTGTATTTTAATAAACTTTGAGAAAAAAAAGAATGATTAGAGTTAGAAATGACAAAAACTAATACATCTCCTTTTGGTCAGGAAAATATAGATCTGAGCAACACATAAAAAAATAAAATTGATGTCAATGATCTTGAGAAACCTCTGTTCCTGTAACATATATATATATATATATATACTTAAACATATAAATAAACATTTATACAATATGCAATTTGCTATGTACCACACATGAACATAGACACATATACAGACATATGCATATGCATATAAAAACTCACATACATTCATCTAGATGCACATATATACACAAGCACAGGCCCATGTATGTATAAACATTCATGTCTATGCATACAACCATGTACATAGAGATACAGATATACACACACCGATACAAAACCAACATACACATACATTGTCACACAAGCAGACACACACATACACACATACACTAATTGTGAAGGAAAACAGCACATGCAATTAAAGACCTCTCTGTACCTAACAAAGGTTTTAATACCAGCTTAGCTGTTTTGTTTAGTGTGAACACACTGTATAGTAGATAATCTTTACAGGAGGGTTTCAGACTTTTCAATGCCTTTCATATTTACCTGACCCTGGTGGAAGTTTTTCCAATATACTCAATGGTATATTTCTTCTTTGATCCAACTATTCCTTTTAAACAGGCTCTTCTATTCACATGTTCATATAAACTACATTAGTTATTTTAACTGACATCCTTATTAAGTGAAATTGTTCTTAGTAGGCAGACTATAAATAGTTCACATCTAATTCACCATTTATCTTTTCTAGATCATGTTGGCTGCACTTATTAAAAAAGAAAGCCATGACTTGGCCAAGACACAGAATGCAGCCTTCTCAAGGGAGAAAAGAATTTCACAGTTATCGGAGAGACATAGCATATTTTTTTTCTTGACAACAGACCCAGGACAGAACATTGGCTTCTGTTTTAAGTGTGAAAGATTGCTTTTTGTAGTCTTCATTCTCTGCTGGCTGAGGTGTGTGTGGAGGGGGGCGCAAAGGAGAAACACCTATCGTAAAAGCCTATGCATCAAAATAATTAAATGAATAAAATGACATCTTCTGTGCCCCATCCGTCCACATATTCACACAGACAGAGAAGAGACAGGACATCAAGGTTGAGATGTGTCTTAAGACATGAGGCAAGGGGACTTCATTTACTGCCACTCTGTAAAACAGAGCTAGTTACCTTCCAAGCATCTCTACTTCAACAGACTTCCCACGGGGCAAGGAACCCTGACTGCTCTTAGGACTAGAGAGGGAGGGAAAGGTGGGAAGGGGAAGGGAAAAAGGAGGCAGGGAGGAGGTGGAAATTTTTAATAAATAAAAAATAAAAGAAATAACTGGCTGCTGAAAAGGAGGAAACCTTTGTAGAATACTGGCTCCAGATCATCATATGACTTTTTTTGTTGAGCTATGGAGGCCATTGTGTCAGGCATGACTCACTTAAACTACGATAACAAATAGCCCTGGAACTTCAGAGATTCAGAGTACAAAATTCCTAATATTGCACAGGCTGTGTCCTCATGGTGACATGCTCTACAGACTTCTCTGAAGACTTCACATCTTGGAGCACTGCCACCTATCATTTAAGATACACATAGGTGCCAACTTACACAGATACTTGAAAGATGTTTGCCTAGAAAGCATGGATTGTTGACCTTAACATTTGACCAGTTCAAATCACGCAATTGGTCTCACCAAATGTACATTTGAAGAAGGGAAAATTTTGTTATAAAACAAGAAAGGCATAGCAGTCTTAAAATTATTATAACATGCCCAATGTTTAAATGTCCCTGTTGATTTTCGTGCATCTTCTCTTCTATATTAAATATTCACTTATATTGACAGTTTGTCTTTATTCTGTATGGCTATCCTCTGTAGTAGATATCATCCTGAAGAGCTTTAGGGCACAACTCATATCCTGGATTTCTTAGATGCACACTGATCATCTGATATTAGATTATACATGTTTACTCATGGTCCAGACACCGCAAATTTACAAAAAGAAAATTCACTTTGCATGGGCACTCTATTGACTGTGTAGAGTCTGAACACCAAAAAATCAATGAGGTTGTCACTTTTTCTTGTTAAAACAATTCTCCTGTCAAGCTGGTTATTTCACTGATCTTAATTAACAATTGAATTCTGTGCACTAATCAGCAGTCTATTTGGTTATGTGACAATTAACTATTATAACTATTAGGAAAATTCATTAAGTTAAAAGAATGGAAAAACATGCTATTTCAATCATGAGGGCTCCATTGACATATCTTTGTAGCTGTTCTTCTAAATATTTTTGTTTTTAATATTTTTCTTACTCAATTTTCTGAATAAATCTATGTTTTGCAATGTATTTAGGAAATCAACTGTGAGTAGGATGGACTCAGAATGCATTGACTCTATCCTCACTATTTTAACACTGTGAGTTTTAGAAATCCATAACCAGTAACTAAAATTAGAAATGGATACTTTTCACCATTTGCTTTCACCTATCTTTCTTCTACTTCCAATATCCTCAGTTTATTCATCAGATATTTCTAGAATCCTCTTACAGCTATTTATAAATTCTTAAAGTAGTATAGGACTTTCACAAGCACATTTTTTTAAAAGTTCAATGTGCCATTATTATTCAAACTTCATTGAGTAACTATCAGTTGATTTCTAACATAAATTTAGATTTATTTGTCTATATATCTACTTGTCGATATTAAACCATTTCCCCAAATTAAGAGGTTTAAAGTAATGATTTATTTTCATTCCGGAGATTGTGTGCCAGTTGGTAGCTGAAGAAGCGCTCCACTTCAGGTTGCAGGCAGTGTTGTTGAGGTTGGCTTTTTCTGGTAGTTGTGCTTATATTGGTTCCATGTATATAAATTATGAAGGCAAGCTGAAGTGGAGAGGAGAAGTAGTACTGCCTGTGTTGATGGGAAAAGTACTGTCGGATAAACCCAATGGTGTGAATGCCTGGTAACTGCTGTTACCATCACATGTCTTAATATGCTGATTACAAAATGTGTTAAGGCAGTGACTGAGAACACATTCAGCCACAGTCAAAGGGAAGGAGTATTTTCTTATGTACTAATGTCCAGATGGAAAGGAGACTCATGGTCTCACAGAAATTAATGGGACTTGGAAGAAAACCAACAAAGATATTCAGATTCTGTGTGAAAAACCCTATTCAATAAAATAGTGTATTTTTTCTTTCCTTTATTTCAATTAATCTTCATAGCAATCATAATAGTTCATTGTTCATGAAAACTAATATCACAAGAAAAGGACTATTCAGAGACTTGAAATGACTTAGGCAGGGGATGTGTGCCAATGGCTAAGGAACAGTGCTGGTGTATTTGATTAATAAGGTTATTATTAAGCTATATTTGAGCATGTGATATATATGGTATGACATTTTTAAGTGAGCCAACTGAATTTGGAGTATGATGGCAGCACAGAAGCGAACTGCATGTTTGCTGAAAGACAAATCAGTGAGTCAGGAAGAGTAAACCAAAGGCTAATGATACTGTACAAGACATTCATAAAATGCATTGTTTTATATAAATGTATGGGTATGGGGTGCAAGTTAGTGTTGTTTGGATAAATGTAAATATTCAGAATATACCTTCAGGAAACTTTGCTAGGAACATGCCGTTTTCTGGATCCCCGACTTCCAAGGCCTCTTCTCCCTTTAGTATTTCACAAGAGGAAGATTCTTCTTCTATGTTCAGGTGCTCAAAGAAAATAACATCTGTTTCAGCTTAGGATTTGTTTGAAAGGATATGAAGATGAGGGGAGGGAGGGAATGGTAGATTGAGGAGGAAGTGGGGATGAATAGAATAAAAATACATTGTACAAAATGCTCAAAGTAGTTGTGCAAAGAGGGGGAAATGATTGTAATGAGATTCCAGTAAAATGTTCAAGTTGCCACAGAGGTTAGACAGAGTCTAATAGCATTCTCAGTTAAAGAGAGGGAAAGAAGTCCAGAGTATAGCACAGGACTTACCTAAGTTAACGCCTTGATATTCTCAAGATTCATTCAAAGCAGACCAGGTGTGGCAAAGTATGGAATTCAAGTGATAATAATTTAAATTCAGGATCAACAAAGACCATTATATTCAGAATAAATTAATAGAATAGCTCATCTCTGCCTCGTTTTAAACTTGTGGATGAAGACTGCTGTGATTCAATTAGGCCTCCCTCCCCAAGACAGGCTTCCTTTCACACAGCCTCAGGCATGTCTATGTGGGTGACCGATGAAAGAACTGATATCAGTCATGGGTTTCCAGATTCTGCTCTGAAAATGCAGATGAATGGAAGATGTACAATACAAAGGTTCAGGGTGAAGAACAAGGAAATTAGACAAAACCGTGCACCCATTCATGAGAAGAAACCTTGCAATGCATCCTTTCTCGGGGAGTGGGGCATAGCATCTCATGCATAGCACAGAGAAGCCAAAAAGGAGAGAGGGAAAGAATGAGGCAAGCAAAGCCCTCAGCTCGATGAGAGCTAGCTGAACTGTGTTGTTCCTTCTCACGTTGGCCAGAGCCAATTTAAGCAGATCTTCATTTGTTTCTCATGCTCCATTTCCACCAAATGTCTTTTCAGTTCGGATCAAGCTTCTCTTAGCCAGACTTTACTTCTGTCTTGCACTGGCATAATTACAGAAAATTGCACTGTTTGCTCAATTTTTGCAAATTGAGCTAATGCAAAACTATGTAAATTATTTACCAAAAAGGAGCAAAATCAAACAAGTAAATGGGCTTGTGCTGCACATTAAGGGAGCACAGTGGCACAGCAGCTCCTTGCTTACAGAGCCGGCATGATTAACTTAGCCCAGGGCTACACAGCAGTCTGGCCTGTCTTGGCTCTGGTGAGCTCCAGCAAGGCTTGCCTTCCCCCACACTTCAAGGCTCTAATCAATTTCCCCACCCCTAAGTTTTAAGTCCTCTGAAGAATGGAGAGGGTCACTTGGCTGTAGTCTAATTAAGGCAAAATTCTCTTCTCTTTCCTCTCCCTTCCTACTTTTTTTTTCTTAACTTGTGCACATTGCCCTGCTTTCCTTCCTGCCATCCTCACCACGACTAGTGTTAAGGGTAAAATATAATTTTACGATTGTATAACTTATCAATTAAAGTCTTTGCATTAATTTTACAGTTTTGATATGTAAAAGGAAGTGGTCCCTCTCAAGCAACACTTTTCTAAGAACACACTTACAATCGGATGCCTTGCTTATGTTTTGTTGCTGTTTTCTGTCAGGCCATGAGTCTGGACTAGAAGTCTGATGAAGAAAAAGTAGAGGGACCAGAGAATGACTCAGCAATTAAGAGTTCTTGATGCTCTTTTAGAGGACAAAGGTTTGGTTTCTAGCACTCATATGGAGAAGCTCACAACTGCCATTAATGCTCACTCCAGAGATTCAGCGTCTTCTGAACTCTATAGGTACTTCTCTCTCTGTCTGACTCTCTGTCTGTCTCTGTCTGTCTCTGTCTCTCTGTCTCTCTGTCTCTGTCTCTGTCTCTCTCTCTCTCTCTCTCTGTGTATGTGTGTGTGTGTGTGTGTGTGTGTGTGTGTGTGTGTATGTGTGTACATCTGTAAAAAAGCAGAGATACTCAGGTACGCCAACTGACATATTCTCTTCATCACACTCCTGGACTTGGCAGAACACATGGAAAGAGCCGGTGCTTGCATTGTACTCACATCTAAACTTCACACAGGTCTGTGACGCCATGTGATATCATGCTTTGCCACTAATGTCTGCAAACCTGCTGGGCTTGAGCTATATTCACAGTCATTTGTGATTGGGCCACAGGTGAGACACACAAGTTCAAACCATGCGCACCATGTTCCCTGTGTTTCATTTGCTGTCATTTGTCCTTGACAATTTCTGTCTTTGTCAGTAAATAACGTTAACAAAAGGATAGAAAAGAGATGGAGACATAGAGTTGGGAGCCTAGAATGAAGGCAGAAATATTAGGTATTTGCCTGTCTTTGGCTATAGATTTCCCCCCTAACATTGGCTCTGGGAAGACGAAGTCATATTTTATTGTTATTCAGGTTTTAAATTTCAGTTACTGGACTCTTAGAATTCTTCTTCATGCTTCACCAAGAAAGAAAATAAATATAAGAGAAAGAATTCCAAGCCGCTGGAGTAGAGTACAAGAATAATAGAGAGAATCTAAATTTCTTGTGGCCTAAGGGTACAGAGAAGGAAAGGATTTGTATAAATTCATGAATTCTAGTAATTAAAAAGGTACAATCCTGCATTAGTTATTCAGTATGTCTGTGCAGGGCATATGGGAATGAGAGAGAAAAACATTGTTCTTCATGAGTCACACGGAGGAGGAAAATCTTGAAGGAGATGCTGAACAGTAGGGGGCATTTCATAATTTCACCTGAGGTTTGAATATTATTATCATTAGGGACCATAGAATGATAACAGACTCTATACTGATATTCTAGGGATGCTTTCAAGAATGATGGACAGACACAGGGCTCAGGTGACAGAAACTGAATTTCCTTGTGGTCTCGTAACATCCACAATGTGTATGCATGTAATTGTATTTATTGGCTTATGTGTGCCTGAGTGTATAAAAACCTAAAATTTCTTAATGAAGCAACCATTCTGATGTACATGCTAGGAGAATTGATCCTGACAAATATCTACTGCAGTTTCTCATCAGCATCCTCTTGGTTGTACTTTATCCCGTGGCTTCAAGGCAATAGCACTATATTTCCTCTCCTTCTTAATTTCATGGTCCATGCCTGAATAATCTCTTTCCACCCTTTAGAGTTGAAAATTCTTCTCCTTCTTTTTTCTTCTGTGTTTCTGGAGAGCAAAATGTCTTCTCCATCATAACTTATCAGATGTAAAGAGGCTGTGATTTTGATCTTGTACAATAAGTATCAGAAGCATATTCCAGGCAAAGAACTTCATTTATGTTTTCCAGTTCAATTCAAATGCACTCTATTTGATCCAATCTAATTTGAAATTATTTGAGGAGTCAATTTAGTGCTTGGGAAGTTACTGTGCTAATTTGTATAGTTGATATTTAGTATATTTTAATTTAGAATTTGTGGGGCTTAAACATGGTTCTTGTACATGGTACATTGAAATTACATAGTTATAATTGTTCCAAAATAATTTAATATCTTCAATTTGAAAAAATTACTTTCTTTGTTCATTACTATCTTGTATCAACATTCTACTTTTAGATATAATCTCTTTGTTTTATTTTCTGCATCACTAACTTCATTAAATCTATTTTTCTTGTGCTAATTTTTCATGTCAGGGTGAAATAGTGGCAAACATACCTTAGTGTTTTGACTTAAGACTAACTTGAGAAGAGTAAAATCATGCCTGGCACTAGAAACCTAGCCCAGTACCATGGAGAGTTAACTCGTGGATCTTGAGTGGAAAACATACACATATCACTTAACCAAACCAATGTTCATACCTAATTATATTCTAAATGTTGTCCCACAGACAAGTAGAGTCTTCAACCTTTATAAAGGAAGCTTCTCTTAGAAACTGACAATGGTCTTTACAGAAAACCACAAATAAACTGTATAGATATGGAGCCCAATTTTAATGAATACATCTACAATATATTCCTGCACCTAAGGCTCATGGACCATTGGGGCACAGGGAGCATACAAACTGTAAGGCAAAAGAAGAAGGAGTTTGCTTTGAGAATATGTCTCCTGGGAATATCAGAACCTGTATCACAAAGTCTCATGAACAAGGTCACTTAGATATGAACTAAACAAGGACAACAACAATAGAAATGTTAGTGTGTACAAAGGGAATCCCAGGAAGCCCCAGCCTTACATAAAGCATGTAGGCCACTAAGGAACGATGAGAGAGAGAGAAAGAGTCTTCCCTAGACAAGAACATATCAACTGGCTAGCTAATACCAGATGCTCATCCCTAAAGCTCACATAAAAGTAACATTATACTCACTGAGTAGGTTGTATGTAAATATTTATGATTATGTATGAATATACATATATTTATATGCATGTAACACCAATTAATGAAAAGAGTGGCCATGTGTTTGGAAGAGAACAAATAGGGTATATTGGAGGGTATGAAGGGAGAAACCAGAAGGGAGGATTGATATAATGATTTTATAATCTCAAAAAAGAGAACAAGGAAAAATAGTTATTAGTTTTCTAATCAGAAACACACATAAAGGGTTAATATTTTTGAAAGTCACTCTAAATGATGAGAAAAATATGGGGAAAGTCATGATTTTCTGCTTTTAGGTTTGTTGTGTTGTTTTGGTCTAATTTGTCCAGTTTACATTTGGGTTACATTTTATCTTCACAATCCTATGGCTATCTCTTTGTTCCTGGAGTTCAAAGAAGAGATAACATTTGGGAAAATATGAAGATCTCTGTGGATTCACTAGTTCCATGATTAGCAATGATCTTTTGGTGTTCAATGGAGACGATGTCAGTGCATACAGGGAGCAAGTAAACTGGAAAAGAATTCTTGTATATGGAGCAGACATTCAAATGACAGCAACAGTGAAGAGCTAGACATGGGGCTTGGTGAAGCACAGAGAACACTCATGAACAAAGCAAGAGAGAAGCTCAGAGTCAAGAAGTAAAGGCATACAGGATGGAAGAGGCTTTATTTTAGGGGAAGAAAGACCTGCATTTTGGAGATCAAGGGCCATGACCTTGTCAGAAGCATTCTGAGCAAAGTAGAAATGATTTTAATTTAGAGATAAAATATAATTCTACTTTATGGATCTGTCACTCTTCTTGTGTTTCAACAAAATAGAGGTGGCTATGTATACAAGTGTGTTGGCAAAATCTTAAGTGGAATATGTGACTATAGATGCGTGCTGTCTATGTCATTAACATTCCTAGGTCTTCTTTAGGCAAGCTTAACTGATCTGCTCTTAATTATATATAAGCTCTCCTGGACATACGGGGTCACAGTGAGAGGAGTGGCCTGCCATTTGTGATGCACAAACTTTTTATAGTATCAAGGCTGAGTCCTAATCTTATATCTCTTACTCAATTTCCCTAGGAAGCTCATTCCGATGGGCATTGCCAGTTAAGGGTGGTAATTTGCTGACACTTAGCTTTGCTTCAGGTGAGGCATCTCTGACCTCCCCAAGTACTGAGCCATCTGCTCACCTGGCATACCACACTCAACATTTTTAATGCATTCCAAACCCAAGAAGGTTAAGAATATCTAGACAAATTTATTTTATGTAGATCCATATCTCCACATTTTTCTGTCATCCATACAGTTCATCTGCCTCTACAATGAGGAATATCTCGGATATAAAGGTACATACTTGATTATGTGGTTTGTATACATTTCCGAATAAATAACTTTTATTGCATCTTTTATTCTGTAAAAATAAACTACTTGTAGTATACTTTCCTATGTTCCTGTCATTTCCCTTCAGAATACTCACAACACCCTTTTTTGTGGCTTTATCTCTAGCTAGCATTATTTTCTAAAATTTAGTTGTAATCCTTTATTTTAAAGAAATTGAGCTTAGATTCTATTTGAGTTCTAATTGGTATTTCTTAACAGGAACTTCAAGAAACCTCTACACTCCATCTCCTGCTGCCTCCTCAGTGGAGGGTATTAGTTTGGTCCCTCTGCAATCCTCAGTCTTCTCTTGATGCCTATCCAAGTCCATTCTCTCCTTTTCCTTATGCCAGCTGCATGAAATCTGTTCCCTACCACCATTTGTTAATCTTGACAGTAGCTCAATGTCTACTTCCCTGGGAAGATATCCCTAAGATTCTGGATTGAGATTAAATGCTTCTTACATGGAAGCATGGAGCTCAGATTTAGAGTGTTGTCACTTGATGTTTTGTGTGTGGTGTACAAGAGAAAATGTTTTCCAGCTTCTTAGAGAAAGGACCAAGTGTTACCAAGGTCAGTGCTTGTTTTTGTCTCTTACTGTCTTCCCAGTATCTCAGCCTGCACTTGACACCTATTTCACATTCAGTGAAAAACTGTTAGGTGGAGACGTATCCCTCAATAGAACAGAAACTACAATGTAACCCACATGTCTATGAATATCCAATCTCTGTCCTAATCAGAGATAGAGATCACAGCCAGTGTATATAGTAGTAATAATTAATAGTTGAGTTTCTGTTTCAATAAATTTTGAAGGAGTGCATTATTTGAGTAAGGATCTTGATTGCCAAGGATGGTACGCAGTTGAGGTGCTTGGACTGTTTTTAAGCTGGGTTATGAAAACTTAGAGTAGGGAATAATAAGAAGGAGAAATACAGGAGGCCGGAGCCAGTTGGCAGTAATGGGGGAAGGAGCGATTGCCAACTACTACACTTTTTAGCGAGACAAGAATGTGATCAAAACGAATAAAACCTCAGGGATCACACATCAAGTCAGTGCACTTGCCAGCCAGCAATCAAATCTTCATCCACTGTACCAGAAAATCGCTGGCAGGGAACCAGAGACGATTTGTATTTGGTTATGAAGCCTCTTAGCGGTTAGCAACTTTAGGAGCTGGAAGTTTCCTCTGGCCGAATGTCCTAGAAAAGTTCATCAGCAGATCTGAGCAACCTCCTGCCACCCATCCGCAGATAGAATTAAACACAGAACAGTGACTGCAAAGTACCAATGTCCTTGAATCATTTTATGAGTACCTCCTCTAAGAAAATGGATAGAGTAGGATGAGAGATTACAAAACTTGTAAATGGTAGAAATTGAATGGTACCTCTGTTACAGGAAACTTTATGTGGAAATCACGGTGGAATTCAGCCTCTAACCTCTTTGCTAACTGAAAATAGAAGTGATGCTGTATATTTAGTAAAGGTCTTGGGAGATGGAAGCTTAAAACATTGCCTCTGATATATCATGTCACACTTTATATATTCATCCAGTGGTATGCCAGTAGAAAAGAGGGAGACGAGGCACATGAGTCATGTAGAACTTATCTATGCTGATTTTCCATGAATGCAAGCAAAACAGATACAGACACCTTAACTACGTATATGATGCTACATTTCCAGTGGAAGACACTTGGCTGGAACAAACAGTCACCTCATTTGGCCTTTTGTCTTGGCTAGCATGCATGCAGTCTGAGTTTGTCTCCAAAGAAGAAGCCAAAGGACAGGTCATTGATCATTGTAAGTAGCCCTGGCAGGGCCATCTCTCTTGGGCTTGTTTTGGTTTGAAGAAAAGGTAACTTGTGCCAATGCTGTAGTCACCAGCTCTCTTCTGTAGGACCAGGAGCTGTTATTGCGTGATATGTCCACGATATGAACCTGGAGCGATCTCAATCTTGAAAAGGATTTTGGTGAGAAATATTTTCAGACACATGAGTCACCCATGACTGAACACTCTAAGTGAGTATGCCATCTGTCATTTCTCTGCCCCATGGAACAGAGTCTGGGGAGAAAAATCCAGATTTCACACAATTGGCCTCTGCATGTAAGGTCTCCAGAGACGAACGAATGAGAGGCTAACAAAAGCTGTATAAACACTGAGCTGTCCCGCTGTTCTTCCTCCTTTTCTCTTCTGTCCCTCTTCTTCTTTCTGCCCCTGTGACCTTCTTTTCTTCCTGTCTTCTCTTGTTCTTCCTTCACTTCCTACCATCGATGCGGCTACTCTGTCTCCTTATCTCTTCCTTTCCCCTCTCTACTGCTTTCTTTCTCTTCCTTTTCTCCTGAGTTTCTCCTCCCTTTTTCTTTGCCTCTTTCACACTTCCATTTTCGTGTTCCTTCTCCTCTCACTATTTCTTCTGCCTCTCCCTGCTTTATTTGTTATCTTTTACTTTACCATCTTGGCAGGGTGAAGTAAACCAGAGCTCGCACCCTCTCTCCCATCTGCTGTATTTTCCACACCTAGATGACTCTATTCCTTCTTCCTTTCCCTGGACTGTATTTCTCATCTCCTATGTATTACATATTCAGATCATTTGCCAGTGAGTAACACCGAGAGAGCAGAGTTTTGACTTAAGAGTGCATCTGTGGTAATGTCCCCTTGCCATCCTGACCTTTATTTTACTCTCCATGCCCAGAGTGCTCTATGGCCCTTAGTACCCATTTTCTTAAGCAAGTTTTATTCTCCCATTTCTATAAGGACAACTAATGCCAGTGGGTGTTTTTGATCTGTATCTCTACACATATCCCTTTGTGAAGACAATTGACGTGAGTATGTGCTTTTGCCTGCTATGTTTCATTTTATACATTAAATTTTTGTCTCAATGGTGAGTATCATGCATGTATTGGCACAGGAAGGTGTGTGTATGGGACAAGGCAGCAACTTCAGTGTTCTGAAATCAGAAAGCCGAAAGACCCACAGCTGCCAGTTTCATATACAAGATCTGTTAAGGTCCCTGATCTGCCAGTGAAACTACCTGACACAATAGTAGGGGTGGTAGACAGAGAAAATGACTGCCCTACACTGGAGTTGTATCTAAGGCTTCAGATGGTACCCACAACATCTTTCCCATGTAACAACCCTCCTGACATGAGGAGAAAGATCACCGACACTAGCCTGCCATCTGGGCATCTCTCTGCAGGCATCTGCTTTGTGCTGAAGCAGGCAATGGCAGAGTTGAGGCAAGTTTAACATTTTTCAGTAGTGTATGACATGGACAGTTGGACTCTACTACGATGTCTGCAGCAAGCTCAGACCCTTTCCGTTATCACAGTGACAAAGAAAAAGGATGCTTTTTGTTCTTAAAAAAAAAAGGCAGAGTGAGCCGATATTCAACTAAATGCTCTCAAGGTGTGATGCTGGCAGTAGAAAGGGTTCAAAGAGATGAAATTTTTGGTCTGAAAAAAATTAACATTTGAAAAGACAGTCTTAACCAGGAGGCATCCTAATTTATATTTTCCCCTTTTAGAAATAGCTGGTTGGGTGTTTATCTGTACATAAGTATGTTCTGTATCATTTAATAATTCATATATCTTTTCTGATTATTTCCATTCAAAAGTGTTAGAAGATGCCTATTGCTAGGGGTGATTATAATGTCACAAAAGTAAGATAATTGCTTAATTGTGTTCAAACAAAAAAGGGAAATGAATAGGAAAGTAAAATAGGTGGCTTATCTGAGATTATGTATATATGTAGTGCATTATCAATTTCCTCATTGATCTTGAGAGTAATATTAATCATAACTAAGTTCCTAGGTGGATGGGTTATCTTATTTAACTATATTAAAATTCATTTTTCAATAACATCATTAAAGTAGTTTTAAAGTATTATGTATATGTTTTGTAAATGATCTGCATGACTGTAGAAAAGAATCTAACATGTGATGACTCCCTCCATAGAAAGAATTGTTTGAATTCATAAGCATCTCCCTTTATATGTTGTAGCATTAATTCTAGTTGGTCTTAATATTAAAACCTGTAGTCAGCTATAGAAGCTAATGCTGAAGATCATAGAAGCAGAGAGGCCAGCCACCAGAGGTTTCCTTTCCCTTTACCAATGCTCAGACCGATGGACTGACCTGTCCTCAGAGTGCATCTGTTTCCACCAAATCTCATACTGCACTCAGTTCCTGTCTCCTTCATCCTTATGTTCCTCTCTCCACCTGCACCCATCCATATCCCTCCTGTCTCTACCTCCCTAGTGCTGGGATTATTGGTGTGGGATCCCAAGTGCTGGAGTCACCCTCCTGTGAGTTCCCTTTGTCTTTTAGACAGATTCAATCTTGTGTAGCCCAGGGTGGCCTTGACTAATAGAGATTCATCTGCTTCTGTCTTCCAAGTCGTGGGATTAAAGGTGTGTGCCACCACTCCCTGGCACCTAGTGGCTTAGCTCTGCGTTTTGACCTTCAGGAAAGTTTTATTTGTTAAAACAGAAGCAAAATATCACTACAGTATGTAACATTAAGGAGCAAGTTTTATTCTTACCAAGATAATTTTTTTCTCTGTGTTCAATTTCTAGCTTGTTTCAGCATATTTTAAAACTATTTCTTTAATTTAAAATGAGCATATGTGGCTTAAATCACATCTAATGTTACATATTTTTGACTCTGAAGTTTAAGGTGGTACAATAGAATCTTTGAAGTTTAAGGTGGCACAATAGAATCTGTGCCTTCTGAAACTATAGCAAATTTACAAACAGATTTTAGCTGTGTCTGCTGTAGTCAAATTATTTCAATGATTGAACATCTCACCGTAAATATAAGTTTAAATATCTAATCCTAAGAATAACTTTCAATACTAATGATTTTCATTCCAGCATGACTGACCAGAACCCATATTATCCTTGTCCCAATTAGGTTTCCAACGCTAGGAGAAAAAAAAATTACAAGAACAACTTGGGGTGGAATGAGATTATTTGGCTTATACTTCAATGTCTTTGTCACTGAGCGAAACAGAAGAAAGAGCCTGGGGTCGGGAATTGAGGCAGAGGCAATCAGAAAAGCTGCTCACTGCATTGCTTCCCATGCTTGCTCAGCTTGCTTTCCTGTTCTCCTTAGGACCCGTGAGCTAGCACTACCTACAGTGACCTGAGCCTTCACACATTCATCAGGAAATTGGCCCAAAAATGTGTTTCAGAAAATCTGATGGAGGTGATTCCTAAATTGAGGTCTTTTTTCCAGGTGACTGTAGTTTGTGTCATGTAGACATTAACCAACCAACACAACCCTTAGCTTGTCCTAACCAAGGGTGGGCATACAAGCTAATATGTACATAAATACTCTTTCCCTTTGACGGGTGTTCGGCGTCCTTGTAGATTTCACCCAGTGTTTCTTGATTTCTGTTACCAGAAAACTGCCAAGAAAGACTGTCTCAGTAACAGTATGGGAGAATGAAAAGTCTGTTTTTGTCTTTACTCTTCTAGACAAGTTTTTAATATTATATTTTATCTTCTTGTCTAATTTTTGTCCTTTGGGTTTTGTCACTACCAATATCTCACTTTCCATTTCTATACATATTGGTACATTTCTCACCATTCTTCCTTTCTATTCAACATCAAAATAGGCAAGACTTTAAGTCTCTCCTCACTAATACTTTTTCTTCATTTTACTCCTTCCTTCCTTCTTTCCTTCCTTTCTTCCTTCTTTCATTCCTTCCTTTCTTCCTTCTGTCTCTGTCTCTATGTGTCTCTTTGTATCTCTCTCTGCATTTTTGGACAATTGCATTTCCATGTTTCTATTCCTTGGTTCTAGTAATTATGCTCTGCTCAAATCAAATGGATCCTCAATCAATATCTAAACTCTGTTATTAATAATCATCACATTAGTGACATCTGAATATCAGACGGTTTACTAACCTGTATAAAAACTTTTAGCATCCAGTTAATTTAATATCTTCTTGATTCTGCTTCAGAATACTTCCTGAATATTCCACAACTTCATCCTTGCTTCTCATGTAAGCATCCCAATGTATGTCCTGTCATATTGATTGTTTGCCTAAGTGCAACCTTTGAGCCTAGCGTCCCACTGTTAACGAGCAGCAATTTTCATACTTGTGTTCTTTTCTCAGCAACCATGCTGTCAGTAAAAATCTTAAAGGCAAAACTGGAATAGTGTAACAGTTAAGCATATTTAAAAAACAACACCAAAATATTTATTCATATTTTGTAGATTATATCATAAATACAGCATTTCTGTTTCCTTCATACAAATCTCTTCATGTAATGTGCACATTTGTCTTCAAATTTTTATTTCAAATATCAGAAACTAACTTCAAATGAAGACTGCTCAAAAATGTATTGTATATTCATCTAATATGATAAGATGTAAATCACACTGTTTTAATAAAATAATGGTTCCAAATATAGCATTTAAAGTATATTTAAACGTAAAATTTATCATTTATTAAAATGAATACTAGTAAGATTTTTTTCTGTTTCTGAAACAAATTGAAAATTCAAATCTTTGGATTGACATGTGTAGATGTTGGTTGGGTCTTGCTTACTGTGTGATGTACTTCTTATTTGAAAGTATTTTACTATACTGACTTAGTTATTGAGAAAATAGAGAGTTAATGAACTGTGGAATATCATCAGGTGGTTGGATACATTGGTAATTAATTCCCCAGAGTTAAAGGAGAAATAAAATAAAACAGAAAATATGTTAAAAAACAATGCTGTGCCTTTTCAGCATAATGAAAACCCCAAAGCCAGAATGTCTTAAGATCAATATACCATTAGCAGCAAATCTGATCAATGTGTATCAAAGTATACAAGTTACTTAAAATAAGACTAATGAAAAATAATTTTAAGGTTAAAAAATATGCACACAGGGGCTAGAGAGATGTTTCAAGGTTAAGAGCACTGACTACTCCTCTAGAGTTTCTGAGTTCAATCACTTGATGGCTTGCAAATATAGATAATGATAATTATAATCTATAATCCTCTTCTGTTGTGCTCTTACGGCATGCAGACATACGTGCCAGCAGAACACCATACACATAATAAATAAATAAATCTTTAAAAATATGTACACAATTACATAACATATACACAATACATTAGATGTGTATATTCTAAGAATATTAAGGAAATGATTCCAACAATAATTCTACTGGAAAGTTATTACCACAACATTTCAGACCCATATCTGAAAAAGATTATGGGATGCAATGATTTAATTTATAATTCTAGGCAGTATAAATATCTTTCAGATGTAAAAGTCTAGAAAGAAATGTTTCATGAACAGAAGCTGAAGAATTCAACTGTATATAGTTGCTATTTATACCTTTGAGCAGAAGGAAAACATCAACTTGTCCTCTCGGTATATCCAAAAATAAGAATACCAAACAAGGTCCCACATTAGGAAAAAAACTAACAATTATTATTTAAATGAACTTAGATAATTTAACAGGAATATGTTTTTCTTTTCCTTTTCTAATTTGTTGATTGTTCACTTGTAATCTTAAATCACACATGCATGTGATTCTTGGGCTACAGTGTGAAGCTAAAACTTGACCCATAAGACTGTAAAACCTGGCCCTGTTTTATATATAAACCTTGACTGGAGATGACTATTATACATGAGACAATCCTCAGTGTCGGAAGTGCCCCCCCGTCCCAGAGAATTATTTACAGAATGTTTGGCTTTAGTGTTCTGCCTTTCTTATAGGACATCTTATCTGGCCTCCATCATGGATACATTTTACTGTTTTAGAGACTCACACAAGATCAATATCCTGGAAAGTGACTTCGAAATGAAAAGATTGCTGTGATTGAGATGAATACACCATGAGCTTTGTATAAGGTTGCTGCTACCGTGTCGCAGTTGATCACAAAAGCACATACCTCATGTTTCTTCTATAAGTGATACGGTTGCATCCCTTTTTAACATGGTCTGACAATTTGTTATAAAAGGAACACATGCCTATGACTCAGGACAGGAATTAAAACACATACTTTAGACCCACAGCACTTGTGACCAGGTAGCAGCACCCTTTCCTGCCAACCATCCTCCACTGCATTAGCAACCACCGTCTCCACTGGTCCCATCTGCACCTGAAGGAACAGTCGTACTTCCTAGGCTTTAGCCCCTGCAACTCCCCGACCCATGGCACCACCAGCAACCAGGCAGCAGTTCCCTCTCCCGCCAACCATCCCTGTGGCACCAGCTCCTCCAGACCCACCAGATCTTCCAGACCTACCCGTACCTTGAGGGACAGTGACCACTGGCACTACTGGCACCATTGAGCCCACATGCACGTGATAGAAGAGCTCCCACCAGAGTTACAGACCCATCTATACTCATTGGAGGAAGAGATGGGTAGACAGCAGTATAAGAATATATTTGACAATGTGAAGAGCCATATGGCAATACCAAAAACTAGTGGTTCTACAACAGCAAAACTTGATCACCCTAACTCAGATGAAACAGAATAATATGACCTTGAAGATAACTTTGTGGAGATGATAAAGACCCTTAACAGAAATAAAAATATCTTTAAAGAAATGGAGAAAAGGACAAACAAAAAGTTGGAAGAAATCAATAAATCCCTTAAAGAAATCAAAGAAAACCAAGAAAAAAAGCAATCAAACAAGTGAAGGAAACATTCCAAGACTTGATAAATAAGATAGAGGCAATAAAGAAAACACAAATAGAGGAAAACTGGAAGTAGAAAATCTGGATAAATGAACAGAAACTGAAGATACAAACAGAACTAACAGAATACAAAAGATGGAAGACATAATCTCAGACATTGAAGATACAATAAGGGAAATAGACTCATTGATTAAAGGAAATATTAATTCAAAAAAGTTCTTAACACCAATTATCCAGGAAATCTGGGAAGCCATGAAAAGGCCAAACCTAATAATAATAAGGAAAGAAGAATTCCAGCTCAAAGCAGAGAAAATATATTCAACAAAAACATAAAAGAAAACTTTTTAAATCTAAAAATAGATATGACTATAAAGGTGCAAGAAGCATACAAAATATAGCATTAACTAGACCAAAAAAGTCCCATGCCATATAATAATTAAAACACTAAACATAGAGAATAAAGAGAATGTTAAGACCTTCAAAGGAAAATGTCCAAGTAACAAATAAAGGGAGACTTCCCAAAATTACACCTGACTTCTCAATAGAAACTCTGAAAGCCAGCAGGTCCTGAACAGACATTCCTCAGACACTAAGAGAACACAGATGCCATCCCAGATTACTGTACCCAACAAAGCTCTCAATCACCATAGACAAAGAAAAAAAAGTATTTCATGACAAAGCCAGATTTAAATAATACCTATTAGGAAATCCAACTCTATAGAAAGTACAAGAAGAAAAACTTCAGCCCAAAGAAGTTAGCTGCACCCACAAAACACAGGCAACAGATAAGTTCAGACCAGCAAACCCCAAAGAAGGGAAACACAAAAACATTACCACCACTACCAGCACCAAGAAAACAAAATATAACAGGAATTAACAATGACTGGTCATTAATTACTTTTAATATCAATTATCTCAATTTGCCTATAAAAGACACAGACTATCAGAATGAATATGAAAACAGGACCATCCTTCTGTTTCATACAAGAAGCACACGTAAACCTCAGAATGAGACATTTACTCAGAGTAAAGGGCTGGAAAGGAATTTTCCAACCAAATGTACTAAGAAAAGCGTAGGACTAGTTATCCTAATATCTAACAAAATAGACTTCAAGCTAAAATTATTCAAAAGAGACGAAGTGGATTAAAGACCTCAACATAAAACCAACCACACTAAACCTCATAGAAAAGAAAGTGGCAAGTACACTTGAACACACTGGCACAGGGAATCGCTACCTAAATATAATCCAGTAGCAAAAATCAATACTGATACTGAGAGCAACAATTAATAAATGGAATGTCCTGAAACTAATTAGCTTCTCTAAAGCAAAGGACATGATCAACAAGACAAAATGGTAGCCCATAGAATGGGAAAAGATCTTCACCAACCCCACATCAGACAGAGGCTTGATCTCCAGAATACACAAAGAACTCAAGAAATTGGTCATTAAAAAAACAAATAATCCTATTAAAAAATGGGGTACAGACCTAAACAGAGAACTTTCAACTGATGATTCTAAAATGGCTGAAAGACTCTCAAGGAAATGCTCAATATTCTTAGTCATCAAAGAAATGCAAATCAAAACAACTCTGAGATTCAATGTTATACCTAAAAGAATAGCCAAAATTAAAAACACTGATGACAACTTATACTGGGTAGAATTTGATGTAAAGGGAACACTCCTCCATTACTGCAGGGAGTGCTAACAGATACAGCTGCCTTGGAAATCAGTATGGTTATTTCTCAGAACATGAGAAAACAACATATCTCAAGATCCAACAAAACCACGCTTGGGTATAAACCCAACCGATGCTCAATAATACCACAAGGACACATGCTCAACTATGTTCATAGCAGCATTATTTGTCATAGTCAGAATCTGGGAAAAACCTAAATGCCCCTCAACTAAAGAATGGATAATGAAGATGTGGTACATTTAAAATGGAATACTATGCAACAGAAAAAAATGACATTCTTGAAATTTGTGGACAAATAAATGGATCTAGAAAACTTCATATTGAGTGCAGTAACCCAGACCCAGAAAGACAAATACCATATTTACTCACTCATAAGTGATTTTTAGACATAAAAGAAAGAAAAACCAGCCTACAATTCACAATTCCAGAGAGCCTAGACAATAAAGAGAACCCTAAGAGAGACATACATGGATCTAATCTACATGGAAATTAGAAAAAGATAAGATCTTCTGACTAAATAGAAAACATGGGGATCATGGGAGGGGGGAGGAATTGAGGAGAAGGGAGAAAAATATATAACTCAATAAAAATAAGAGAAAAGAGATAAAGAAGAACACTATTTGCATCATGGAAAATCCATCAAGATGAATTCTCAATTCTTAACATCTATACCAGAAAGAAAGAGATTATTAAAGCATAAATCACACATCAAACTGCAGACACTAATAGTCGGAGACCAGCACTCTACTCTCCCCACTGGACGGGTCTGCAAGATAGAAACTTAACAGAGAAATAAACTATCTAATAGAAGTCACGACTCAAATGGACTTAACAAACATCTGTAGAACATTTCACCTAAACATAAAAGAATATACCTTCTTTTCAGCACCTCATGGAATGAATGTTTTCTAAAACTGACCTCATACTTGGTCACAAAGGAAACCTCAACAGATGAAGAAAAATTGGATTCACCTCCCATATCTTATCAGATTACCATGACTTAAAGTTATAATTCAGCAGAAACACTAATGCAAAAACCCCACAAACACATGGGAATTGAACAACGCTCAACTGAATCATCACCAGGTATAGGAAGAAATCAAGAAAGAAAATAAATACTTCCTAGAATTCAATGAAAATGAAAGCACAGCATATCCTATGGAATACTATGAAAGCATTGCTAAGAGGAAAGTTCATGGCACTAAGAGCCTACATAAAGAAAGTGGAGAAACCTCATGCTAGCAACTTTACAGCACACCTGGAAGCTTTAGAACAACAACAAGAAAACCCTACCAGGTGGAGTAGATGATAGGAAATAATCAAATTGAGGGATGAAATTAATAAATTAGGAACAAAGAAAACAATGCTAAGAATCAATGAAACAAAGAGTTGGTTCTTCAAGAAAAATCAACAAGATAGAGAAACCCTTGTCCAAACTAACAAAAAGCAGAGGAAGAACATTCAACTTAACAAAGTCAGAAATGAAAAAGGGGACATAACAACAGACAATGAGGAAATCCAGAGAATCATTAGGTCATACTTCAAGAAACTGTAGTCCACAAAATTGGAGAATTTAAAAGAAATGGACAATTTTCTGGATAGATATCACATTGCAAAATTAAATCAAGATCAGATAAACAACATAATAGACTTATAACACTCAAGAAAAAAGAAGCAGTTTTCACAAGCCTCCCAATCAAAAAACAAGCCCAAAGCTAGACAATTTCAGTGCAGAATTCTACCAGATTTCAAATAAGAGCAAATACCAATCAATACTCTTCAAGTTGTCCCACACAATAGAAGCAGAAGGAACATTGTGCCAAACTCTTGTTTTTTGAGAAGACAGTTACACTAATACCCAAACCATACAAAGACACAACTAAGAAACAGAATTACAGACTAATATTCCTCATGAACATTGACACAAAAATATTCCAAAAATACTGGCAAACCACCCAGAAGTGGTGGCACACACCTTTTATCCCAGTACTCAGGAAGCAGAAGCAGGTAGTTCTTTGTGATTTCAAGACCAGTATAGTCTACAAGAACTAGTTTCAGGACAGCTAAACCTGTTACACAGAGAAATCCTATTTTAAACAAAACAAACAAACATAACAACAACAAAACTAAACTAAACAAAATACTGGCAAACCAAATCCAACAACACATAAAAAAATCATCTACCATGATCAGTTAGACTTTATTGCAGAGATGCAGGGATGGTTCAAATATGAAAATCTGTTAATGCAATCCACCATATAAATAAACTTAAAAGAAAAAAAAACATGATCATCTCATTAGATGCTGAAAAGATTCTTTGACAAAATATAACATCCCTTCATGATAAATAAAGGTCTTGGAGATATCAGGGCTACAAAGAACATACATAAACATAATAAATGCAATATACAGCAAGCCAACAGCCAACATCAAACTGAATGGAGAGAAATTCAAAGAAATCCCACTAAAATCAGGAACAAGACAAAAGCAGATCAAGGGGTTACAAGAAGATCAAGTGGATACAAACTTGAAGGAAAGAAGTCAAACTTTCACTATTTGCAGATAATATAGTAATATACATAAGTGACCCCAAAAATTCTACTTGGGAAATTATACACTGATAAATACCTTCATTAGTGTGGCAGGATGCTAGATTAACTCAAAAGATCAGTAACCTTCCTCTATACAAATGCTAAATGGGTTGAGATAGAAATCAGAGAAGCATCACCATTTACAATAGACAAAAGTAACAAAATATCTGGAGAGATGACTTAGCAGTTAATAGCAATACCTTCTCTTCCAAAGGTCTTGAGTCCAATTCCAAGTAACCACATGGTGGCTCACAACCATCTGTAAAGTGATCTGGTAACTTCTTGAGGAAAAGAAGTCTGAGGACTGGTCAGACGTCCTCATCAACTTAAACTATGAAACTCAATATGGACAAGTTCAACACAATCACCATATATGGGATGCCCATGCATGCTTCAGCATTTCCAGAGCATAAATTTCATTTTCTCAAACTCTAACCAAACAAGTAAAAGACCTGTACAAGAATAACTTTAAGTCTTTGAAGAAAGAAATTGAAGAAGATATCAGAAAATGGATATAATCCCAATACTCTTGGATATGTAGAATTAACATAGTAAAAATGACAATTTTACCAAAGTAATCTATAGATTCAATGCAATTTTTATGAAAATCCCAACACAATTCTTCACAGATCTCAAAAGAACAATAGTCAACTTCATGTGGAAAAAAAAATACCAAGATAGTCAAAACAATCCTGTACAATAAAGGAACGTTTAGAGGCAACCACATTCCCGACTTTAAACCCTACAATAAAGCTACAGTAGTAAAAACAGATGTCCAAGGGGATCAAAGACCTCAACATAAATCCAGCTAAACCTGGAGTTTTGTTGATTTCTGAATAGGATTTGTGAATCTGGCAGAAGAGAAAATGGGAAGTACCCTTGAATGCATGACACAGGAGATGACTTCCTAAATATAATACCAGTAGTACAGACTCTGAGAGAAACAATAAATAAATGAGACCTCCTGAAACTTAGCAGCTTCTATAAGGCAAAGGACACAGTCAATATGACAAATAGCAGCCTACAGAATTGGAAAAGATCTCTTCCAACACCAAACTTGACAGAGGACTGATCTCCAATATGTATGAAATTTAGAAATTAGACATCAAAATACCAAATAATACAAAGTACAGTTCTAAACAGAGAATTATTAACAGAAGAAACTCAAATTTCTGAAAGACATTTAAGAAATTGCTTAACATCCTTGGACATCAGGAAAATGCCAGTCAAAACGACATCAGGATACCATCTTATATCGATCAGAATGTCTAAGATCAAACATGCTGCTGACATCTTATGCTGGAGAGGACAAGGAGTGAGAGGGAACACTCCTCCATTGCTGGTGAGAGTGAAAACTTGTAAAACCACTTTGGAAATCAGTATGGCAGTTTCTCAGATAAATGGGAATCAATATACCTCAAAACCCAGCAATACCACTCATGGGCATATACCCAAGGGATTTCATATCTTATCACAAAGATGTTTGCTCAGCTATGTTCATAGAAGCATTATTTGTAATAATATGAACCTGGAAACAACCTAGATGCACATCAACAAAAGAATTAATAAAGAATATATGTTTCATTAACGCAATGAAGTGTTTCTTTGTGGTTAAAAAAATAACATCCTGAATTTTACAGGTAAATGAATGTATCTACAAAAACGATTCTGAGTGAGGTAACCCAGATCCAGAAAGACAAACATGATATGTATTCATTCATAAGTAGTATTCATGTACATTCATGATATGTATAAGTATTCATAAGTAGATATATATCATAAGTAGCAAAGGATGACCAAGCTATAATTTACAATCCCAAAGAAGCTAGAGAAACAGGGGGACTTTTAACAGAGATACACATGTAGGGTCCCAGGAAGGAAGATAGTTAAGATTTCATGTGTAAACTGGAAGGGAGATGAAAGAGATATATTGATAGAAGAAGCCAGTATGAGGTTAGGGAGAATCTCGGTTTTAGAGAAATCCTCAGGAATCCACAAAGATGACCACAGCTAAGACTTCAAGCAGTAGTGAGGAATGTGTCTGAAAGGACCTTCTCCTTTAACCAGATTAGTGTCTACTACATATGTCATCATAGAACCTACATCTAGTAACTGATAGAGGCAGGTGCAGTGACCCACAACCAAGCTCAGGACTGATCACCTGGAATCATTTGGAGAGAGGAAAGAGGGATCATATGAACAAGGAGGCCAAAGAGCATGATAGTGAAAACCACAAAATCAGCTGGCCCAAACTAGTGGGGGCTCATGGACAATAGACTGACAGGTGGGAAACCTGCATCGGACTGAACTAGACCCTTTGAATGTGGGTTTCAGTTACATGGCTCAATCTATTTGGGGAGGCCCTGACAGTGACACCATGACTTATCTCAGGTGCATGAACTGACTTTTTGAGCCCATTCTCTACAGGGATAGCTTGCTCAGTCTTGATACATAGGGAAAGGGACTCGGTTTTGCCTCAAGTTGGTATTCCAGATTTTGTTGAGTTCCCAGGGAAGGCTTATACTCTCTGAAGAGTGGATGGCTGATGGAAAGGGGGAAGATAGGGGGCAAAAAGGGGAGGGAGTAGGAACTAGGGCTGGTATGAAGGAAAAGAAGATAATGAAAAGCAGGTGTTCTATGTGAATCCATAGCTCCAGAGTGATATGGTGATACTTGACTACACAGCAAACATTGGTGTGTGTTGTTGCTCTCTGCATCTCCACCATAGCACCACGTTCCTGTTAGCCAGTCAGTAGATCAGAACATTTAGAAAACAATCCCATTCAATACCTATGGATCCTAAACTTTTATGTATTTCTTGCCTTCTCCATCCCATTTTTCTCAAAAGACTTGCAGCATAGGTATTCAGTACTTTTTAAGATCATGCTATGATTCAGTTCATGATTTATCTTCATTTTTCCATGATAAATTGATGGCATGTTCTTATTCTATGCAGTAGTCTTCATTCAAAGTCCTCAAGTTTATCTGCCCTGGGAAAGAGTAAAACTTCTGGTAACAAGATTTCCTACCTACATCCAAAGCATGTCTGCTTTCTTCTTGCCATTTGGGTGAATACATTTCTAAAATATTCTAGAATACAAATACTACCATGATCAGAGACAACTACCTTGCCATCCTTGCTTTTATGTTCAGCCAATGAATCATCCTGTTTTCTTTTAAATTAACTCCAGTTCCGAGTTTCTGCGTCCATCAGCTGGTCTTCTCATTGTATTTTATTATTGTATTTCTCATTGTATTCTCATTATTCTCTCCTAGTTTAATATACTCTGTCCCCAAACAAGTTGTTTCATCTTCATTTCATTGTCAAGAAACTATTTACTCTTCATGTTGAAATATGCTTTTTTTTTTATTTGAACATGCCATCATACTTCCTGTGACTTTCAAGGGAATGACTTATTTCACGACCTTCCTTCCTTCCTTCTTTACTTTGAACCAGTTGTGTCGCCAAACAACTGGCTTATGAGCTCAGTTCTAAACACCAAAAGATGAATTGAGTTTTAAAGTGAGTCTGATTTTTCCCCTTAACTAACATTACTTATAGACCAACATGTGTGGCCACAAACTTCTTCAATATTGAGGCAAATTACTATAAAAAAAATCAAGGATACCACTTAAATGAAGAAAATTCATAATTTTCAAGAAGAAGTAACTGGTTTTAAGAATGAAAATAAAAGAAGTGTTTATTATCTCAATTCACAAAGATACCAGGCAGACATTTTGGTGCTGTACAATGGAGTAGCACATAGGATAAAACATTAGAAAATGTGATTGTGCATAAATCATGTACAAAGTAGAAGTCACAAATTCTGTATTTGGCAAGCATTCTTTTCTTTTGCATAATTCTTTCATTTTCATCTTGCTTCTTCCATTCTCCTTTCATAGAAATAGCTACATAAAACAAAGACATAAACTGTCTGCAATTAAAACTGGAAAATAGCTGAAAGCAATGTATTGATAATTATGTTAAGATCCATACTATGAGGAAGATTGTATTGTACGTTATCTTATTTGTCATGTATGGACATTGGCATCTCTGCTTTCTTCAAAAATTGAAGAATTTAGGAATTTTTTCCAGAATTAACAAACTTTGTCAACTACTGTGTTGACTAAATTATAAATGCTGCATACTTTCTGTAATCTGGGCTTCTCGTTCCTTGTCTTCAAATGTGAACTTGAATTAACTGAAGAAATACAGAATATAAAGAGGAGTCATTGCTGGAGTGGGGGTTGAAGGAACCACAGGGAGAGGAATGGCAGGGAATAACTGATCTAAAAGGTGTTTCAAAAAACATGGAGGCTCTAAAGGGCAGGAGATAACACAGATTAAGGAGGCAGAAGAGTGATATAATAGCAAGAATTTCTTTTTAAAAAAAAAGCACAAGAAGTCTTACTATGAAATATTTGCCTAAAGGAATCCTTATAAGAAGCATAAGTTTGTGTACCAATACAAGCAACGTGTTTAAATTAAAATTTTCTCTATGCACTGACAACACTCCCGGTAAGAGATACAGACCTTCTAACAAAAATGTCAAAACAGGGCAAGAAAGTACTCTTTACTGTTGTGGTTCAGGGTTGTTCAAAAGATTCCAAATATTTTGGTTGTCTGCTAGAGTAGCAAGGTAAGTCCCTATTGCTGAACACACTGCATGCTTCAGACACAAGACTAAAAGGTACTGAGCTGGAACTGACTCAAAAGCCTTATTGTTGATGACTAGCTACAGTGGAAATACCCAAGGGCAACCAACAGTGCTACCTAGCTTGTTTGACACTGATGTTGAACAGCTGGAATATCACAATAACCTGATGGATGTAGTGGTGGCACACATATTTTAGGAGTAACCAACAGCCCATCTAGCTGGGTTGAAGATATATGCAGTAGGAGGGAAATCATGTTTGGTACTAGAAACTAGAATGACCCAGGGCTAATAAAATCAAGGATATTGGATAAAGACATACAGTTACGACTTCAGTAACCTAACATAATTACCAACTACAATTTAAATATTTGTCCTTATATCCACAGTTATAAGATATAACTTCTTTCTCAACAGACAGAAGTCATTGTTGAAAACCACAGCAAATCAAAATGAGTCATGGAGTTCAGTCCGAGTGGATACATATACAATAAAACTGTAAAACATGATGCTCAGATATCATTTAAGAAGAGGAATCACAGGGAATCAAGAGGTAAAGAAACTTGGGATTTGATGTAGGATTGTATCTCCTAGGAATATCAGAAAAGCTACATCCAAAAAAGCTTAACAAAATGAATGTCTTAACATGAACTTAGCAAGAATTAACAACAACAGACATTGTAACATGAATTGGGGAAAATACAAGAGCCCTCACTCCTCCACAAATAATTTCAGGCAACTAGGGAATGCTGAGAATGGGAGAAATAATCTTTTCTCTGAAAGAGCATATCAATTGCTTATTCAATAACAAATGGTCAGCTATGGAAACACATACACACATAAAATTATATAGACTGAGGAGGTCACACACACACACACACACACACACACACACACTCACACATTGAGGAAAACATAATTCCTAATTAATGAAAAAAGGCCAGTAATTTGAAAGAGAGCAAGGGGGATATATGGGCACAATGGGAGAAAGAAAAGAGAAGGCATAATTGTAAAGCTGGGCAGTGATGGCACATGTCTTTAACCTCAGCACTAGGGAGGCATAGAAAGGCAGATCTTTGTGAGGTCAAGGACAGCCTGGTCTATATAGCAAGTTCCCAGACAGGCTTTAAAGCTACAGAGAAACCCTGTCTCAATAAACCGAAAGAGAGGCAGAGGATAAATGTTGTAATTATATTATAATCTCAAACACTAATTTAGAAAAAAAACTTATAAATATATATTATTGAAAATATCTTTGTTAAACTTATGACAGCTCTAAGGCTTTCCATAAAAACTGAATGGAAGAAGAGAACAACAGGAGAAAGCTTCTACAGTTCACTCTGTAGCTAAAGAAGGATTCTCAATTATAGAGTTCATTAAAGTTGTTGACAGAAGTTAGGTCATTTGACTCATGCTTGTATGGGGAGTCTTATTTTATCTTTAAAGAATAAAGAAGGCAATAAATAAGAAAAAGAATAATAGAGGTATATGTGTGAGGAAAGTGAAGTATGTAATTATATTGTGATCTTAAAAATAAAAAAAACAAAATCAATGATTTATGTACAAAGAGAAGATAGAATAACTTTTCTTCCAAGTTAGGAGATAAATGCCATCAGCCACAAGAATATTTTTTCATTGCCTTCCAACCTGTTTTCTCTTAATTATTGCCACTTTTCTAAGAAGTTCAAATATGTATAAACTATTTAAAAGTTAAGTCTGTCAAACTCACATCTACTTAACATCAATAGTTATTTTTAGCTGGAGCTAGCCCATGCTGTAATGCTGAAGGTGTTAAGTGGAGACATTGGGCATGTTACTCATTCATGGAGCAATTTCCTAGCAGGCATCAGGAGAATGCATTCATCTCCTACAAAGCAGCAACTCAAAGCAAATAGGAACACTAAATAAAAGGCATATGACAAAGTTTCCATTAACAAAATAGTAAATTTTTTTCCTGGTTACAAATCCAAAGCTAAAGGTTAGCTCAGTGATTGATGGTATTCAACAAAGCTTTTTTTTTTAAAATTTATGTCCCCAATTCTATGATTGTAATGAGAGTTTCAATAACCTGCAAGACTATATGAAAGGCTAATTAAGTTAAAAGAAAAAAATGTATTTAGTCAGTTGCTTGATATTAACCAGAATCAACACTTTTGTATTCTTAAGATGGATAAAAATATTTAAAAATAGTTGTGTGACGTTCTCTTGAAATGGTTCATGGCAATGCTGGAAACACTTTCTGGCCTGTAATGTGGGTGTGGCCTGGTAGCCAAAACACAGAATGTCTGACTCTTCTTTAGATGGTGTAATTGTCTCCAGCTGTAAGTTTGAGACCTTGAGACAGACTTTGTAGGGTTATACATGCACCAAGAGAGTTTGACCAACCAGCGAATGCTTATAACCACTATGCTCCTTCATTTTTAAAATATACTTGAAATCCTTATTTTTAATCAATAAAATGGAAATTAAGCCAATCAATACATGTCAATCTTTAATTTGCTTTCTCTTTACTCAGTATCTCCTCTCCCTCTAGGAGAATGTAGTGGATAGCTTTCTTGGATAAGCAGTTCAGACTATAAGTGTGTGGCACTTTTACTGGCTGGGCACAGACAATGCTTTGCAAGGGCTGTTTAGCAATCTGGCATACTAATGGTATTGAATCTTGTTTGCAATAATATGCCTTCTTGAACCTTCCGTAGCATTCATAGCCTTGAAAGGATCAAAGAAGTACTGTCAGTATAGGTGTTACACTCCAAAAAAAAAAAAAAATGCCTCCCTGCTTTTCCCCATTAACTGAGTTCTAGCCCATCTTAACAGGGCTAGTCAACCGTACAAAGCTTCCTTTGTCTTTGCACATAGCTAATGTCACCACATTTCCTCCAGGATTTACAGAATTTGGAAGACTCCAAACATTGAACAATGAAAAAGAAAGAAAAAGAAAACCCCTAGCCCAAGGAGCTCTGTGTATAATTATTGTTAAAGTTCATTACAGTGGCAATGGGGAGAAATAGAGCGTTCATAATTTGGTTAAGGGAGAATGTGAACATCAAAGACAACTGTCACAGAGGATGGAAGTAGTGTCAAAGCAGCAAGCTCAGCTCTGCTCCGGGGTGGCTTGGGCCCCAGTCAACAAACCCTTATGTAGGAAGTTTATGGAGTACGGCCAGGGCAGGAAGCGGGTGCAGTAAAGTGGGGCCTTACAGGGAGCAGGATCACAGAGTCAGGATTGGGAAATTCAGTAGACTCAGGATTAAGGACTTTACATCCCATTCTTTGTATCACTACCTTTCATTTCCCCTCCCCTCCTTCTCCTTTGTGGTCCATTGCCCTCTAGATCTGACATCCATTATGGTTTGGGTTTCAAATCCCTAGTGGAGGAGCAGAACCCTCTGGCTTGGTTATTTATTTACATCATGTTCCGTACCTTGTGACAAGAAAGGCGGCAAGTTGTAGGTAGGGAGCTGGGCTTTCTGATTCTGCTCTCTTGTGTGAGGTGTAATTTCTAAAGCAGTAGTGTGTGTGCACGCGTATGTTCAGTGTTCCACAAATAGGCAAACAGTTAGGGAAGTCCAGATTTAAAATTACATTCTACTGAGCCCAAGATATAACTGCTTTCCTAAATACCCTCTTCACTATGTACAAATGTGTGCTGAAGAAAAGAGATAACATTTGGTCATAAATATATTATTTCTGTTGAACTAGATACCTTTCTATGATCCAATACCAGAAAAAATCAATAATAATAACAGCAACAATAAATAGAAAAGGGAAATACCATTGTGGAGAGAAAAGTCTTTCTCAGGTCTTTACACAAAGTGCTTTTGTACATCACACTATGGTTTATTTTTCTGGTATACAAGGCAAAGACCTATTCCTTCCATTATCCTTTTTACTTGCAATATTCACAGATCACAACTATCCTGTACCTTCTAGAACATGAGTGAGAAGTCTTCAAACGGCTCTTATCTTTCTCCCTCATTGTCTCCCTATTTCTGTTGTCATGTCCATGACTTTCTTTCTTGAAATTTTACTTCTAATCATACAATACTATTTGCACACTTGGGAATGTAAAATTATAACTATTCTGTCAGCTATTATAATTCATTAGGATATTTTTAAGATCAAGACTATTTCACTCGAATGAGAAAGTAGACCACTGCCCCCCATTTTTGGAGACACTAAGGTTATGGGGCTTGGATTTGACAAGTCAAATGAAGGAAGGACATAAAAGAGGTCAACAGCACCTATGTCAACATACAATCTCTCCCTTGACTCTGTTAATGACAGGAACAAAAAAGAGGAATGATCTTAAATATCAAATCCCGAGGTAACCAAGATAACTGAGATAACTTTAGATAAAACAAAAAATTCAAAGTTTTATGGATTTTTTTTTATAAGAAGAAAATCATTTTTGTGGTTGTTTGTTCACTTAATTTTGTTTTGTTATAAAGCCTCTCTTTGCAGTCCTGGCTATCGTGGAACTCACTATGTATGCCAGGTTAACATTGAGTTCACAGAGATCCACCAACGTTAACCTCCTTGCCTCCTGAGTTCTGGGATTAAAGTTTTATGTTACCACTTATGGTTGAAAATATATTTTAATACTAAAATAATCTCTCATCTTCAAGAAATTTATATAAGGAGTTTCAGAATACAAGAATACAAGCAAAGAAATTCAATTTTGTAGGTTGTTACAGTTGAATAGGGAAAATTGCCTTGCAGAGTGCTGTCTTGTCCTACATGACAGTGTTTAACTACACAAACTTTAGGACACTAGAAGATATTCAGTCCTGTAAGACTCATCTTCTACAAAACTGAAGAGTAGCTTCAAAATGTTCTGTCTTCTAAGATGTAATCACTAGCCAATAGTAAAGGAATGCATGGACTATTCCCTCGCTGTCTCTTCCAGGGAGTGGGAAAAGTTGAATTCTACCTATGAGCACCACAGAGAGATAGAGATGTACAGTAGTAGAAGAGATAGCCTGCATTCTATGAGGATAGGCCATATGATTAATTGGAATGTCAAAGTTTTTATTTTGGATTATAGGGATACAATTGTATACCTACCATGATTCTATGTTATGTCTTTCTTTGTGAAAATTGTATCTGCTTCTTTAGTGATCACATAGGGTTATCAATGGAACCAATATGTACAGAGATCAGATACCCTACGTTCCAAACAGCTAAGCACACAATATATGTGTAACAGAGACATGCATGCAGGATTTAATAAATACCAAATTATTAACAGTGAGGGTGTGTTGAAATTCAGATATCCCTGGATTGATCTATATTATGTACAAACAACTGCATTGTATTTGGATTCATAAACACCTATATAGATGAGTTATGTGCCTGTTAGTCACAAAACAGCAAAAGATCTATAGCATCCAAACCCAGGTTTTGGTTACAAGTAAAGACAGGAAATGAACTATCATCATCATATCCATGTAAGAACTAAGTAAATCCGAAGTCAAGAATCCCAAAGCAGAATGAAACTTTTTTCACAAAAATATTCTGAGACTTTTAGTTACTAGTTGCATGATTAATTTACTCCGTGTTCATTGCATGGCTAGCTTTATACACAGTGGTAGGACTCATGTTTAAAATACTGGTAGTATTTAAGGACAAAAGAAAATCCACACTGATTATCGAATTCCCCTTCATAAAGGTTACATGCCCAGTGAAGTTGTGTGGAGACCTATAGACCCGTTTTATGTGGCAAACTTTAATTATTCAACTCCCTCACAAGACTCCACTAGTATTTAAAGTGTATTATTTTAGAATAAAGGTTTCCCTTTGCCTGAGCTTTAAGACTGAAAAAAAAACATTTAACTTTGACATTTCATTTATAGGTATTTTAATTATCTGGATGGTTTCCTTTAAATGCTAGAGGTAGGCAGAGAAAATTTGTACTTATATAGGAGAAAGTGCTTCTAGGAGTCCCTCATTTCCTTGTGTTATGAATTTTAATGCCTTACTTGGGTCAGGTTTTCATAGTCACAAAGAAGGAATGTATTGACCTTAAACTATTGTATATTTGTAACAGTATTTTTAGTCTGTTTGTTATGAGCAGATGGAAAATATTTGTTTCTGTTTTCCTTTTCAAAAGTTCTTGCAGTAAAAGTGAGAGGGCCCCAGGCAGCCAAGAAAGGTCTCAGATTTTTGCTATTATTTATTTATTTATTTATTTATTTATTCATTCATTCATTCATTCATTCATTTTTCTTGGACAATAAGGTAGCAGTAGGGCATGCCTAGCTAGGAAGGGCTACTAGGCTGATAGTGGCTTTTTTAGCAGTTAATACTGGGCATCCACTTCAGTGTAAGGCAGGGAAAATTTCTTATTGGTGATCTCGGTTCTTGGAACCCTTGTATGCTGTCTCTCCAAAAGATAGTTTCAATTAGATGCTCAGAATGTCCATTGCTCTGAAATCGGCAGGGACTTACCAGAGTTTACTACATGCTTCTTTGGTCACAGTTACCAGTCATCAATGGTTCGTTTCTGGTGTTTTATTCTTACCAATATTTAACCATATTCTCTACTCTTTTTAATATTGAGTCTTGATTAAGATTCATCAATGTTATAATGGCTGTTACCCAACACGAGATGCTTTTCTAATATGATGTTAGCCACCACGGGTAAAGCCAAGTAGATGCAGAGATACATGAAAATAATTACTTCATTTGTGATTTCCAAATAATGTATGCCCTTCAAGATTATGTACTTGGATGTTCTTAAGTTCTACTGTAAGAAACAACCTTTCTCCTTTGTACTTCCTAGATTACAGTGAGCATGCATGGATACCTTCTGTGCAGGTAATCAAATATTTTTATAATACAAGCCTGGCTGGGTATAGTAATGGTGACAATGTGCCCTTTTAATTATTAAAAAAATAGAAGTAAAGTATGTGTTCATACATGAATAGCTTATATAACACTGCTTGGGGTTATATATTGTTTTAGTATTGATAATCCACATGTTTTCTTTTAATAAACATCCCTGATGAATATACTATATTTGGAGTATTCATTTTATCATTTCCCACTGCCCTTTATTGTTCATCAGAAAAAAAGATTAGGAAAATATTTTCTTTTCCATTACAATGCTGAAGTAGAATCATTTTTCTTTATAAACAATGCCCTGTACAGGAATAAGCATAGTATAAACAAGTATTAAGTACTCAATAAATACTTCTGGGCTGTCTCCTGCTTGAAGTCCTTGGGTCATGTACACTGCTAGCAAACAATGCTGTGAGAACACATTTGTGTCACATGAAGTTACACATATACATGGAAACTTGCAAATCCTAAAATGAATAACACTACACCAGTTCTTTTTTCCTATCAATATGAAACTAAACTCTAGCCCACAAATGTTGGGAAATGGGGGATTTAAAGGCCAGAACAATCTCAGCCTGCTCTGTCCCCCACCCCTGAACAGTACACTCCCTAGGCCTGGACAAGCCATCTGTCGCTCTGGCAGATTTACAGTTCATTCACACTGTGAGTGATAGGAAAAGGAAGTGAGCAGAGCTAATCAGAGCTAAGTAGTTAACGAGCACAGGGCTAACGAGCTGGTGAGTTAACGAGCTAAGCAGAGAGCTAATGAGCTGATGTTTCCCACTGCACGCAAGCAAATACATCTTTCAGGTGATTGTTTACCTTGCCTGTACTTAGCAGATGCCCATAATGGCAGAGAAAGTCTTTGCCATTCTCCAAACATCTCATTTAAAGCAGACAGTCTTAACTTCAGCCTTAGGTGTGAGAGCTTTCTTTGCCACCATTGTGACCTTGAAATGAAGCAATCCTACTTTTGTGAATCAGGCTGATGATCACTCTCCACGTTATTTTGCATAAATAATATGGTCATTTCCATAAAATTAATGTAGGTTACTTATCACATACTAATTAAAAGCAATGTCCTAATGATACAGGGGAGTAGCACAAATTTTAAATTCACTTTTGTCCCTCCAGTGTAAGTCATGTAGTTGAGAAGAGACCCAAAGGACAAATGAAAGAACAGAGAAAATGTTGATCACTTGACATCAGCGATGACAGATACGGAAATTTACAAGCCAGTATCTCCACTGAGTGATTCAGTCCAGAGAGAGAAGAGTTTGGTGCGCTTAGGGAAAGTCTTGCTTAGGGACAATGTCACAATTCATATCTTACCTTCTCAAGGTGACAATGTATATAAACTAGAAGGAGGGTCACTGTTGAATAATGATGTCACCATTATCCCTAGTATTATTTTGCAATTGGTTATAAGCCACATTGGTTTGAGTATGGTAGGCATATATGAACACCTTTGCAACTTATGTGAGAGCAGGCCCAGTGGATTGGAAGATACTCTTGGTGAGTCACCTGACATTATAGAAAAAAGAATTTACTGCCTGGTTGGGCTATTATATCTGGTGGACAAAGTAAGTGAATCTAGCAAATTTCTCCCCTGTCACTTACCTGAGAAGAAGAGTAAGATACTATGTTACCAAGGTGGCTTTGGATGTTGTGGTTTTCTTTCCCTTGATTATACTATGTTGACTGAGGTTTCTGTCCCACCCTGTTCTCACAGTCATTAAGTCCCAAGGACATCACACAAAGGTCTGCATTAATTATAAATTGAACAGCCTATTACCTCAGGCATCTTATTAGCTCTTATAAGTTATATTAACCCATAATACTTGTCAGTGTTAGCCACGTGGCTTGGTACCTTTTTCAGTGAGGCAATCATATCTTTCATGCTCTGTCTGGCTTTCTCTGTGTCTGGGTGACGACTTCAGACTGAGTCTTTCTAGCTCCCAGAATTCTCCTGCTATTGTTGCCTCACCTCTACTTCCTGCCTGGTCATCTGGCCTGTACGTCCTGCCTGGTTGCTGACCAATTAGTGTTAATTTAAAATACAAGTGACAGGGTACAGACAAATGTTCCACAGCAACATTAGAGTACTGAGACTCATCCTTCAGTGTTAGCCGTGACTGAGAAGGCAATAGTGTCAACAATAAAATTTGACTTCTCAAGTATCAGTGGTATCAAAGATGAAAAACTAGTTTATGCTTGTGTTTTGTAAGTGAACATGTTTCTGTTCCTTATATAATTCAGATGTTTGAAACTGCCTGTTTGTTATTGCTTAGGCATTTATTTCAAACCCTTCGTGTTTGTTCCTTCTCCTATACACTCCCAACTTGTCATCATTTCTGGTTTGTCATCATCAGTAGGTGTTTCATAGGCTAGAAAAAGAATACAAGCTTCTTTTTGTTAAAAGTGATAAAACAAATGAAAAGGTAATGAATGACTTTGTTAATTCCATATCTCATTGTAAAAGAATTTCACACATCAATAGAAATAACTAGTTAGTCATCCCCCAAAAGAACAACATAGAAAAAGTCAAATGTTAATATTTACCTGTAAAATAGGTAGTAAACCCTATTTTTCTGCAAAAATAGACACAAATTAGAGCAAGAGAGAGCTATATTGGTTTTCTGTCTTCTGATATTTACCTTGAATTCATTCATTCATTCTTAATTTAAATTACAATATCTTGGTAATAGAGCCCACTCAATAATTCTATTACAGGAACCCAAAATTATAGTGGTACAAGAAAAGAGGTAAGGTCCATACAGTTTAAATGGAAACATCAAGGAGCAAGAAGGGAAAAATGTTTTTAAGAACCTAGCAAAAACAAAAAGTGTGAGAAGAAAGAAGTGCATCTTGATACAAAGGATAAGCTGTTTTATAGAAAATGTTCAGGCCAAGGGGTGTTCGATCAGAGGGCTAGAAACTGACCTGTGAGTTAATTATAGAGTGAAATAAAGATTTATAGTAAGCATATAGAAATAAGTTGCAAATAATGTAACTTCAAGAGCAGATTTGGAGGCAGAAAGGAAATTACTTGAGTTGCTCACCAACAGTGTCTACTGAGGATAGAAAGCCATGAACACAGAGATGCATAGAGAGTGAGCATGGCAAACTGAACATCTTATCCCTCTAAGATGGGAGTTAAGGACCTATTCCAGACGCACTAGACAGTTAATGAGTATTAATCAGTTAATACCTTAGAATAATTATTACAGTTGATCTGTGCTGCAGATGCGAAAGTTGGGGCCTGAGTTTGGGGCAGAAAAGTGTGTTTATCTGGAATTAGCAGCTTCAATCACCTGCCTGGGTCCAGGTATGTTAACTGTTGTTCATTTGGATTATTAAAGCAGCAAGTAGGTTTCCCTGCTTGCTCCCTATCTTATCCTTTTGTGCTTTCACCATTCCTGTGACCAGGCAAGGCTTCAAGGGCAGGGAGTGGGAAAACAGTCCAGTCACATAACCTTTGATGTTCTGCCTGTCCTGCCTGTGGGATGTGCTGGAATAAAGGTGGTACAGAGACTGTGGGAGTGGCCAGCCAATGACTGCTCCAGCCTGAGACTCATACCAGGAGAGCGATCCCATTCTTAACACTGACTGGAGGGCAAGGACCAGAGGCTGGATGTCCCAGAGACCTAGAATAGACCAAACATGGCTGGAGGGAAAAATATCAATATAATGATGCCTGCCAGTGTTCTGCTATACTCATAGGTACCCACGCGAATAATCATCAGAGAAGCTTCACCTAGTAACTAGTGGAATCAGATGCAAAAACCCACAGTCAACCTTTAGTGCTTAGACCAAGCTTAGGAAATCTTGCTGAAGAGCAGTGGAAGAATTGTAGGAACCAGAGGGGTCAAGGACATCACAAGAGAACCCACAAAACCAGCTAACCTGGACTCATAGGTGCTCACAGAGACTGAACCAACAACCAGGGAGCCTGCATGGTACTGACCTAGATTTCTGGCTTATGGTACAGTTGTGCAGCTTGGTCTTCTTATGGGGCCCCTAACTGTGGGAGAAAGGGCTTAACTGACTTTTGGGATCCTACTCCTCATACTGGTTGCCCTACCTAGTCTTAATAGAAGCTGAGGTTCTTAGTCTTACTACAACTTGATATGCCATGTTTGTCAATATCCATGGGAGGCCTGCACTTTTCTCAACAGAAACAAAGGAGAAGTGGATGTGGATTAGGGTAAAAGGGAAGTGGTGGGGAAATACTGGAGGAGAGAAGAGAGTGGAAACTGAATTCAGGATCTAAAATTTTAGAAATATAAAAGCTGTTATTTCTTGTTAGTAGTGACAATTAATAGCCATAGAAAAACAGAGTACAACATTTTAGCATTGGCAGCAGTGGTGGACAGGGAGTGTAAGGAAGAGACACTAGGGAAGGAGAGAGAAGGCAGAAAGGAGGCTTGGGAAAGTGCATAATCTCATTTTCTCTGACTTGGTAAGTGAATGAAAGTTCTGTCATGACATAAAGCTTCTTTAACATAAATAAAATAGTAGAAAACATCCCTTGGGCAAAATGTGGCCTGGGTATTGATTTGCATGTAACCAATCAAACCGAGAGACAATCAATTTTCTTAGCTGTAAAATGAAGATTAATATTTTAGTTTTCTCTCCTGAGATTATGTTGTTCATCTTTAAATTCCTGAATGTAAAATTGCTTACATATGGTAAGAGCTCAAAAAATATGTATTCCTCAAAACTTGTGTGGAATTGATTTACGTAAGATCTAAAGGAAAACTTGATGTAGACTTGGACCTTTTACTTAGCCCACCTATATGAAGATATACAGATACATACACACACACCACACAGGTATACACATTGTGTATCTCTTATCACTTTTACATTTACTATGTGTTACAGTTTGAAGGACATATGATTCTGGCAGCCAGCAGATGGTCACCTGTATGAGTGGGGCACATAAATTTCACTGTAGCAGTAGAAAGCAAGAGCTTCACAGTAGTCTCGCAAAGGCATAAACAAAGCTGATCAGAATTGAGATGACACCTCCCTAGCAGGGCGCCTTGCTGGGGATGTTTCAGGACAAAGCTTCCAATGTGGTTTTGAAAGACTCCCAGCTTTTGCATGACTAATACTAACAAAATTTTTTAAACTATAGAATGATTGAGTTCCTCTTTATTATGTAAAGCTAGAAATTTGGAGAGCTACTTAATATATATTTATACATTTTATTTAAATGTATGAACTGAGTAGAACTTAATGTGATTTTGAAATTTCATTATATGTTTACTTAAAATAATATAGAGTTTCTTGGACTGTATGTTTATGTATCCTCAGAATTCTTGTTGAATCCCTAACCCAGTCTAGGTAAGTAGAGATGGATTCTTTGAGAACTAATTAAGGTTATAAGAAAGTGAAAAGGTGGCACTCTTATGGTAGAATTGGTGCCTTCAAATGAGTAGACACAGAGACAAATCACATCTAAAGTGAGGAAGACCTCCATTATTGTAAGTGAAGCATTCTGATACCTTGGTTTCGTACTTCAGTTTCCCAACCTATATAACAGGAATGTCTGTTTTATAAGATGTCCATGCCATAGAATTTTGTAACAGCTTGGCAAGCCAACTAGTTCAATTAAATCACCATTTAAAATGACAGTTTATATTGGAACAATGAAACTCGCTCTGTATCCAACTTTCTGTCCACTAGATTGTAGTGCAACATTTGTTTATTTTCATTCATAATCTGAGCATGGCTATAGACCATAGCAATGCTGAGATTGGAAGTCATCTCCTTTAATAACATCAAGTAAATTAAGTTGGTACATGCTTTACAATTATACCAAGCTCTTTTTATGACCATATGGTTTCCAATACATTTCTGGTTTCTTACAACTGTATCTTGACCCAGAAAAATTTTCTGATCACAGATAATGTTACGATGAGTAGGCATTAAAGCACACCTTCCATGCCATGGGTGGTATATGCTATTGTTGGAGTGAATGTTTCATTGGCATTAATGGCTCAGATATCTTGTGTCTATTACTGTCACTAAGTGTATTAATAATATACCTGGTAGCAGTTTTGAAAGGCTCTGTTTGTAGCTGGTAACCCTTGATTTATACCTGTTTTTTCTCTTCTGTTAAGTAAAACAGAATGTCCTTCCTCCCTAAAAACAAGGCCCAATCCAGAATGCATCTTTTAAAATCCTATTGAAAATAAGTATTGTTAGATGTTCCCTGTTCATAACACCATGAGAAATAGAATTTAGAATCATAACAACTTATTAGCTTATCTTACATTGTTGGAGGACTGTTAATGGATTTTTCTTTTGGGGGGCTATCAGTTTACAAAAAAAACATTGTTATGTTATAAAAACTAAGCCTTAGCTTAGACATGTTTCCAATAGTTCATATAAATTAAATTAACCCATAGTTTTAAGCTGTATTCTTTTATGTGACTCAATAACCTTTACTTTTTATTCCCCATCCTGGTTCCTGTCCAATTGGCTAGCAATTCTGCCTTTCTTCTTCTCTGAATCCTCTCTATCCCCAGAAGTTCTGCCTAATCTCTTCCTGCTCAGCTAATGCTCACTCAACTCTTTATTAAACAAGACACAGTGACACATCTTTACACAGTGTAATGGAATATTCTACAACATTTACCTGTTTTTGTCTAAATAAAGAGGAAAGGTTTTGAGTATAATGTAATAAAACTTTAGACAATAAGAACAGGTAAGAATTGCATTTACAAGGTCTAGTTCATTTGAATTTGGCATGTTTAGAGAAGATACTCCATTATCTATACTATCTTAGTCCAAAGTTCATACCTAAACCATTTATTTTCTCATAACTTGCATTAATGGCCTAAAAATATTTTTATACCTTAAAACATGTTTTGATAAAAAGCTTAAGCTTTTATAAACTTTACATTTTATAAACTTTACATCTCTTACCTGAGGTATTTTATTTTTTTTTAAATTTGGTAACAAGGAAAATTGTAGTTATGTAATCTCCAAATGCCACCAGAGACCAAAGAAGGATAAAATATTGCTTGAGTAAACAAGAAATACAGAGAAAGTAACTTCCAGAATTATAGAAATGGTAGAGATATCTTGCTGACTGAACAATCAGATTCCTCTGTAGTACTGAGGCAAAAATCATTGTGCTATGGCCCTAGAATATCTGACAGATTTTTCTATGAAGAAGGAATTTTTGAAGGACTGTCCTACCCTGTCTTAACACGGTTTTCCCGTCACTTTCTTTTGTGTCGTACTTGACCAACTTGGATAGCATATTGTCAACATTTGAGGTAAGGAATGATCGTTGACCAGTGGATAAATTTATTAAAATAAAAGTAAAACTCTAGATATACATAATGTACTTTGAATGGAAAAAATAAAAGAAAAAGAAAAAAAGAAAAAAGGAAAAAAGTAAAACTCTATATGAAAGTTCTTTGATGCCCTTAAATCTTTTTTTTATTTTTTATTTTTTTCTTCTTGTTTTTAATTTATTTATTCATTTATTAAAAATCTCCACCTCCTACCCGCCTCCCTTTTTCCTCCCCTCCTCACCTCCCCCTCTCTCTCTAGTCCCTCACAGTCAGGGTTCCATGCCCCTTGGGAAGTCCAAGGTCTTCCCCCTCCATCCAGGTCTATAAAGGTAAGCATCTAAACAAACCCATTTCCCACAAAGTCAGTCCATGCAGTAGAATCAAAACCCAGTGTCATTGTCCTTGGCTTCTCAGTCAGCCTTCAATGCAGGCACATTAAGAGTGTCCAGTTTGATCACATGCTCCATCAGTCTCAGTCCAGCTGTCCTAGGTGAGCTCCCATTAGATCCATCCCAGTGTCTCAGTGGGTGGACGCACCCCTCGTGGTCCTGACTTCCTTGCTTATGTTTTCCCTCCTTCTGTTCCTCATTTGGACCTTGGGAGCTAAGTCCAGTGCTCCAATGTGGATCTCTGTCTCTATCTCAATCCATCGCCAGATGAAGGTTCTATGGTGATATGCATGATATTCATCAGTGTGGCTATGGGACAAGGCCAGTTCAGGCACCCTCTCCTCCACTGCCTAACGAACAATCTGGGAACCTCTCCTTGGACCTGGGAACCCCTCTAGAGCCAAGTCTCTTGCCAGCCCTAAAATGGCTCCCTTAATTAAGATACTTATTTCCCTGCTCCCATATCCACCCTTTCTCTATCCCACCCATTCCATTCCCCCAACCTGTCCCCAATCCACCCCTTCTCCCTTCTCTCTAACCATCTCCACTTACATCCACTCCCCACACCGGGCACCCAAGTTTTGCATGGCAATCTTGTCTACTTCCAATATCCAGGAGGATAACTATATGATTTTCTTTAGGTTCACCTTCTTATTTAGTTTCTCTAGAATCATGAATTATTGGCTTAATGTCCTTTAATTATGGCTAGAATCCATTTATGAGTGAGTACATACCATATTCCTCTTTTTGGGTCTGGGTTACCTCACTCAGTAAAGCGTTTTCTATTTCCACTCATTTACATGCAAAATTCAAGATGTCATTGATTTTTATCTCTGAGTAAAACTTTAATGTGTATATGTACCATACCTTCTTTAACCATTCTTCTATTGAGGGACACCTAGGCTGTTTCCAGGTTCTGGCTATTACAAATACCGCTGCTATGAACGTAGTTGAACAAGTGCTTTTGTAGTATGATAGGGCATCTCTTGGGTATATTCCCAAGAGTAGAACTGTTGGGTCCTGAGGGAGGTTGACTACCAGTTTCCTGAGAAACTGCCACACTGATTTCCAAAGTGGCTGCACAAATTTGCATTCCCACCAACAATGGATGAGTGTTCCCCTTACTCCACATCCTCTCCAGCATAGGCTCTCATTGGTGTTTTTGATTTTAGCTATTCTGACAGGTGTAAGATGGTATCTCAAAGTTGTTTTGATTTGCATTTCCCTGATGGCTAAGGAGGTTGAACATGACCTTAAGTGTCTTTTGGCCATTAAAAATTCTTCTGTTGAGAATTCTCTGTTCAGTTCAGTACCCCATTTTTTAATTGGGTTAATTAGAGTTTTAGTGTTTAGTTTCTTGAGTTCTTTGTATATTTTGGAGATCAGATCTTTGTCTGATGAGGGGTTGGTAAAGATCTTCTCCCAGTCGGAAGGTAGCCTTTTTGTCTTACTGACAGTGTCCTTTGCTTTACAGAAGCTTCTTAGTTTCAGGAGGTCCCATTTATTCATTGTTGCTCTTATTGTCTGTGCTACTAGGGTTCTAACCAGGAGGTGGTCTCCTGTGCCCATATCTTCCCACTTTTTCCACTACTACTTTCCACTACTACTTCCCACTTTTTCTTCTATCAGGTTCAATGTGGTAAGATTATTGTTGAGGTCTTTAATACATTTGGATTTGAGCTTTGTGCATGGTGATAGATATGGATCTACTTTCATTCTTCTACAGGTTGACATCCAGTTGTGCCAGCTCCATTTGTTAAAGATACTTTCTTTCTTCCATTGAATACTTTTAGCTCCCTTGTCGAAAATCAGGTGTTCGTAGGTTTGTGGATTAATATCCGTGTCTTCTATTCGATTCCATAGGTCGACTTCTCTGTTCTTATGCCAATTCCAAGCTGTTTTCAAACTGTTGTTATGTAATAGAGTTTGAAGTCAGGGATGGTAATGCCTCCAGAAGTTCCTTTATTGTAAAAGATTGTTTTGGCTATTCTGGGTTTTTTGTTTTTCCATATAAAGTTGATTATTGTTCTCTCAAGGTCCGTGAAGAATTTTGATGGGATTTTGATGAGGATTGCATTGAATCTATAAATTGCTTTTGGTAGAATTGCCATTTTTACTATGTTGATCCTTTCAATCCAAGAGAAAGAAAGATCCTTCCATTTTCTGGTATCCTCTTCAATTTCCTTTTTCAAAGACTTAAAATTCTTGTCAAATAGGTCTTTCACTTCCTTGGTTAGAGTTACCCCAAGATATTTTATGCTATTTGTGGCTATCGTGAAAGGTGATGTTTCTCTGATTTCTCTCTCTGCTTCTTTATCCTTTGTGTATAGGAGGGCAACTGATTTTTTTTGGAGTTGATCTTGTATCCTGCAACATTACTAAAGGTGTTTATCAGCTGTAGGAGTTCTTTGGTACAGTTTTTGGGGTTGCTTATGTACACTATCCTATCATCTGCAAATAATGAAAGGTTAACTTCTTTCTTTTCAATTCTAATCCCCTTAATCCCCTTAAATCTTTTTTAAAAACAAATTGGTACTACCAGGTGCAGACTCACAGTCATAAAAAGCCTTTTGTTATTAAAATATTCTAAATGCCATGTTCTGTATATGTTTGAAATATATGAAGATCATTTATATCTTAAATATATCTCCATATGAACTTGAAAACATACTTAACATGACTATAAGTTTGATTGTTATCGATGACTATTAACCTGTATTTTGCTACTGTCCTAAATAACTTTTAAGGATTAAATCTTTACATTACATTTTAAAATGATCTCAGTGGTTACAGTAGTTTAAACAATAATATATGCATGTGCATGTATACATATACATATTATATACATAAATATATGTATGATATAACAAATATATACTTAAATTTGTATCAATTCACAAAAATCCATACCATATCAATATAAAATATTTAAGATTAGTGATTGTCCAAAAGTAAATTGAACAATCCACCCTTTTAGCTCATTTAAATACTATCTCCACGATTTTCTTTTCAGAAATAGATCCCTGAATCTGATCTCCTTGTAATCAACTCCTCTAAAGGATGAAAAACATCCATAATCCATCAGATAACTGCCCAAAATATCCACCCCACCTCTTGAGAATGTGGTCATCATGTTTTCTAGGATATTTTCTGTTGTCTGGTGGTTGATGACCTTTGAGAGACCCTAAGGAAATTGGATTAATGGTCAAGTCCTCAAAAATATAGCCATAAAATTGTTGTCCTGTCTCATTGCAGTAGGGAAACATAAAGCTTATGTGTATTCTTGGCTTGAGTAGCTTGTGACGTTGGAACATCTCAGTCTGGATCCTTGAAGCTGTTTTGGATGCAGAACTCTGAGTAAAGCACAGCAGAGGACCTCTGAGTGGCTGAATCACGTGGGCTGGATGCTTTCATCATTACTTGATCTGAAAATACACAAACATAACATACACATCTGCATTAATACAAGTATGAATTCTGTGCTGTATGCAAGCAAGAGAAAGATGATTTTTTTGTTTTATGCTTGAGCAAATAAAGTATGCATCACCTGTCTTATAGTTTTTCTAGGTTTATTTTTATTTTTATGCTTGTAACCAGGATATTTCTGGAGTCTTCCCTGATCAAATCTGACAATCTTTACCCTTGAATGAGTCCATAGCTTTTTCTCTTCTGTGGAAATAAAAGCAAAACCTCTTTCCCAAAGTCATATATTTTCTGACTTCCATTTAAAAGGTAAGGCATTCCCAAAGTATAAAGATCAGTTTAACTCAGCAGTCCCTTAAACAATACAACATGTCTCATCAACTGTCATTCACTGTTCATTAGCATTCAAAAAATTCAAAAGCGACAGAACAATATATAGGATCCAGACTTTGAGTGTTTTCTTACTTTATGTGGCTTTTTAAATATTACTTTATCTTTTCTTTAATGTCCTTTTCATATAACTTCTAAACTATTTTAAAATAATTGTCTATATCCATTATATTTTTGTTTTTAAGCCTATGTACATTTTTAAGCAAACTACAACCTCTTTCATGATTTTTGCTATCTGTGTCTGTCTTCACTGAGCACCTGCAGTTTTCTAGGATCCCAGGACAAAATCTTAAACTGTGGCTCAGTTTAACACATAGCACTGGTGCAGGGCACTTCATCCCACTGGAAGCACCTGGTAGCCACATCTCTGTATGCTGTTGAGCCTAGCAGTCACCAGGAAGCCATTTTGACTCCATGTTTCTAACTTTTTTAAAGGTTTCTCAGGCCTTATGTGGACATGCATGGACAGATGTTGGGCATCGTATATAGTTGGATCTTTCTTTGTGAGTGTAGGGGGGATAACTAGCTTAGAAAAATGGCACAGAGGCATATTATTAATCATGAAAGCTTGACCTTAGCTTAGGCTTGTTTCCTACTAGCTCCTATAACTTAAATTGACCCATATTTTAAAATCTGTCTTCTTTTATGGCTTGGTTTACTTTACTCTGTACTGCCCATCCTGCTTACCCTCTGACTGGCTGGCAACTCTATGTTTCTTCCTCTGTGAGTTCCCTCTGTCCCCAACTAATGGCCATTAACACTTTAATAAACCAACTGTAAGAACATGGAAAATTTCAAGAAACTTTGATCAGGAGCTACTTAAGGCACTGCATTCAAGAAACTTTGCAACATCAATAGCTAGTTGAAAACAGGAACCTCTGCAAAAGTATACACCATGAAATGCACCTAGCACCTAACCACCTGTCGACACCCAGCTTTGTGGTCTAGACAAAAGCAGACATAACTGCTCAGGGGACGGCAGGGTAGCATGCACAAAAGCAAAAGTAGCTGCTTACAGAGGGAAGAGGGGGTGCAGAAATACTCTATCCTCTTTATCTAGCAAGACCAACCCCCCCTGGACCCTGAGCAAACCTGGCTTGCATTTTGTTGCCTATTTATGTCAACCCCAAATGAGAAACGGGAGCTCTCCCTACTGTGCTGCATTGCATAGGGAACTGTGCCTAGCTAGTTGGATTGTATGCACAAAGAAATAAACCTTGCTTTTGCATTGTGGACTTGACTGGATTCCGGTGGTCTCTCTAGGGTTCTCAATTTGGGCACAACACAACCACAGTGACACATCTTTACATAGTGTAAAGGAATGTTTCACAACAGGGAATGACTATCAAGGACACATTACGCAGGGCTTTCTTCTCTTGTATATGGTAGGAAGAATGCTGCAACTTAGGAAGGAAAAACAAAGGCTCATCTCCTGTGTCCTGATTTCCAGAAAAGGTGTACCTTTTTCATGATGCCCACATTATCATACTTCTTAACTTGCTTTCTGGATATTTGGTATATATGTATACCAAAAGGATCCTTGGCTACTTACACTTTCATTTTCTATCAGTGAAAGGAAGCAGTTGTGAAAAGAGACAGCTGGGAAATCAAAAGTAGATATTCATCAGAGACAGTTACTATATTTCTGAAGCATTTTATCATGTCTGTATTCACATTTTAACATTCTTAATTATAACTTGAAAGTAACCAAGAGTATCATCTGATTATTTGGTATTAACAAGTAAATATAAATGAAGCCACATAAGATTAGAACCTGTACAGTTTTGTCTGTATTAGGTAGGAAAAAATGTTTCCTTATGTGTGTACAGATATTATATTAGTAATTTTCTCTTTTTTCTAACAAAATACCTGTCAAAAGCAACTTAGAATTGATTTTGTGAGTGGACCAAGGTTGAGTGGGAATGGGAACATAAGTGATCAGGTTAGGGGGCGTGGGGAATGTATTGAAAGAGACCACTGGAAATGGGTGCGTTTCATTTACAATCCTTGTGCAAGAGAATCTCCCAAGAATCTACAATGATGATCCCAGCTAAAACTTCTAACATAGCAGACATGTAGCCTGAACTGTCAATCTCTTGTGACTAGATTGGTGCTTAGCCCAATCGTTATCAGAGAGGCATCATCTAGCAACAGATGGAAAGAGATGTAGACCCACAGTTAAAACTTAGGCAGAATTTGGAAACTATTGCAGAAGAAAAGGAGAAAGGATTGTAAGATTCAGGGGGGTCAAGGACACCACAAGAAAACTCACAGAATCAAATAAACTGGGCTCATAGGGGCTCACAGAGACTATACTGACAACTTCAGAGTCTACATGGTATTGACTTAGGTACTCTGCATTAATACTACAGTTATGTATGTTGGTCCTCTTGTAGGACTCCTAACAGCAGGAACAGGGGCTGTCTCTGACACTTTACTGGCTTTTGGGACCCTATTCTTCACACTGGGCTGCCTTGTGGAGCCTTAATAATACATGGGGAGGTGCTTACTCTTACTGTTACTTGATATGCCATGTATTGTTGATACTCATGGAAGACCTTACATTTCTTAAACAGAATGGAGGAGAAGTGGATGTGGGGTTGGGAACAGAGAGGAGATTGTGGGGGAGGGAATAGAAGAAGATGAGGGAGGGGAAACTACTGATGGGATGTAATATAAATGAATACATAAATAAATAAAGTTTGTAAAGGAATAAAAAGAAATTTTGACTCTCAGTTTGTAGATAAAAACAAATTAATTTATTTTGTGGAAACTCAGGGCAGAAGCAACTGGCCAGTTAGAATCACAGTTAGAATGCAGAAATAAACACAACTGTGTTTTGTTAAAAAGCTTCACCTTTTTAACTCAGCCTATGAACCTTACCTAGATCGCATACTGCTCACTTTCAGGGTAGCTCTTCCCTTCCTTAGTGAAACCACTCTGAGAGCATCCTCACAGAAGCTGTTTTCATGGTGATTCTAGATGTAGTCAACTTAACAGAGAACATTAACCATAACACATACACACACACCCCATCCAAATAGAAATAATAGGTATTATTCTCCTTAACCAAGTGCAGGAGACCATTGTAAAAAATTATATTGAAAATAAAATTTGACAGTTGTACGGTATAGACAAAAATAGAAGAGGGAGTAGGGGGACAAACACAATATAAGAAAGGTAGTAATTTTAAGTATCGTTTCATTTATTCTAAACCTATGTTGAAAATCATCCTTCCTGGCACCTAAGTATTGTTATGGGGCTTTAAAGAGTAGTTCTCAAATATTGTTGCATTTTATTCCTTCAACCAAACTTAACAGTAGACCCAACAGATAGAAATTTTGTGTTTTAAATAAGGGAAAGATCAGCAAGATGTTAGCAGTCTGAAAAAAAAATGTGACTATAGCATAGACATAGATCACAAGCCTCCATGCAATTCAGCAGCATTGTTTTTTTTCCTTAGTGTTCTTATCAAAACGTATATGTGTCCTTTGGAAACAAATTAAATGGGTTATGAATTTTGTTTTCTGAAAACAGTGAAGTTACTTATTGGATGAAATGTTTTAGTGTTGTAAAAAACATGCTAGTCTTGAAGACCACCTGATAGTTATTATTGCATGCAACAAACCTGACAGTTAAAAAGCTAGAGAAAGGAAACATTTGAAAACATGGATTGCAATAATGCCAATAGCAAATCCATTGAGAACATGCCTACATATAATGTTAGTGTACAAAAACCTCATGCTGTTTTCGCTTTCTCTATATGCTATCCTCTGGCTCCCAAGTAAATGCCTCATTTTAAAAGCCTTTGGAATAATTGCTGAGGTTTTTTTTTTTCTCCCTCTTGAAGGATGCAGTTGGCAATACTTGTTAGAACACCTGTTCAGAGCACATCCAGGTTCTCAAAGCCACTCTCCAGGGAAGTGATTTCAGGCTGTGCTTCGCAGCATGAGGCTTCCCGCTAAGAACTCTTTGAAAAATCTCTGACATTCAATTGCAGGGCACTCATATGTTGATGATGTTGTTATTGTTTTTGTTTTAGTACCATCTTCTTCCATTAGTGTTTCATAAAGTCAAACAAAGACTCAACCCTCCTAGCTCTTACCTTCAATCCATCCACCCAAGGCAACTTCACATCATTTCTAAGGCTCTGAAGCTGCTCAGAAAGAAAACGCCAAAAGTGTCTTTCAGCATTTGTTACTGTGCCACCTTTTAGAAGAAATCTTTTTTCAACATGTAATTTAATTCAGTATTGCACAAATAATTTTGGATATCTCCATTTATTTTCTTACCCGTCGAGTTTCACTGTCTCTTTTTCTGATTCTAATCAGCTGTGCTAGTCTGTCATTTGTTGATAATGAAGTTTGTCTCATGCAGGTGATCTCTGTGACATTCAAGAGTCATACTTTTCTTGTCCTTTTATCCCATGGCTAGAATTATATATGGTCCTTGGCCTTTAAGTAACCTAAATTTCATCTTTATTATCAGCCCTCTAGAAGTCTACCATGATGGTGAGGATGGTGATGTTAATGGTGATGAAGTTGTCCAGAAACTATCAGTGTAGATCCTGTAGCTGAAGGATTTATAATTATATTGTTAAATATGAAGACTCAGAGAAGTAAAACACTGTTTTGGCCATACTATGGGTGAAACATGTGGCGTTGAGAGATCATTCATCATCTCCCAGTAATGAATAGCAGAAGCACGCATTAAAGGCCATCTCCTTTTCTGTTTGCATAACGTCAGCTCTAAAGGCTCATTCTGTTCATTTACAATGATTGTTGCTCATTGAACAAGCCAGGCTTTGTGCACGATGTTTACACAAGAACCCAGCTGACAGAATATGAAACCACCAAAGCTGATGCAGGAGACAGAAACAGTAATGTGTGCATGGGCTCACACGGGTTCTGCCCAATGTGACTTCAGTGGGGAGATACAAATCTTGTGTCTGCCACTTTCAGTTGTTTGTGGGAACTAAAACTTGATATCCACCTAGAGGAAAAATGGCTCAATCCTGGAATATTTACAAGCAACCCTCATGAAACTCTGTTATTTGATTTACTCCATTTCCAGATGAACCTGGTTTCTGAAATACTTTTTATGGGACCTGCCTCATAAGTTACTCACTTTATTCTGTAATTTTCTGAAATTCACATGTTGAGTAAACTTTTTTTTCTAATTAGAAAGTTGGGGAATGGTTGACATGGGTTCCTGTGTGAGGTGATGTTGGATTCTGTGAACACAAAACTGACAATTTTCACATTTGACCAATAAGAATACTATTTAACATAGTAGGAACATGGGGAGTTTCAGAGTATATCTCTATTTTAACTCTGTCTTGTTTGCAGGCTGGATCTCAGAGGTTCAAGAAGAGTTCTCAAATACTATTTTGATAGCTATCTTGTGATCAACTTATGACTCTGAAATAAATCCTCCTTACCTCTGACATGCTTGAGCCGTAAGAATATTTACATCATTGTAGAAGATAATAGTCGACTTTGATCCTAACTGAGATGCTTTTACCTGCAATAATCTTTCACAAACAAGAGCAGGAAGATCATAAGCTTGACCCTATGTTTATAAATTCTGTCACTCTTTCCTAGACATGTCCCTGGGAAGCCTCCAGGAGCAGTTTCTCAGCTCATCAGGCATGAAGTAGAAATAAAGTTTCAAAACCAATGGTAAAAAGTTAATCAGATGTCTTCTATTTTGGGAAAATATGGTGTGAAATTAAAGTTCAAGTATGAGACACAACAGGCAAAGTCTGAGAGCTACCACCCTGTGGAGGAAGATTGGGCTCTCCTACACAGGCTGTCGACCCCAACATCTCTGTGTTTTCTTCTATTGAAACCTTTCTTTATTGTGATTGTCTGTATCAGAAAAAAAGTCTGGAATACTCCATGGCTATGCTGCCAATTGACCCCCATGTTAAATGTTAGGCTCATAATCCACTTATGATAAGCTTGTTTTAAAATGTCCTGCCTATCCAGGATCCAGTAACTGCATAAGATCATGTTATGGGAACACCACACTTTGAAAATAAGAGTCCCGGGACTCTCTTTGGTCCAATTTTATAGTTGATAGGTCTGAAGCTCTAGGAACAGAACAGTCTGCAACTGTTAAATATGCAATAAAAGTCAGCCACTTGGAGTTTGTCTCCAGAATATCTCCTAAATGAAGTGTATTGAATTACATATCCCAGAAGATAGTTGCCTTAATTAGGGTTTTCATTGCTGTGAAGAGACACCATGACCACAGCCACTCTCATAAAGAAAAAATCATTTAATTGGGGCTGGCTTACAGTTTAGAGGTTTAGTCCCTTATTTTCATGGAAAGAAACATGCATGGCAGCATGCAGACAGACATGGTGCTGGAGAAGAAGTTGAGAGTTCTGCATCTTGAACTGCAGGCAACAGAAGGAGAACTGTATACTGGGACTAGATTGAGAATATATGATACTTCAAATCCCATTCCCACCGTGACACAATTCTTCCAACAAGGTCACACCTCCGAAAATGGCCACTCCTTATGGGTCAAGCATTTGAACACATGAGTCGATGGGGGTCATGTCTATTCAAAGCACCACAAAAATCTAACAGTGGTAGCAAAAGTTAAATGTGGAGGGGAGAATGAAATATGATCATAGCTGCCCACATTTACTCCACTAAATTTTTTCCACATCCCAAAACTTCCTTTCTTCTTCCTCCTCCTTTTATTCTTCTTCACTTCCTCTTTCTCCTTTTCTTCTATCTCTCCCTCCAACTCTTCTTGTGTGTATTTCCTTATGTGTGTAGGTAGGGAGTCTATGACTAGGGCATCGAAAACCTGTCAGTGACCACACATTCAAAAAAAGAATGGTTCTCTCTACCAGTAACTATTCACTTCCAAGAGTTTCTTAGTAAGTAGCTGAGCCAGGAGGTCATCCACTCAATCAGCCCAGGGATTTTGATTGGATTATGTTATAGGTCTTGTCCAGGTTACTACAGCTGCTGTGAGATCATCATTACAGTAGTTATGCCGTCTCCAGGTGACAGCATTCCATAACATTCTTATTTTCATCTGGCTTTTCCATTGTCTTCTCCTTTTCTGTACTGCTCCCTGAGCCTTCGTAGTGGTTGGTTAATGTAGAAGCTCCATTTTGTTTTTAGTTTGTCAAACTTTGTAATAATTCATTTTTATTTCTGAGAATTTCATACATGTATAGAATACATTTTGATCTTCTCTGCCCCTCAATTCCCTCTGATCTAATTCCTTCTCCATTCTCCCCCACACAACTCTTTTTACACATCTTCATATGTTTCTCTATTTTCTTTATGTCTTCTTCCCATGGAGCCTACTCAGCACAGGCTGTAGGGATGACTACTAAAACAAGGGTAGTTTCTCAGTGGCAGAATCTCTGTAGAAGATTTACTCACTCTACCAGCATCCATTGATTACCCATACCCATAGACAGGTTCGTCTCCTAACTCTCATTCTAGGGGCCTTTAATAGTATTAGATGTTAGTGATAAGAGACACACAACTGATCATTGTGCAGTGAATCTAAGACAGTGTATTGTTCATGATATTTCTTGACCTTACTCTTAGTAAGTAATATTAAGAGGGGTATGAAGTCAGAGGCACAGCGAGTCAAAAACTGTTTGCTATTGTCTGCGATTTTAAAGGTTATTGGCCTGTTAACTCCTAACTGAAGACAGCAAGGCTTCTGCGTCTCAGCAGCTAGGTGATCCTCAATCCTTATTGTACTAAGATGTAGAGCAGAGTAAATGTGTGTGCCTTCAGTCATCTGCCAGGATAATGGAAGCTCCTTTTCTTCCAGAGCTTGTCTTGGCATTAGGGTGTGACTACATACTCTCTGAATTATTGTCTTCATATTTTATCAGATATTAACTTATGAATACTTGAGTCAAAAGGCATTATTTTACATTTGTCTTTCTTTGTTTCTTGTGCACCCTGCACAAAGTTTGTACCATTGAACTGTGTCTCAAATACTTTACTTCATTTTGTATTTTATTTTAAAAAAGGACTTGACTAAGTTGTCCGGTAGGCCTTAGACAAAAGTGTTCATTCTCTCTCAGACCCATAATACTGAAGAATGTGTGCCTGTAACACCAGGCACTGCTTCACAGTGCAATCCTTTGAACTCCATAAGACAGAGCAGACTGTTCTTTATTCAAAAGTGGCTTTCTTTATTTGGTGTATTACCTTCAGCAGCTATCAAGGATAGTTTCATTCTGCTCAATAGCTACGTTTACAATTTGGTCTTTTCTTTCTTTTTGACAAAGCATGTTATTATTATTTTTTTAAACCTCATGCAAACCTTCATTCTGTAAGGGTAATTATAGCACCTGATTTGGAGTCTGTATCTAATCAATGCTTGCTGAATAATTGATATGAAAAATTGACTTACATGTCTTGACTCCCAGAACGATCCATCCTTCTGTCTTACAAGTAACCAGCTCTGTTCATTGCCAATATTTCCTTTTGATAACTTATTGCTCAGATTCTTCCCAGGAGAGCTTTTTTTCCCATCTCTTCAAAATATTGTCATGTCTATCTAAAGTTTATCAAAAAAACTGCATATAAAACAGAGGGAATGTGGCAGTACTGTTTCAATAATAGGAAAAGAGATAAACAGCATAGCCACTAAGGTGTGAGTCGTCTTCACAACTGAGAGGGGTGGGTGGACAGCAAGACACAGAATGCAGAGTCCTTTCTCTATCCCTGCTGGAAGAGATTACAGATTCCCCAACAATACATTAAGTACTAAAAAATTCAGACACAATAATCATCCATTCCTGAGGAAAGACTATATTTCCTTTATCTCCTAATATGATTAGGAGTTCATCATTAAGGATAATAAATGCATGTAAGATATTAGAAAAAATTAGGTAGAACAGAGGATTGAAAAGAACTATACATTGTTTCAAAATATATTCTTGCTAAGCAAGCAGTAGAGATGCTGAGGTTGTTCATGCAGTCTCCCTCAGTCTCTCCTCTTGTCCCTCATCTTTGTCCTTTAAGATGTTGGGCTGTGATGTCTAAGTCAGAGATCTGGTGGAGGATCTGACTGTCTCTCATAAACCATATATCCCACAGATACTAACAATAAATGCATAGCAGAAAAAGAATGATTTCTAAACAGAGTGAGTTTTTAAAATGATGATTGTTCAGTAATTACTACTTGCTTCATGAAATCATTTTTACTTCCTTCTCTTTCATATAACAAATTGTATTTTACAAAGCTAAAGATTTCAAATGTCAAAATTTCCAAATGTCACTCTTCCTAATATCTGAGTACATGAAGATAGGACAGTATAAAAAAAAGAAAAAGAAAAAGAAAGAAACACAACTTTCTTGTACTTATTAGAAAATGAAAAAAGGAATTATGTGATATCCAGGATATGAGAGATTCCCATAGAGATGTCCCCTTCCTTAATGAGAAATCACAGAGAAGGCCACCACCGCTTGCCCGGATGCTTGGGCTTATCACCAGGTCTCAGAGTTTCGGCCTCTGTGATATTGAGTGAAGATTATAAGCCAGATGGGCCACGGATTCCGTCAAGCCTTCTTGGCAGCTGCTCTCATTACAAAAGCCAGCGAGCCTTTTCCAAAAAATAAGAATGTGAAGCAAATTGGGCTTATAGACCCTTATAATGCAATTGCACGCAGAGATAGGGGCCTGAGCGGGCAGGCAGAAATATTATTGATGGCTGGTGAAAACAGGGAATAAGATGTTATTAAGGCAACTCAGAGATAGATATCGATAGCTAATATAAAGCCTTTATTGGTTTACAGGCTCTAGGAAAAAGGGTTCACAGCTCCGACCCTTCACTTTGCTTTTAATTTCACTGGAGGTGCAAAGTTCATGAATAAAACATATCTTCACTCGTCATCCTTGCTGATATTAGTCACTGCTTTCTCTGCCTCTTGTTCACCAGAAGCAAGAGACTTACAGTAGCAACATGAACCTCAGAGGCTCTTCCTGAAACAAAGATTCTCTCTGTGTGGGTACAAGAAATTGTGATTTACTAGAAAAAGAATAAAATGGATTTAAAGGGAAATTTATGGAGCAAATAACCAGATGTATTGATGATATGATATATAAAAGAGCCCTTGTAATCACATGGGGTGGAAATTAACATGACCCCACATTCTAAACCTGTGAATAATAAAGCTTAATACTCATGTTGTTTCACACTTAAGAACAGTTTTAGAATGAGGCTCAGACAAAAGTTTTAACTACCATTTTCCGCAAGACTATGCTCTAAGCTTCTATTGTCCAGGCTTGACCATGTCAGTAATAGTTTGCACAGTATCTTCCATTCTAACAACAACAACAAAAAGTTGTTAGAAATAGATCCTTTTACCTTCAGGAATGAATTCTACTAGGAATGAATTATGCTTTTGTCTAAATTATCAGCTGTATTCCACATCACAATTACTTGAGAAAGAGGCCACATCTCTCTACTTTCTACTCCCTTTGTCTAGTCCAAAAAAGTGTAAAAAGGGCAGAGAACCATAATTTGCTGATGTCTGTGCAGAACCGACTGGACTCCATGATCCCAAATGAAGTCAACTTTTGCTCAAATATTGTTGAAAAAAAAGGTGTGTAGACTAAATAGGTACAAGAATTCATTTCTTTTTATGGTTTATTAAATGTTGTATTTTAAAACTGCTGACCAAGCATTTACCTTATAACTATTCTAATGCTAATTTAAAATATTGGGTTCATGTGTGTGGGATGTAGAAAACACCTGTATTCTGGTTTCTCTGAGTTATTGGAGTCAACCTTCTATGGGCATTATGCTGACAGTAATCCAAAGAAAGTGTTCACAGTCCTTGCCACTGTGAAATAATTTAGCTACTGAAGCTGCTTGGCTATTCCCAGACTGTCCCACCAAGTTCACGATATGCTAGTCGTATTTTATCTCCGATCTGATTTTTATATACTTTGAGTGTAGTACCTCATGTATGCATGAACACTTGACAGTTACAATTCATATTCACTCCAGTGAGCACCTCTGCCATTAGCGTTCCATGAAGCATAGGAACTGTAAGATGACATTTTCTAAATGCTGGATTAAATTTCAGAAAATTTTTTGAATAATTTGTCGACAAATAAGTATATTTGCTAATACACATGGGACAATACTAATTATACTAAGTTATAAAGCAATAGTAATAAATTTGATAAGGAGATTTGCTGGGGGCAGAGGAAGCTGAAGGAAGGTAGTGAGGATGAACAGGACAAACATACATTATGCACATGTAAGAAATTTTCAAATAATTTAAAAAGTCTTTAAAACAATTTTAATATCTTGCATTTTCAAATATTTTTCAAATGTTTTTGGACTCACTTACATTTTAGATGATGTTTATTTGTCGGAACATTCTATTTCCAATTTCATAGAGCTTTAGCTTTTATGTAAGCAGATGGAATTATTTCACAAATGCCTATCTTCATTTCATCCTCAAATTTTATCATATTAAAAATAAAATATTTTCAAGTATTTTTTGTACTTTGCCTCTAGATTTAAAATAACACAGATACTATACCTCACAGATGACTGAATTGAAATATACTAGTAAATATTAAGATAGTTGATCTCTTTAAAGAGATTTTCAGAGAGCTGGGAGATGGTAGCTCAAGCTTTGAATCCCAGCACTCCAGAGGTAGACACAAGTGGAAAAGAAGGGGAGAAATTAGGAGGTTTTTTCCCAGTCAATTTCAAAGCCGCAGTATGAATAAGCAGCTACCTGAAAATATTGAATGACATCCTGGTCCTATCTCATTTCAACTCATACCTTCCAAGGTGTGTTTGTTTGTGAATGTGTATATGTGTGTGAATCTTGTATGTGAGATACAATTTGGTAACTTTCTTCTCACATACATTTGCATGACATATATGTATATGTGTACATATTCACACATACACATACAACCTTGTGATCACTTCTTTTGGATAATCTGCTTAACACATTGAGATTTGGGAATGCCTATATGTGTTGGCCTATATATGCCATTTCTAATTTATTGCTGTTTCCCAGTTAAAGTGTGCCTGAGTCATAGGGCCCCTAGAAGACCACCACAGATCACTTCCGAACGCAAAAGCAAGGTTTTGTTTATTAAGTATGGGCTTAGCATGGGTCCTCTGCCTCACATTCTGACACAGAAGATGGAGGGAGAAGGACCCCCATCTTTTATTGTAAAGGGTATATAAAGACAAAAACTACAAAACAGTCACAAGATAACAGTCTCAAAATACAAAATTACTTATCCTATATCATAATTGGCTAAAGATTAGGTAAAATTCAGCTGTTAGTTCCTGATAGACTATTATTATCTAAGTGGGATAGCAACAACCCCCCTCAAACCTGGTTACATCCACCAGAAATCTGCTGACTTTTTGCAAACTGTAGGGGTTGTTTGAAATATTACCTCGCTGATACAGGAAGTTGGGTGGTCAACATTCTCTGTATGACTGCAGGTGGGGAAAATTTGTTGCAGTCAGCAACCTTCTGTCTCTATTAACTAATACTTCCTCTAAAGAGAGGTCCTATAGCCTTCAGCTTCTTCTAGGGACCTCAGGGGTAGCCTTCAGCTTTTCCTTGGCCTTCAGTCTATCTTGGGTGCTGGGATGTAACTCAAAGTCCCTAAATGGCCCAGAACAGAAATGGAATCTTTCCAGGCCTTTCAAGAGGAAGTAATGTTTACTTGCCCCAAATTATCAATCGTAGTTTTGCATTACTCAGATTAATATGGGACACATAATTTTTCTTCTGATCTGTAACAAATCTTGAAGCACTTTGTTTTAAAGAGAGCAGACTATTTCATACTTCAGTGTAAACCGTAACAGGTTGTCAGAGTGTGTGTTAAAACCCTTGTTTTGATTTTTGGGAGCCAATGAGTTTGTAAAACTCTTTAATGGAAACCAAAGATTTATACCATTGAAAACTATAAACACTGAAACTAAAATATTTAATAAAAATGTCTTTCTCAGTAACAGTGAAGGTTGAAGAAGGAAGCACTAAAAATATGGTAAATATGACTCTGTCCTATGCTGTTGCCTGAAATATCAATAGTTGTTAGTATCATTTCTGATAAATGAATCTTAGAGAAGCATATGGATATTTTAAAGGGCACATTTAAAAATCTTTAAATTATCTTTCATGTGTGCCCATAAACGCCACGTAATTTCTCAGAATGCTAATTTTAGAATTTGAGTGAGTGAATGCAGGGAATTTAGTAATTCATTGTCATTCATAAAAGAATGTTAATAAACACTTTGGAAAATGGAACATTAAAGCTATAAATGAATGAAATAAAACAGATTGAAAATTAGCCAATATCAAAAGACAGAAGAAAATACATTTAATGTAGAGACATTTATGTAAAAAGAAGACCAAAAATTTTAAAGTGTCACAAAAGTATAAAAATTAAATAAACATTTTGTGGAATATCTTAGAAAATAAGAAACATTTTAATTACTTTGGGCCTTTTTCTAAATCTAATTATTAAAATATAAGATCACTATCTCTACATTTATCTGATATATATGATAATATAATCCCTGAACAGAATGTATCATGCAAAGTTCTTGATAAACTTTTTAAAGTATGCACACAATCAAAATGATAATTGATCTATAAATATGTTCTGGTGTATTATACGTACATATTGTTTTGGTAGAGAAGAATACTTCCTTAGTTGTCTCCAATGTTGTTTTCAACTTAAAACTGAAAATCCAATTTCAAATGTTTGGATTCTTATGTTGAGTGGATCAGAGTAAGCTTGACACTGCTTCAGGGAGCCATTGTTGGGCTGCACACACAGCAGTTTGAACTGCTGTTGTCTGCTGCTTATAATGCTGCCTGTGCCAACGACTGTCTGAAGCTATCTATGCCTGAAGAAATACTTAAGCAGCACCCAGGCCACAAACCCATGTTGTATACCCATCATCCTTGTGGGAAACATTAAATCAGTGCAAACAGACAGACAACTAAACCCTCAACACTCAAGCTAAATCACAATCTGCAGGGTGATGCCTAGGAAAATTCACCCATGTATTCCCAATTACGCAAAAAGCAGAAAAAAATGCTTCTCATATTCTTGAACCTCTGCTGGTGTTCACCTTTCTGTGATATAACACCAACTGTGATTGAAGCCAGAAACACTTGGATTTCAGAGAAGATGACAAAAATGTCTCCCTGCTCCAGCTAATGTTGGCTCAGTAGTTCCAACTTGTTCCAGCTGTACTTCAATGCCTCCTTCTGTTTTGGATTTTGGTCCTTCATTCTTTCACTGTACTGAACAACATGTGACCCCAAATGAAGTGTGCAGTGGGAAACTGTTATGTGTGTATTCTATTGATCCAGCTGCCCCTAAACTAACTTAGGATACCTTTGTTAAGTCATGCAATTTATTGTTCACTATCCCTCCCCACCACATAACAGTAAATGAGAGGAAGAGAGTGGCCAGGTGTAATTTCAACTCTTTCCCCAACCACATAAAATGAGCTCAAAACCTCATGATTATACTTGAAGGATAGAGTTCATTTTCCCTAGAATCTGAGGAGCTAAGATTGCTGAAGCTCATCAGCACATTCATCCAGTGGTCGTGGGTCACTCAACAACAGAACACCTACAGTATCCTTACTCAAGAGCCAGAGACTTCCCCCTTGTAGTGTTCTTCACCTCCTTTATAGGGAATGTGGAGCATCCCATTCGTTGGTCCACTCTGCAGAAAAAACATCTAAGAATTCCATATTGTTTTACAGTGAGGGTTAGGATCATGAAATAAGTAATAGACTGTTGTCATTGTGGGCTTCCAGGGTGGAGCTAAGAAATGTGGTACATGAGTAGCCCTTGGCAGTGCCCATTAGTATCCATCTACCACAGGGTAAATGAATTTCTGCTTTGCAGCTAAAAAGATTTTATGCAAATATGATGTGTTTATGTCTTTAAATATTCGTCTTAGTACAATTAACTAACTGAACTAAAGTAGGTATTTGGGGACAATCAACATCAGTAATTATACAAGGGCAAGTTTGGTAAAGTTTTGCTAGAAATTAAAACATGGTGCATGCTTCTTTTTGTGGTATTGGCTTGTGCTTATAGGGACAGGAAACTACAGGAGCAAAGGTTAAAACTACTAATCAAACACAGAAGCATTACTATAAATCTGAGTGCCTACCTGTGATGTTCATGGCTATCAATACACTACATCTAATTGACAAGATTCTATGGCTATAAATTTTTTGTCTTGTCCTACAAATGTATGAAATTTATATTTTTTGGATGTTCAAATATTGGGGCTGCAAATGTGTTCTTATTTATAGAAAAAAATTCATCTAAAAAATTGCTTCTATTCAATAGAAAATAATTTGAAAGACACAATACACATCTGTAACTAATTATTTACCTTTTGCAATTGCTTTTCTATTTTTTAAGGTATAATAAATTTAATATTTTCTAGTATAAAAGTAAGCCACTTCTTTGGGTACCCTGTCTACATGGTGGTAGTGTTTGCTTGTAATGTGATGATTCGCATGGTGAATTCATGACTTTTTTGCAGTTCTTCGAATCTTAAGTTGAAGAAACTAGATTTTGTGGTTCGATGTGATATTTACTAACGTGTCTTGGCTGTTTTCCAGTAGCTTTTGTTTCAGGAAAATTAGGTAATTTGGTTTTACTACTTCCCAACACAGGGCATGCTTAGAATCACCAATGTATAGTCAAGAGCGAAGTAAATCTATATTTGTACGGCAAAATTATTTGCATATTTATAGTGGAGAATTTGTTTTTCTAGCCATAGAACAAAAGAGATGATTTTTCTATACTGACCCCCTTATATTATGTATTACTTCTCTTGTGCCGGGCATTCTTCTGCTATGGCTAATAGCTACGAGTAGCTCAAAGCTTTGCACGAGCTAAGCACAATTCTCAATGCCTTTTTTGTCTATGTTTTGTTCATCTTCGCTTCCAAGTCCACTGAATTAATAGCGTACAGACAAAGAAGTTTCCCTCCCCCAGTTGCCCATTGTCACATGGTTGACTAGAGATTAAACTTTAGACTGTGTGGCTCAGAGTTCATAAGCAAGCAGATTAGAGTATGACTAGGAGTTGGCTCCCTAGCAGAAATCTATTGATACTGACTCCAGTCATTCTAAGCCAGGTTTTAGCCATTCTAACTAAGTTTCTATGGCCCTCAATCCAGCCTGTACACCATAACAATTATTTTCCAGTAACTCACTACTTAGTTTTCCAGGTTTATATGAATATTTTATATAGTTCACAGTAATTATGATTAGTAAATGAGTTAACGCTTTTTTCCTTCCTTTCAAAGTATAATGCCAAAAGAATGGCAGCCATTTATTGAAATGTGAGAAAGAATTAAAGAGTGTGGCTAGAGTATGCATGGTGCCATACCCTTGAGTATATAGACTTAACAAATTGGAATTGATGAGCTAGAAGCAAATCAGAAAAAGAAAAGCTTGAAATTTGGGAATGTGGGAAGAGGGGTAGTTCTTGGGGTAACGAGGGAGAAGAGTTTGGTGTGAATATGTTGTAAATGCATTGTTTGAAATTTCAAAGAATTAATAAAATATTTAAAAATATTCCATTTTGATAGCATGTATACCTCTTATGCAATTATTACTTGGCTATATATCACTCTCTAAGATATTTTCAAGTGGACATGAAAAAGTCCATATTTTCTCTGATGTTACCTCCTTTCTGCTTTTCTTTGTAGTCAGGGACTTCAGTTGTTTTATGTACTCCTTAGTTTACTAATAAGGAAAGTATTTAATGTTATTTTGTACATTTGTTATTGTCATGGATGTTTGTTACATGTATTTTATTTTACTTGAATTGTACATGCAACTGATAAGAAACAACTTTATTCATTGTATCATTTCAGTGCGTAGCTACCATACCTGTAACTAATGTTGCAATTTAGTCCCTCTGTTGGGTGGATATGGCCTTATTTTTCTCTTGAACTGTCTTGGGAAAGCAAGACCCAGGAAGAAAATAGGAATCCTAAGAGCAAAACAACAAACAATAGTGAACCAAACAAGCAAAACCCCAAATACCAACAATCTTGTTCTCTTGCTTGGCTTTTACTTCTAGAAAACAAAATAGAATAGAATCCATCTTTTCTCTTAGTGAAACGGTCTCAGGGAGTCCTGAAAATGGCATTTTACATGGACTGTCGCCACTATAAAAATCTCATTGTTTTCACTTATGTGCCAGGAATAATGTATTTTTCGTGAACCAATTGCAAATCTAACTGTAATACCCAGTACACTTACGCTACTCTGACAGCCTGGAGGCAGGGGTTGGATGTAGGAGCAGGAAAATCTGACTAGGACAGAATTACAACAAGCTCAGCTACATTGTGATAACTCTGGATTACTTGGGTAAGGTCTTGATCTGATTTCTTGCCCACAATTGTTTACAAAGAGCATGCAAGAAAATGAAAAGTTTATCCAAGGATCCTAACTCCTTATCAAGATCTAGCTAGAGAGTAATTCATTCATGGATTTAGGGGATATCAGAACCGAGGCTGAAAACTTTTTAAAAGTTTTCTTGCATGTGTGATCTTACCATTGTGTTCCCTTGTTGACGTCTGTTGTCATGCATTGTATCTCCATGGTGATAACCATGCAAATAAATATTACTAAAAACAACTAAAAATTCATAGAAACAATTTAGGAAGGGGTCTTACCTTAGTGACTGCTCTGCTGCTGTGAGGATACATTATAGGCAATTCTTATATATTAGACATTTAACTGGGGACTTGCCTAGACTTTCAGAGGCTTAGTTCATTATCGTCATGACAGGAATCATGGTAGGCAAATGTGCTGAAGAAGTTACTGACAGCTGTATCTTGGTCCACAGGCAAAGAGAGACTGGACTGGACGTGGGCCTTTAAAATCTAAGAACCCATCCCCATTGACACACTTTCTCCAATAAAACCAGACTTCCTAATATATCTAATATTATCAAAGAGTTCCACTTCCTGGTGACTAACCATACAAATATGGGAGTCTATGGGAGTCATTGCTATTCAAACCATGACATTCCATTCCATGGTCCCCAGAAGCTTGTAGCTATGTCATAATGCAAAAATGAATTCAGTCCACCTTCAAATGTTCCCATAATCTATCACAGCTTACTTACTGTGTAAGATCAACCACTCTGAGACTCAAGGGAATCTCTTCATTGTAACCTTCTGTAAAATCAGAATCAAAAGGCAGAGGAAACAAGTCCCAGTGTCATTGTCAATGGTTTTTCAGAAAGACTCCTGTCCAGCCACATTCAGAGAATCCGGCCACATTCAGAGAATCTGGTTGGATCACATCCTCGTTCAGTCCTAGTCCAAATGGCCTTGGTAAGCTCTCATTAGATCTGTCCCCTTGTATCAGTGGGTGATAGCATCCTCGCAGTCCTTATTTCCTTTTTCATTTTCTTCATCCTTCTGCTTCTCATTTGGACCTTGGAGGGCGCAGTCTGGTGCTCCAATGTGGATCTCCGTCTGTATAGCCATCCATCGCCAGATGAAGGATCTATGGTGATAAGCAAAATCTTCATCAGTATGGTTATGGGCCAAGGCCGGTTCAGGCACCCTCTCCTCTGTCCAGAGAACAATCTGGGGATCTCTCCTTGGACCTGGGATCCCATATATAATCAAGTCTCCTGTAAACCCTAATATGACTCCCTTAGTTGAAATATATTCTTCCCTGGTCCCATATTCATCCTTCCTCCCTCCCCCCCATCCCGGTCCACCAAGCTTTCCCCATTCCTCCCCTACTCCCTTCTCTCTAACCCTCTCCCCTTCCAACAACCCTCCCCCTTCCATGTTTCCTCTGCATATACTGGATTTTGGGGATCCAGTCTGTTTGGATACTCACCTTCCTGGACCTGGAGAGAGGGGGGAGGAACTTGAACTTCCCACAGGGCAGGAAACCCTAACTGCCCTTAGGTATGAAGAGGGAGGAGGAGAGGGAATGGGGGGAGTGGGAGGGTGTTGGGAGGAGGGGTGGAAATGGAAACTTTCATAATTTAATAAAATTACTTAAAAAAAATCAAAAGGCAGATTGCATACTTCCAGTCTTCAAGATTGCCATTACACACAATGGCACAGAATATAAATTTCTATTCCAAAAGAAAGGAAAGGAAAAATAGTGAAGAAACACTGTACCAAAATAAGACCAAACCAAATATGGAATATTCCACATTCTTCAACTTCATATCCAATGTCTGAAAGCCTTTTAGAATTCCAACTCCTAGCTTTATTGACTGCAACATATTTCTCTTTCTTGGGCTGGTTCCATACATGGTCGGAAACTTTTCTCTGCAGATATCCAGAACTCTCTTATCTCAGAAAATTTGAGGTTTACAACACAATCCAGGCTTCACCTTCACAGCATCACACATAGTTCCTCTGGAACTCCATGCAGGAGCACACTTGACACATGCCTGGCCTCAGGAGATTTCTTTAACTGCAGAGAGAGACTCTCAACCCCTTTCTTGTATCCTTGACTCTAAGGCAAAAATGTGTTAAATGCTGTCAAGTTCTTATGGTTGGCTTCCTCTTTCAGTTACATTTCTATCAGCTTCTGTTGTGGATGGTTTCTTGGTGTGGGAGAATTGTCTGTATTCTGTCAATCATGTATTTTAATAAAACGCTGATTGGCCAGGCAGGAAGTATAGGTGGGTCAACCAGACAGGAAGTGGAGGCAGGACAATGAGAATAGGAGAAGGCTAGGGAGGAGGAAACTTCCTCAGCCACTCCTGCGCAGACCACTGAAGAGGCAGCATGTAACTTGCCCAGCTGAGAAAGGTACGGAGTCATTATGGCTAACATAGATGAGAATAATGGGTTAATATAAGTTACAAGGGTTAAGATGCCTGAGCTAATGGGCCAATCAGCTTTATAACTTAAAGAGTTCTCTGAGTGATTTTCTTTGGAACTTGCCAGCTGTGGGGTACCGGGCAGGACAGAAACCCCAACAAGCCGGCCCCCTCATGTTACAGTTTCTTTTGCTGCTAAATATTTAACTCCTTTTCCCAAGTTGAAGTTTAGTTGGTTGGGATCTTTCACTAAGGTGAGCACTCCCTTTATCCCACTTAGCACCAAGCTTTTCTTTTCTTTTCTTTTTTCTTCTGAGATTGTATTTCTCTGTAGTTTTGGAGCCTGTCCTAAAACTAGCTCTTGTAAACCAGACTGGTCTTGAACTCACAGAAATCCGCCTGCCTCTGCCTCCCTAGTGTTAGGATTAAAAGTGTGCATCACCCTCGGCCAGCTGCATCAAGCTTTTCTTAAACATTTTATTTCCTAAAGCTCTCAATTTAGATCTATTACACTTCCTGGTGCTCCTTTTCTCTTCAAACTTTTCATTTTGTATTTCTCTTACTCTAACTTCTCCATTCTCATTACAGATTTGCATTAAGAGTGATTACTGGAAACCACATATCAGAGTCAATACTAGGCTCTCTTGAAATCTCTTCTGGTGATGCTAGTATCCACAACTTCTCAACTTAACTTCAGACCAGATTTTTAGGAAAAGAGCAAAAGTCAATCCTATCCTTTACCAAACTATTGCAGGAAGGATTTTTAACCCACTTATTCATATTCTCGCCATTTGAAACTCCTTGAGCTGGGACCCCAGAGTTCAGCTTCCCTCAGCGTTATCTCGCCCATGCTGCTAGAATGGCTCACTATGCCCTTCTGTAAGCATCCAGTGACTTTTCCATTCCAACGTCCCAGAATCTTTCATGTTCCTTCAGCAAACAGTGTAGTTGTTACTTTTATTCAAACCACCACAGACGTAGGTTTAGAAGCAGGCTGAAGAGCAGGACGTGGGGGTCAAGGGAAGATGATAAGTGATTGGCTGTAATGAAGGAAAGGAAGGTGGTAGTTATATAAATATATTTTAATTAAAATATTTTTAAAAGGAGAGGAATCTTCATACATTCACATGATTGCTAATTTCAGTTGTGTGCATTTTTCTGTATCAAGCTCATGTCAGCCCTCTAAGTACCAACTGGTATTTTGAAATTCAGTTGAATTCATCTCAACTAAACTCAACTAATGTTAATAACATTCAGTTGTGAAAAGTTACTGGCTGAAAATAAGATCAAATACCCAAATAAAGAGTCCAGCTCCTCACGATTCTTCCCAATTTCAATGACAATTACAATCTTCACAGAACTAAATAATTTTCTAGAGTACCTTGTAAAATTAAGGAAAACATGCTGCTTCATAATTACTAGCGTATTGTAAAGACTAAGAGGCTGTACATAAAATGGTATATGAAAGTGGGAGTACAATTTCCACACCCTCCCTAGGGCTACCTCTCTCTGGACACCTTCATTTCTTATCAGACTGGAATATCTACAAACCGATTTATGGGGTTATTGTTTGTTTGTTTGTTCTTATAAAGAATTCCTTACATAGGAGATTTATTAAATTATGGGTTATTGAGAGTAAACTTAATATTCAGAACTTTTAGTTCCCTAGAGACAATAGGGAACAAGGTTAGCTCCACAAAGGAGTTTGCCAGCACCCTACTAACATATTAGGTTCCACTGACAGCCATTGTGCTGTCCTTAGGGATTTTGAAAACTTTATTTCATTACCATAAATGCATGTTAGGATGAAGTGCATTCTCAATGTGTGACAAATGAAATGACTTTGTCTCTCTTAATGTAACTTGCGAAGTCAGGAGAGCAATCAAATATTATAGCCAAAGATCATCTTATAGCTCTTATCAGATATGAAATTGCATAGACTATGCACTCTTCAAAGAAATAGAGGTGAAAGGAAAACATTACAGTTGTTACTGAACTGAATTTTAGCTATGGTCATTGTTGTTGAAGGCTACAGCCCAAAGCACCAGAAAAAATATCTCCAAGAAGATCAAAGATATTCCAGTTAAAGACTATATATATGTATATATATATATATATATATATATATATATATGAATGAATGATATATATATATATATGTGAATGATATTAATGAACTTTAAAAGTACAAAATTTTGACTTTCCAATGTGTTGATTAGACAAAAATATAATGGAGAGAATCAACGTAAGGCTGCAAGAGAGTGGTGTTTGGGATGAGAGACAGTCACTAAGGTTTTCGAATGGGTGAAGAATGCCAAAGTCAAAAAAAGGGGGGCAAATATTTGTTCTTTTCATTCCTACCACATAGAGGTCTTTGTAGGCATCACAGTGAGACCTCCCTCTGTGCCCATCTTAGCAGAATAGAGAACTGGAAAGAAACTGCAAGACCCAGGGAAGAATTGAACTTTGTTACTGGGTAAGGAAGAGGCATTTTTAGAGGCAGGGTGTATTTTATGGAAAGATACCCCACATTGGTCCATAACCTACTTAAAGAACTTGTACCTGGTTGAAGTAGCCTCAGCAGAATGGGCTGAACTTTAACAAAATCAAGATAACAGTTTTTTTTTTCTCTCCGTGCTTTAATCATAGCTTCTGATTGCAATTGGACTGGAAAGAAGAAAGAAAAATGATGTAAACATAGTTTAAGATTAAAGTTTAAAACTGGCTTAAGATTTTGTAGCTGAATCAGTGGGAAAATTTTGTTTTTTGCACAAGATGCATTAAAGGCACAGGAAAATAAAGATTTTGCCTAATGGTATTGAAACCATCAGCTACATATTATTTTTCGTATTTTACTACATAATTTAGAATTATCAATAAACAAGTGACACATAACATATATAAGATATATCTAAAAATATTAAATATTCTTACTTATTTGAGTGTTTACTTATATATTTTCTCCTTTCTTTCCCTAGATCATAAGAACCACTAAAATTCTAAAGAAAATAAGTAAGTATTACAGTTAGGCTGTATTAAATAAATAAACCAATTGTGAAATATAAAAAGCAAATTTTCTTGTTCTGTCATTTTGTTTTGTCATTGATGTTTGTTATTAGATATTTAAATTTCCAGTAATCTACCAGTCCTCTGCTGTTCTCTGACATACTAATTCAAACCCACATTTTCCCATTTGTTCACAAAATAAATATTCATTCAACTTTACTCATACTGCACTTTGTATGTAGTTCAGGGACTTGAGAGAACCTGCAAAACAATTTTTTTTCTAACGAATCTAAAATCCAAGCTCCAAGCTGGAATAACAAGATGGATGTAACAAATCAGATGAGAAAATGGTATAAACAATAGACAGAAGCTAACACATGCACCAAGTTCTCATAGGATAATAGTTTGTTCAAATGCATGGTTATCCAAGACTCAGTAGTATATTTGTGAAATTTAAAGGAGTAATTTCTGTTTTATTGGGTAGAGGAATGGAGGATACCAAAGCAGTACTTTGATAATTTTTAATAATAGTAGAAGGCATGTCAGGAAAATCATTGCATGCTTTCACGGCTCCAATTTTGGAGAACTTAGACTGCAAGACTGGGAACTTCACATAAACCAAAGAGCAGAGAAAAACAGCAGTCACCTTGACAATGTCTGGGCCAAATTCTGGGTTCACTGAGACACATCTGGGGATTCACAAAATAACCATCTGAGGGAAGAAGAGCACAGATGAAAGAAGCCAGACACCAGAGGCAGCCTTTGCCCTATGTCTATTTCAAAGCTACGTTTACCTTCCTAGCCATAGGGTATGCAAAATGATTAACATAATTTTAGAATTATGTTGGGGCTCATAGCTGAAAGCAGCAATCCTCACCAAAACTTCCAAAGTCAATTGGTTTGAATTGTGAAGTATAGAGGACTGTAGGAACTGCTTTTAATTTCTATGTTATAATCTAAAATAGCTTTCATATAAAAATGATTACCTATGAAGTAAACAGTAGGGCCAGTTACCCCAGAGTTGTTACTTATATAGTTCTTTTGTTCATCCACTAGAACACACATAATAGAAATGAAATGAAGGTTTTTCTATGTCTTTCCTGTCCTAAAGAGAAGTCCCCTGCCTGCGGATCAGTATTCTGTACAACACTCCTTCCTTTAAGTGCTGGATAATTTTTACTGCAGTTATAATTATAACATTTACTCATTTTTTGGTGTAATCACTGATGCTCAACTTGAATGCTTCAAAATCATTTGAATATTAATTTAAAATATATTTCTTTATACTTATTCTTTATGTATTTTTAGCTGTGACTACAGTTGTTTACTTTCTAAAAAGAGTCAAGGGACTCTGTCTCTATCTTCATCCATCGCCATATGATCGTTCTATGGTGATATGCAAGATATTCATCAGTATGGCTATGGGATATGGCCAGTTCAGGCACCCTCTCATCTGCTGCCCACGAACCTAGCTGGAGAAATCATCTTGGACACCTGGGAACCCCTCTAGAGCCAAGTCTCTTTCCAACCCTAAAATGGCTCCCCTAGTAAAGCTACCTTCTTCCCTGCTCCCATATCCTCCCTTCCCCCATCTCAACCATCCCATTCCCCTACGCTCTCCCCAATCCTCCCTTTCTCCCTTCTTTCTCCCCCTCTCCCCTTCCTTCCAACCGACCCTCACCCTCCTGCTCCCAACTTTTGCCCGGCTATCTTGTCTACTTCCAGTATCCAGGAAGATAAATATATGTTTTTCTTTGAGTTCACCTTCTTATTTAGCTTCTCTAGGATCACAAACTATAGGCTCAATGTCCTTTGTTTACGGCTAGAATCCACTTATGAGTGAGTACATACCATATTCATCTTTTTGGGTCTGGGTTATCTCACTCAGTAAAGTGTTTTCTATTTCCATGCAAAATTCAAGATGTCATTATTTTTTACCACTGAGTAAAACTCTAAAGTGTACATATGCCACACCTTAGAGACAGAGACCCACACTGGAGACTGAACTGAGCTCCCAAGGCCCAGATGAAGAGCAGAAAGAGGGAGAACATGAGCAAGGAAGTCAGGACCTCAAGGGGTACGTTCACCCACGGAGACGGTGGAATTGATCTAATGGGAGCTCACCAAGGCTAGCTGGACTGGGACTGAATGAGCATGTGATCAAACCGGACTGTGAATGTGGCTGACAATGAGGGCAGATTGAGAAGTCAATGATAATGACAATGGAGTTTGATTCTAGTGCATGTACTGGCTTTTTGAGAGCCTAGTCTGTTTGGATGCACACATTCCTAGTCTGTTTGGAGGGGTGGGGCTTGGACTTCCCACATGGCAGGGTACCCTGACTTCTCCAAGGAATGGAGAGGGAGGGGACGGGAGAGTGGGGCGAAATGGGAGGGAAATAGGAGGATGGGAGTAGGTGGAAATTTTTAATAAATAAATAAATAAATAAATAAATAAGTAAATAATAAGAGTCAAGTGAATGTCACTACTCAGAGGCTAGCTCATCAGACCTTTGTCACCAAAAGCTGGTCACAGCCCGCAGATTCATTGAGGTTCACCAGTCCACACTCTGATTGTTCTGCAATAAATGATGAATTTATATGTGTTCTTTATCATGGATTCTTGATTCATTATGGATCTTCTAATACCTTTATAACTTTCCGAGAGGCAGGACTGACACGGGTATCTTGAACAAAATAAGTGTTTGCTCCTGGATGCCGACAGAGACCCTAAAGATCTGTAAATTTCTGAGTGGCAGGAACACTTGTATTTATGCTAATGATGTGTCTCATGAAGAAGCAATCTGTGTTTGAAGATTGTATTAGCTTGTTTTTGGTGTTTTTTTTTTTTTGCAACTTAATGCAAGCAAAAGTCATCTGTAAAGCCACCATAACCTCCACTAGGAAAATGACTCCATTATATCTTCTTGATTAATGATTAATATGGGAAATACTAGGACACTGTGGGTAGTGCCACTCTTGGGAAGATGATTCTGGGTTGTTTAAAAGAGCAAGCTGAGCAAATGATAGAAAACAAGACAGTAAGCACTGTTCCTTCATGGTTCTTCTTGAGTTCCCACCTCCAGATGCTGTTCTTACTTCCATTCATGATGGATTATAAACTCTAAAAATCAAACATACCCCCCTTTTTGGTCCTGGTGCTCTAGAAACCAAAGTAGAACAATGGTTGTGGATCAGTCTCAATCCTCATCAGTAGAGTGGAGTTCAGGATTGAGATTTATCTCAAGTGGCTGGTGATTTGATAAGCTGCAAATATATAATGGAAATAAGATGAAAACTCTAAATAGTATTTGGGATTTAGAGAATAGGAGGGTTGAGGATTGTGTATGTGCTAGGAATATGAGGCAGGGCAGTAGCATATGTTCAGGACCACCTGATTTCACCATGTTTTTCTCCTCAGTGGGACTTTATTTTAGTCATTTTAAGTCACCTGAGTCAAAATCCAGTAATTCCCTTACTTTTGAGAATGATCATAGAAAATTATTTAGAATAAAGAACCTGTGGAAAGGCAAATGCACCCTGTACAACTGACCACATAACTTGTATATTCCTTATGACCTTGGTATCATCCATACAGAATATGTAGCTGTCCTGTCTTTGCCTCTCAAGCAGCTGCAATCACAGGCTTGTACCACCAGGCAATTTTATTCAGTAAAATTTTATTCAGTAAATTTTATTCAGTAATGTTCTTTTATTGAGAAAATATTTATTCTCAGTGAAATGATACTATATTGGTATTAACCTATTCTAATTTTTCTGCTCAAATACTTTGATCCTAGGAAATAATTTTGAGGATGTTAAAATACGTCTCTTTTGCTGTCTTTCACTCATTTCCTAACAGTCTTATTTTATTTGTGCTGATTATCCTTCTGATGAGTAGAGAAGTGTTCACAATCAAAAGGAAGGGATGTAAATAAATCTAGAAAACAAAACTCTAGGGAAGCTTGGGTGGATTTCTGCTCATGTCAATATAATTTGGATTCATTGAAATCTGTCTTGTGTAAATGGCATGATTGTGTATGGTGAGAGGAGAACTCTCTTCTATATCTTCTAAGTATTCTGTATGATTTTATAATTCTGATGGTCTTATTTAAAATAAAGTACTCACTTGTCCCTTTCCTCTGTAATGGACTGTGCTCATGTGTAAGATATGCTTAAGGAACGCAGAGGCTTTCATCTTAACTAAGCAGGGGTTAGAACAAATACATTCCTTAAGTTTACCTTTTTATTGTTGTTTTTACTTACATATTTTTTTCCATATATGAGTCTTTGATGTGCATTTGTGTTCACATGTACATTTGCAGGTGTGTTTGTGTGTGTATACGTGTGTGTGTGTGTGTGTGTATGTGTGTACGTGTGTACCAGTATAACTATGGATAGGATCAAGATGAAGTTAGAAATCTTCCTCAGTCCCTCTCCACATTAATGATTGTAGCAGGTCTCTCATTGAACCCTGATCTCAGAAATGTCAGGTAGTCTAGTAAGCCAGATTGACTCAGTTATCCATCCTTGCTTCCCAAGTGCCAAGACCATAGGAGTTCTCCACATCTGATGGCCTTTCATATGGGTTCTAATTATCAGAATTCCAGCCCTGATGCTTGCATAGCATGTCCTTTATCAGTTGAGCCATCCCTGCAGGTCCTGTTTATCTATTTTAAAATGATTTTAAAATGTAATTTCTAGTCCATAACAATTAAGCCTGTAGTTTAAAATCAGATAAGCCAGAAGACATTTCTGGGATCAAAATGCAACATATGCCATTATCATATTGATGATGTATGGAAAGAGAAACTTTTTCTTCTATAGATAGCCCAAATATGCTTTAGATAGCTTGGTCTTTTCATAATTAGCTCTGTGTGTAGTAGACAAGCTAATAGTTAACTTTGTCCATGGTTTAAAGAAAATTCTAATGGTTCTATTTAATTTTATCCCAACATTATTTAAAACTTTCTACCATAGAAACATAAAGGGTAGAATCAAATCTTGGAAAGATGTTGAGTTTAATGCAACTCACTATTTAGAAGTTGAAACTAAGGCCAATATTAGCATTAAATGGCTCATATGATTCACTTGTGTGAAATTGCTAAGTCTTATTATTTCAATCATTAAAATAACGAGAGCAGATTGAGCATTTAAGTACTTGGTGACTAAATCAACCTCTAAATGGTCAATGCGGTGCTGTTGTATTTTAACATAACAACTAGTGAGAAGTGTGGTGGACAAGAGAAAAAGGTGGACAATGTTCTTTGAGCTATGTGCAGTAGTTTTCTCAACAGCAGGATGAAGTAATTGTGGTCGTTGCAGGGACACATACAGACAATCGCACTGATTCTTAACATTTACTTACTAGCACTCAAGATATGACAAAGATAACACCAGATGTTCTCTTTGGTGATGGACAAGCCACTTATTCGTTGAACTTAACTGTCTTTTGTCATTAGACTTTCTGCATGCTGCCTCACATTTACCTCTCTCAGTTGGCTTTGAGTTCTCTTTGCTACTTACATAGTGCTTGTTGGTTTTGAGGTAAGAACTCAGGTAGCTCAAACTGGTCTCAGACTGACTTGTGAAGCTCAGCTGACCTTGAAGTCCAAATTATTCTGCTTCCATCTCCCAAATAATCGTATAAAGCAGGTGAGCTATCTTTTCTTCTGCCACATGATTTTATTTGGCATAAGAAGTAATCTGCATTTAGTCACTAATAAGTACAAGTTGACTACACGACCAAATTCATTTCAATTCACTCCCCTGTGCATTTCACACTGTAGGACATGCATGCAGACACACACTATGCCTTCAAAACTTCAGTACACACACAAAACTGGGTCTTACACACTGTAAGACACTCACAGATCAATCCCTTTCATGCTGTAGTAAACACACAGACCTATGCCTTCCACCCTGTACGACAACCACAGATCCATGCCTTACAGGACCTAACAGTATCCATAAGCCTATGCCTTCCATATTTTAAGACAGTCATAAACCCTATTCTTTCCACAGCATAGGACATCCACAGACACAAAGCTATTCTTTCTATACTCTAAGACCCCTATAAACCTATATTACCCATTCAATATGGTGTCTACAAACAAAGGGGAAAGGAATGTAGTTTCTGAATCTTTAGCCTCATGAGGACCCACTAAGACAGATTCATGACTATGGCTTCACCTTTATTAACAGGAAACACACATTCACAAAATCGATGATCCTTTGATTTTCAAGAGAGAAGATATGAGAATGTAAAAAAGAGCCATATAGACTATGAGAGTTTACAAAACCTTATCAGATAATTATTTCATCTTGATGATTCTATGCCATTATATATAATAAATATTTTTGGTTTAGGCATTTGTTTCCCCTTTAAACTGAAACAACAAGAATACGTGATGAACCGGGAAATAACTATGTAGCTTCATGGTTTTATGGAGTACAGTCAAGCATTCCCTGTGAGTCAGATATCAGAACAACCACTGACAGATAACAGCCTGACTTAATAGCATGACCATTCCCATCCAAAGGAAGCCCAGTTTTCTAGATAATTAGTTGCTGAACTCAAGTATGTATACACACAAATGGTAAGACTTCCTGTGTTTAATATTTCTCAAAATCATTTATATATTTCCTGTCTGCTACTGCTTAGATAATTAATGTTTCAACAGCCTGGGTGCTATCCTGGTAAAATCCTACCACCATTTGTTGACATTAAATGTCCTCAATCAGATTTTGCCTGTTCATGGCATAGAAATAGGACTTCTTGGGCTGTTGAGAAGGCTCAGCAGCTCAAGATACTTCCTATTGGGCCTAATGACATGGATTCAATCTGAGTGACACACATGGTTGAAGGTGATAACCAAACTCAGTTGACCCATTGACCTATGTCCACAGGTGTCCATGAACATGCATTCAACAGCCACACAACGTAAATGCAGTTAATTTAAAAATTAGACTATAAAAAAAGAGTCCTTCCTATTTCTCCACAAAGATTTCTGGCAATTCTGTTGCTTTTCATGAAGCATTGTCTACATTCATTGTCTGTGTTCTCTATTTCTCTGACTTCTTCAAAAACAAGAAGTCACTATTTTTTTTCTAGTTTCTTACATTTATCATCCCATTGATGCAAATGCATGATTCGTCAATTCAGCACTCAAGGTGAGCTCATAGCACTGACTTACGGAGAACATTATTGTATTTCCATGCCATTCTCAATCATTTCCTCTTTTTTTTTCTTTGGCCAACGTTGCACATTGAAATACTCACAATGATGCATAGACCCCTTTCCTGAGAGGTTACAGTGCAGGGTGAAATAGGAATACTTTCTGGTAATATATTGCTTGTCACACGGTGATTTCAAAGCACTTTGTTAACAAAGAAAGATTATTACCATCAATTTAATGGGACCTGAAACACATAAGTTAAATTACTTTTTCAAAGTTGAACAGAAAGTAAGTTAGTACATTGGAAGCATGATTCATGTGCTTGTCATTACCATGTTTAATTCTATCCACTGGAACATGCTTCCTTTCAGGCTGTCTTCCACATGACAATTTACAGCCCACTTCGAGGAGACGAAGCTAAAATGCATGGGCGTGGGAACCCAGGTTTACTTTGCACCATCTCCGTTTATCTTCAGAAATGTGACCTAATGGGACAAAGTGAAAATTTGTCATAGCAACAGAAACTGCCCACAGTGCCCTATGCACAGACTAGATGTGAAACCATTCCTGAAATCTGCAGTAAAAAGATTTAAAGTGGAAATAGTGGGTGCTCGTTTCATCACCTATACTGATGTCCTTATTACATCATCTCACTGAAATAACATTATGATCATAATCTATGTAAAGTCAAATTTGTTTAAATAATGGTCTAAACATTTAAGTACATATAATCGCCTTTTAATGAGTGTTGTGCGAATAACATCAATTCAGTTGTTTAATTTTCTTATATTAACAAAAGTAAATATATATACTCATTTTGTGGACTATTGTGATTAATATATAACACCATTAAAATTTGAAATACTTATAAAATTAATTATGTTGTCAGTCTTTCTTTTAACTCACACTTTTATGTAGTTATGAATAGTATAAATGACAGTGAAGTAACTTTTTCCCTTTTTATATTAAAATGTGCTTTAGTTGAATGGTACCATAGAGTTATAATCTCACCTCTGAGGCTGTAGAGGCACTAGGCTCATGAGTTCAAAGAAACTTCTGACTACACAGTGAGACCCTAACTCAAAAAAAAGTTCATTCACTTTAGATAACAGAGGATTATGTTTTATCCTGAGCCAAGTTTCTTTATCAGTAATAGTGTGCACATCTGGCACCACAATTCCTTGGAATTAATCCCTTGCAATGCAAAAATATCTGCTTGGAATATAGTGCTTTATTATGTAGATTTTAATTATTTCAAGCATCTACCATTAAGAATCGGTAGTATATTTCTAACAAACCTACTCCACTCTGGGTATCATAATATACATGAATATAACTCAGCCAAAAAGTACAACTGAAAATTTCATATAAACAAAGAAATATAAACAAGTTATTATTTTTCTCTATAAAGAACACAGTCATTTGTTTTAATATTTTCCTCATTATAAATTATTTTTGCCTAAATTCCATCCATTTTACTTCATATGATCTTTTTTTCATCAATTTCTATTAAAGGTTTCTTTTCTTCAGTTATAACATAATTGCATTATTTTTCTTTCTCTTGCTCCACTTCAAGCCTGTCAGAAACATTGCCTCATTATCTTTCATAGTTATGGTATTATTTGTCATTATGTGTTTTCACATACATATATTCATATATGTAACATATATATGTTCATAAATACATATTTTAACCAGAATTAAAACATATTTTAATGAAACTAAAAGTTTCATTATATGAATGTTCTAATGTGAACATTCTGATGTGATAATTCGTGGTTTAAGGATGCATTGACCAAATCAACCGTAATCTTACTTGGAATTTTATACTTCAATATATTTCTTCCACTTGATATATACTGATTTGGGCTACAATTTGTCTTAGTTTACATTGTTTGTTTAGTTTCTCTTTTCTTGAACATCTCAGCTTTCCTATTTTTTATGAACTCTGTAAATCTGGTAATCTGTATTTTCATTCTTCCTTATTTCTCTGTAATTTCATACACATTTTAGATTATCTAATTTGAAAAATTTAATTCCTTCCTTAATTCTTTGTATTTGACTTGTGAAACACTTGTTATGTCTTTGCTTTCAAATTCTTAATTTAGATCTGCAATTTTCTTTTCTTTTTTTTTAAAATTTACTTTTCATTTTACATATCCACCCCAGTTACCCTTCCTTCCTGTTCTCCTCTCCAAACCTCCCCTTCTCATCCCCCATCCTCTTCTCAGAGGAGTTAAGGCCCTCTTTGGGAGTCAAAAAAGTCTGAGATACCAACTTGAGGCAAGACTAAGCCCTTCCCTCCCATGTCAAGGCTGAGCATGGGAACTCCAAAAAGCCAGCACATGCACTAGGGATAGGTCCTGGTGCAACTGCCAGTGTCCACACCACCTGCACTCCCAAACACATCAAGCCACATAACTGTCATCCACATTCAGAAGGTTTAGTTCAGTGCCATGCAGGTTCCCCAGCTGTCAATCCATAGTCGATGAGCTCCTACTAGTTCAGGTCAACTCTCTCTGTGGTTTTCTCTATCATGTTTTGACCCCCCCTTCCTTGATCATATGGTCGCTCCTCCCTCTCTTCAACTGAACTTCATGAGCTCAGCCCAGTGCTTGGCTATGGGTTACTACATCTGCTTCCATCAATTACTGGAAAATAGCTAAGATCTGGGTAAACTGGGAGGGGAGGTGAAAGGAAGGGGATGGGGATGACAATGTCCAGGATCGAGAATTGGGGGAGGAACAGAGAGGGAGAGCAAAGTAAGAGATAAGTTGATAGAGGAAGCAGCTATGAAATTTGTTCTTAGAGAAATTCTCAGGAATCCACAAGGAGGACTCTAGCTAAGACTCCTAACAGTAGTGGAGAGGCTGTTTGAAACAATGTATACTTTCTTAATAATTTTATTCCAGATACATATTTTGCTCTAAAAGACGGGGTTTTTCTTTGTTAAACCAACAAATAACTTACATGAATTTTTATTCTTTTCAATTTGACATCAGATTTTAGGGTTCTTTCTGTTCTATATTGTCGCGCCCACCTTGCCAGCAAGAAAAATGCAACACCGAACTGTTCTCACTGCAGTCTTATTCAGGCCCTGTGAATCATCTTCTTCACCTTCTCGCTACCTCTCGCAACCTCTCGCCCCAGGGAAAAGCCAGTTTACAGCTTAAATAACCTCTGGGTAGCCAACCCCAGCAAGCCACGTGGGAAATGCGGATAGGTCCAGAAACGCGGAAGCAAGCCAGATCTTTAGCGTTAGCCATATATGGAGTTGTTCACACCTGAGAGCATTCACTGTTGGGAAGGTGGAAGGCGGGAATCAGCACCACCTGTAAGGCGTGGCATCACGCAGCTCTCTACACTATATGTATTGTTTTAGCACATGTAAGTATTGATTATGAGATTTAGAAAGATTTTTTTTTCTTGTTTTCATCTTGAGAGTCTCTTAATATAATTTGTGTAGTTGCTGTTTCTATTGGCAGCAACCTATCTGTTCCTCAGAATAAGCAACTCAAGCTGAAGTCTCCATCACCTGTGGAATCTTAGTCCTTACTCTTGAACAAACTTCTTGTGCACTAACAGGATCCATTCTGAGTAATTCTGAGTAGCTACATTCCTGTCCTTGAATAAATATCACTGAATATATTCGCCAGAATTAGAGCAGATACCCTGCATTCAAGACTGATAACCTTCAGAATGCAATAAGTGTGCCATCTCTCTTGAAGCAGACATTGATATGTAGCATATGATAATAATTATAGATATTATTATAAGCTATCTCTTTAATCTCTGTTTTTGGTGACATCTTCAATGTCATCCTCTTGTACAAGAGGCAATGAAAGTACTTATTCTACATTATTCTTTCTTCACTTTTGCCATCTGTGTCATTTGTCCACTTGCAGGTAATTAGCCCATGTTTTGATTTAGTCAATAATTTTCACATACAAATTTCTATTCCCAGCTGCTGATTACATGGCTTGCACTTCTAGGGGTACCTGGAGTTATGAGCAGTATTCGTATTTGCTCTTTATATTTGAAACTGTTGCAGCAATTTATTATGTAAAAACCCTGTAGTCTGTGTTTACTCCCTCAGTCCTGGACAATCTTCCTTGCGGGTACTACCGAGTCGCTCTGTGCTGACTTAATGCACACAAGCTATACACAGTTGTATCGGTTTTCCTTGCAAATCTCTTGATCGTCTTATAGAATCTTTACACTTAAAGTGCAATTGTCCCTGGAGTATCTCAGGACCATTCAGTGGATAGATTTAAAGTTCCTTTTGTCTCACATAATAGTATTTGGATCGCATAATTACCCATTTTTTGGCTTCTTCATACTTTTGCTTTCAATCAGCTTCTCCTTAGTCATTCAGTGGATGCCATTTTCTATCTCCACCAGCTGTTTTCCTCAACATTTTCTCTATTTCTGCTTTAGTGTGCTTTTTCTTTTCACTTCTACAATTAGAGTTCAAACTTTGACCAGCTGGCTCTCCTTTTTCTTGTGATCATTTATATCTGGCCCTTCTTGATGCAACTGGCCCTGCCTTTTCTTCAGTTTCTCTTTCTTTCTCTGTTCTTTTGGTTGTACCAGCCTCTTGGCAACACTTCCTTTTGCCTGGTCAGAGCCTCAGTTCTCTGCATCACCCTTCCTGATTTCCTCTAACTCTCAAGTTTGGCTTTCCTCCATAGTTAAGATTGCTTCATGTAATTAAAAAATTAATACACAAAATTAATGATGGTAATTTGATTTTTACACATATACACACTTAATTGCTATATTTTCTGATAATCTCACCCATCTTTCTTTTCCTAATGCAGCTTCTGACTGCTGTGTTTACTCATTTTTGATGCTATATTTAAATTAAAATTGTTTCCTCTCCCCTTGGAACTACCAAACACAGTCCCTGTGAAAAAGGATGAAGAGGAGAAAATGGTCACAGTGGATTCCTCCATGGATCCTTTTATATGTAGATGCAAGGTGTGCAGTTTCTTGAAACTGTGCTTGCTCTACCTCACATCAAGGCTTTATCTTCCCAGATTTACACTAACTATAAGTACAGCCTGACTTTGCCATGAAGTTCCTTCATGCCTGCTCTGTCTGTTGTGTTATAGTAAAAATGGTTTGCTTCTCTCAGCCATTAGATTCATTTCTGTGGATCTTACTGCATTTCAGTAGCTTTGCTCTGAACAGTGCCCTTCTACCCACATTCAGGCCAGTCAAGGTGAGTGCTCAGCATTGGAGCCATCATGAGCTCCTATCTACTCTAGTTTCAGGGTTCGCCAACTCCTCTCATCCCTGGCTCATATAGGCAGGTATTTTCAGTTCAGTCCTCCCTTGGACCACATGTGCACATGTAATTTCCTTTGCAAGGGTTTTGTACTTTTTGCCATCAAACTTAGCCAGTGAAGAAGATGACATTTGCCATATTTAAATTTTCTTGTCTGTTCTCTTCATGGTGCTGAACATTTCAGAAGAATAAATAGAAGCATTAAAAATACATCTAACTTCATTCCTAATAGGCTTGCTGCTTAAGAAGTAATTTTCATATATAATGTAAAATTGAACATATGATTACATTATTTACACATCCATGCTCTGTGAGTGACTGCAGGCCAACCTACAGCTCAGATGTGCCTGAAACACATCCTTCAGATGCAAATGAAATTGAAAATTTGTGTCACAGTAGCCCTGGGGTGATATTTTAGTGTTTAAATGTAGTAGAATATGTATTCTCTTTAGGTTTTCCATGCAAAAATATTATTTCTAAAAATTTATACATATATATGTACATATTGCTATGCTTTTTAGAAAAGGTAGTATCTATAAAGGGAGTCATGGCTAACTGATTTGAAATAAGAAGTATAAGCCTACAGTCCTATGATAGACTCAACAGAGGCAATTAGCTTTCTTTGTTTTGTTACCTTATATGAGTGCGAATTATTTTTCAGCAAAAGTCAAACATCCCAGGGACAAGAAAAGCAAAAGTAATAATTTGTATAAAAAATCAATATTAAAAAACTCTGTGATTTTTTTGTTGCTATTTTGAAAAATAGTCTTATGAAAATTTTGGGAAAAATATTCCCCAAATTCTCAGTATTAGTAAAGGCAAAGAACTTTACAAATGTGGTTTGATTATTGAAGAAAAATTATTAGACAATAAGCTTCTTTCAAAGCTTGTTCAAAAGCAAAGTTTTGACAAATATATAATATAAAATGTAAACGTGCTGAGCATACTGGCAGTATCACCAGAGGTTATTGTTATAATTTGAAACAAAGGAGGGATTTGCCATTGAAGAAATTTTGTTATTGAAATGAACATATTTGTTACATAGGCACACCTGGTAGAAGACATTCTTAATAAAGTGATAACCTGATAGATGTAAACCAGATGTGTACTTCTTGGTTCATTACTAGGGTAGCAAGAAGGTAATGATGGTAGGGCATCTCTTTGATTTTTTATTTAGAAGACATAAATGTTACAAATGGATATTTTATATTTTACTTTGACTTAATTTTAAAAAGCACATGATGGGAATCATATTTTAAAAATCCTGACATATTAGGAAAAATATGATTTTTATATTACTGTGTTTCCAAACACAGAAGGGTTTAAATAGAAGTGACAGTTTCATAGCTTCACATTGTTTGTCAGGTGGGAAAGTATGAAGTACTTCTGGCTACCTCTGTCCTCCTCTGAATCTAACCTTACAATTCTACAGAAGAACATTTGATATTTTAGATATCATAAGGTAAATATTAATTCTCTGAAATCCCTGTGGAAGAGTAAATCTCTGTTTGCTAGGTGGAAATGGAGGCAAGGTGGTCAGTTGCCAAGTCCTTAGTCAGGGACCATTAGTCAAACCACGGTACTGCAAGAGCTCCATTTCTGCGCATATTCTCTGTGTTCAAATCCTAGTGCTGAACAATTCCTAGATATAATATCCTGGAATAATATCCAGAAAGCATAGTCTGAGGTTCAGTGCAGATTTTTATTTTTCTGCTTGTGAGCTGTGTATCTGCAGCTTCTGTAAGGTAGCACTAGCTGCTGTTTGCTGGAGAAATTGGTTGAAAAGGCAGGGACTGCAAAGCTCATGTCTGAGGGAGACCTAAGAGCAACAAATAGAGTCCATATTTTATGAGAAAAAAATAGTGGTAAGAAGTCTGAAGTGTGAAGTTTTTGAAAAAAGACAGGTAAGTAAAGTATGACTGGGGAAGTAGAATCCATGAAGCACATTTTGATGGAGCGTCAGTCATAGGAAGATAGGAGAGGGGATATGAACCCCCCTGAAACACTCATCACAACATTCCCTAAAAGTTAATGCTTGGTGAGCTAAAAGAGGATCTGATCATTGTGGAAAGTAACCTAGAAATATGTTTCTTTTAGAGCGAGAGATTATAAGAAGCTGAAGGATGGTGTTGTATGAGAGAGATATATAAAACATTGTTTATTTATTCTAGAAGAAGTTCCAACAACATATTAAAACATGCTCCTATTCCCACAGCTTGGTGAACTGCTGGACCGGTTAGAGTTATATATAAAACAATGAATTTCTTAAGGGAAGCTATTTCACCATAGGCCTTATCCCAGCCATGGGTGTTGACTCGTGAAAGCAGAAGCTTTGAAACTTCAACCCCAATCAAAATAATGACCAAATGACCTTCAGAGAAAATAAAAGCTGGAGTTACATACAAATATCAGAAACCATAGATAAATAGCCAGGGAAAGCAAAATGAAGAGGCCACACTGATTAGGGAAACACATTCTAATTCACATTGGTATAGAATTTTATGATCAGATATTTAATCTACACGTTATTATATTGAAATCTCCTAGGGAAAGATGACACATACAGTCATATAAGTAATTACAAGAAAATACCTGAGATAAAAATACTGTAACATCATAAAAATTCAAACATAGATCCAGCTAGAAATGGAAAGGATAGAAAATCTGTTGGAAGAATCCAAGAATTTATACAAATTAGTTGTAGACAGAATTTTGAGAATTTCTGAAAACAACAAGCTATAAGCAGGCAGCCTGAAAAGCAAGGAAACAGTCTTTAGTTACACAAAATCCAAGCTGCTAAAACACGAAAAGGAAGCTAAAGATCTAGAAAATAAATACTAACTAGAAAGAATAGAGGATAAGAAAAATGGAAATTTCATATTACAAGTGATATAAGCCAACCAATAATTAAAGTACATATTTAGGGTACAAAATATTTTAAATGGAAGTAAAAGTATGGTCAGTCTGTAGTTCTAAAACCATCAAAAATGTCCTTCAATATTAAGAAGAAGCCTGTACTCTCAGCACTGAGGAGTTAGAGCAAAACATCAAAACTCAAGGCAGCTTTGGTAGATAGTCAATTTGAGGCAAACCTTTGTGAACCCTACCTATCTTAAAATGAAAAGTAAGATAAAATGAAGTTCTCAGTTGAAAATTGACTGACTCTTCTATAATTAATGTACATCAAGGAGTATTCTAGTATTCTACTCTTCAAACACTTAGATTCACATTTAATGACAAGAAGACTGGGGTTCATTGGTACACTGTAGTCTCAGAATGCAAAAGGCGTTCTGTTTTGTTCTGTTTTGTTCTGTTTTGACCCATTGCCTGCTAATCATGCTCAACTTACCACGGAAATAATTACATTGAGGAGTTGTAGCTAAGTGAACTACTTTCTCAAAAATCTCCAAACTCTAAAACCCCAAGAATACCTTTGCTCTTTTTAATCATAAATTTTTAAATTAAAACTTTACAGCAGTAATAGGGCCTTTTTTCAAGTGTCTTGAACCGAAGAGATGCTGTAGATACCTCCGGACTCACTATCTGAGTAAACGAAAAGTCTATAATGCAATGTGGCAATCCAACCTAGATATAACAGAAACATGAGTTAATGCTTCATTCTTGTCATGGAGGAAGCATTAATTTTAGCTTCAGCAAAAAATGGCCAAGGACTTATTATTGATATGTAAGTTGAAGTCATGGTTATGATTGTAGTTAAAATTTGACACTGCAAATTATTCTAAATGTTTAATGAATATTCCGGTTAAACATCAATTTGAAATTTCTTAAGCCACTGCACTTCTTTTTCTTATTTGTGTACTAAAGTTATTCAGAAGATGGGTAAGGAAAAAAATTCTTCCTCACTTTCAATGTCATTTTGTAATAGTTTAACTACAAGGCAGTCGGACACTGAAGACTGAGTGCCAACTGACTGGAAAGAGTTCCTTTTGGGCCAGGGAAAATAATTCATACATCAATGTTATCTTAAGCTATTCCTTTGAATGATGATATGTAGTCACCTGGGAACAAAGAAGTGAACCCTGGCGAACTAAGCCACACATTTATTACTTGAAAGTAAGAGCTGAGCTATGATTGCAAATTGTGTGCCCTTCAGAAAATAAGTGGCCAAACTTTTCTGAAAGTGGCCTTAATGCAATGACCTGAAGTTCCTGGTGATTTTTAAATTACTCTAAATTCAGAACTATAGGCAATAATAGTTAGTAGGGTTTTTTTGTTTGCTTGTTTTTAGATTTAAGCACACACTCCTCATTTAGATTTATGAGTTTCATCTACATGCCAGAGTGAAGGGCTAGCAAACTGTCACATCCATTTTGCCCCTCCTCTGAGTACTGTATAAGAGAATTGCTTGTAATAAGCAATTATTGTAATCTCTGATAGTTTTAGTAGGGTAGGTAAAGTAGTAAAGCAAGCAAACCTTGAAAACCAGTTGTATTGGAACAAGATGTAGACAGTGCCATCTCTGAGTATTGTAGGCTCAAGATAAATTTCTTTCTTCTTTCCATTGTGGAAATCTCCTTTTTCACAGAAGTCTAATTTCTGTCCCAAGATCTGTTCTCAGTTTTTTATTGAAGTTTTCTTATCAAGGGCAGAACTGGGGTAACATATGCAAGGAAATTCAAGAAGTACATTTGTTCATGTAAACTTCTTGCCCCTTTAACATGAATGGACTTTAGAAAACAGATCTGACTGCATAAGAAAGTTAAGCCTTTGGGTTGGCAGACACAATACCCCCTTCACTATTGCGTGATTTTGAACAACTATAACTCCCACATTTAAAACTGAGATAAAATAGAATGTAACTGGAAGGGTTTCATACAGACTATTTTTTGACAATTTTATACAACGTAGAATTGTTAAGGAAGACAAAACCTAAACATGAGAATTGAGAATATGCTTTCACAAGATTGGCATGTGGGTTAGCCTATCAATATTCCTGTTGAACATATCCTTTATTAATGCTGATAGACGACAGACCATCCTACTGTGGGTAGCACCAAGACTGGGAGGTGGTCCTTCTTGGTACAGGAAACCAAACCAAGCAAATCATTCAAGGCAAGTCAACAGAGTTTATCTGTGGCCTTTACTTAAGATCTTACATGGAGTTCCTAGCCTGATCTCCCCCAGTATATAAACTGTGAGATTACCAACTTGCTTTTGGTCAGTGTTTTATCACAGCAATAGAAACCCTAACTGAAATAGGTTCAAATGCGAAGGTTTGAAAACTGCTCTTCAAAATCTATTCTGTTTTCATACTTTGGGTCTCAAAAGTTGGTGTGCACTTCATTATCACACACATCTTGAGCTTAGTCAGAACACGGTTCCAGAAGTTCTCAAGGGTACACAATTCCTAGGACAAAGAGCAGCGATAGGGACTCCAATTTTTTGGGTGATGTATTACTGTGCATCAAGCCCTGAACCAGTGAGTAAACTTAAAGAATTGCAGAAGTGAATGGCTTAGATCTCATTAATAGCACATACACATGGATATACTTATGAATGGCCTCTGGGGACTTCAGAACTTCCAAAGGCATGGAAAGATGTGGTTCTAGACATTAGTTTAAGAGCTAGTACAAGAAAACAGTATGATGGCTAGGCTGGAGAAACTACTGATGTTTGAAACACCCAAGAAATAAGGAAATGCTACTGTGTGTATGTGTGTGTGTGTGTGTCTGTGTGTGTGTGAGTGTGTGTAAATATATATATATATATATATATCACATATATACACACATGTTACATACATCGATATTTTATATGTATATATGTACAACATATGTCATACATATAAATATAATATATAAATGTATCACAAATATAGGTATTTGTATGTGTGTGATATATTTATATATATTCATCAATTTATATGAAACTATTTAGAAAAAAACAATGGGGTTTATGAAACCACTTAAAAGATATGAGAATCATAAGATAATGAAAAGAGGTAAGTCTGATATTTCTGTTTTCTGTTCATAAGTAAGTGGTTTCATGTTTTAAAGCATTTTGCTTATACAATCTCATTTTTTTTGATGCAGCATCCCATAAGACTCCTGTGCTTGCTTTACATTTGCCTTAGCATTGCAGGGAAACTGAGATTCATCTCCATCAAGCCATTTTACCCTTAGGCTATAAAAATAAATAGAAATCCAAGTAAGATTGGAATCCAGGACTACTGACTGTCGTCTCGTGCCACTTTTTATTATAGTTGCTTCACTTTGTGATGTATTTAAAGAGTAGGGCACACCCTGGAGAAATGTCAGAAGAAAGGGAGCTGCTGACATGTTTGTAAGCTGCACAGGAAGGAAACAATAAGCAAGCACGGCCCGTATGCTGCTTTAGAATTCTAGTGTATGACACTGCTGTAGAACTCATGCTCCTCTCTAGAGCAGGCAAAAAATTTGTTATGGAGAAAATGATTAGAGATTGAAAGCTGCTCAGGAGTTCTAATGGTCTCAATTTTGTGCACAAAATAACTTATAAACCACCCATATTTTAGCAGTACCTCCTTCTCTTGATTTATAATCTCTTTTTTATGGGTTCAGAATGGAATCAATGGTCTGGAAGAGCACAGGAGGGTAATGCTTCCCAGAAGAGATGATGCTAGAAAAAATTGTGCTGTCCTAGCAATTCTGATGCTCTTTTCATAGGTCTACAGGTTGTTTCCTTTCTCAACTGTGAGCTGGGAATGTACAACCGGAGGCTCTCAATAAATGCTTCAGTGTGTGACTGGCTAATTTTATTAACATCAGCTGTCTCTGAAATGAAGCTGTGTTATTCCATAGCAGGAAGGAGGTGGCGTGGAGGAGGAGGCTCTACTATCAACTTTGACTGGGAGAAAAGAGAAACTGCATATGAGCATGCCAAGTTTGAATTTCTCTGTGAGTGGAGTTTCAGAAGTACTTCTTTATGTCATACTTACACTTCTTTCAGAAGACTTTCTTGAAGAAAACACTCAGTGCTATGATTGTTATTGCTGTTACCATTATTTTTGAATAAGTTCTATAGTTACCAGAATCTCTTTACTAAGAAAATATAATTTTGTCTGTCTCCTGGCCTCTTTTCTAGCTCTCTTTTGCACAGGTGAAATCTATTTCCAAAACCAACTTTTGGGAGTAGGGTCTGCCAAAAACTTCCTAAAAGTCGCCACAACCATGAGACCTTCTGATGAACTAATATCAGGTTAGCCTACGAAGATACCTGTTGTGTCACCTTAGTCAAGCATTTCCAAGCTTTATAAATCATTCTAAACCCTGAATTAGAAGATGCTGCCATTGTTCCTTCCAGTAATCGCCATTCTGATTTCACTACAGTCCTCTCTCAACACAGTTGTTTGTAATAACAAGAAACCACATTGCCTTTCTGCTTAAGAGATCCCAGTTGCTTGTCAACCTGCATGGTGTATTTGCCCTGGCTGGAAGGGATATAGGAACGGAAGAGAGCCATAAACATTGTTTTCGATGAAACTTATATTCTGTCTTTTTTCTTAGGGTAACTAATTAAAAAATTAATTGTAACTTTCCCTTTGTCTTTTAACTTCATACGTAATTTAAATGATTAATCATCATCTAGTATACTCCTACAATGTGCTATGATTATATTGGCAGTATGGCAAATTTATATCACAGTAAAAAAAAAATTGAGAGAAGAGAAAAAACTCAATGTTAATATTCCAATTTTACATATCAATATCTATGCTCAGATTTTTGATTCTGTGGCTGAATCATGCTTAATTAAGCAAAGGGGAAACAAATACCTCCTAAGAACTTCCTTTAGAGAGCTATGTCTTAAAGGTTGCAGCAGCCTACATGATGGTTAAGGTGAAGATAACCTCTCTATTGACTGAAACTAACCCTGCCATGCTTCAGGAATAACCGCCAAATGCAGCCAGAAACAGTGATTGTATTATTCTAGCAAGACGAGAAAAGTCACAGTTGACCACAAAAATGCCCAACAGGACCCATAAATCAATGTGAATTGTGAGTCTGTTCTTCCATTATGTGAACACAACTGCTTACATATCTCATGGTTTATGAAAGCCATTTGGGCCCTAACAATTAGTGTTAGGAAGTAGAGTCACATTATCTTCTTGAGACCATCCTTTTTTGCTTCTATTCACATCCTCAGAAGTTATAAGACATGGCACCTGCCATCATTTCTATCTATAAATTCCTACGTACCTGGTAGAAAGTTGTTGGGAATTTAAGATTATACATATTTCTCTATGGGAATAACTTTAATAATGGTTTATTCTCATGAACGTCCCCATATATATGACCGAGTACCTTAACGTGGCAGAGTTATATTGTAAAAGAAGAGAAATAAATCTCAAAAGACTCCAGAGGAAAGCACAGCTTAGGAATAGAGGTAGAGTTATTAGATGAAGCCTTCTGCTACTCACTTTCTACTTCTGCTAGAAGATCAGCCTCTGTAACTAAAATGACAGTGATACTTGAAATGAAAGAAATTAAATTTTGAAGGAAGGAAGAAAGGATGAAGGAAGAAGATTAGATAAAAAACATCTACAAAGAAATATTAGAAACACAGGATGCCAATTTCTGTGTTTTAAAACTTCTTTATTTTCAACTTAAATAGTCTTCAGTAATATGGCATAGTCCATCTTTTAAGATTTTTACTAAAATTAAATTCTCTCATTTTTGTAGTGGTAAAATTTCGGAGCTATGTTATTGATATGTTGCTCAATACCACCTCTAAAACAAAAACAAATAAAAAAATACATATTTTGTATAATTAACTGTAGTTATACAAAATAGTAGTTAATATATATTAGTCAATTACTGAGAAAGAAACATGATGTTTTCATGTTTATATTTTACTTTAACATTTATTTATATTTCAATTAATTATGTGTACGAATATGCATTGAGGTTTGTGTATGCAATATATAGGTTCCCTTGGTCGCTAAAGTTGTTGGATATCCCAGAGCAAGAGTTATACAGGGTTGTGAGCCCCTTGATCAACATGCTGGAAAGCAAATTCAGGTTGTCTGAATGAACAATATATATTCTTAATCACTGCAGTCATCCCTCTAGCCTTATAGATGAGATTTAAAGATTTTAATTGTTTCTCCATATTGCTGCTCAACATACGGTATTGTGCCAAGGATTTAGAAGACATACTATTGAATAAGATGATGGCCATAATACACACATAATGTGGAAAGTGAAGTAATATGTATTAACCCATGCATTAATAACTGTTTAGGTTTGTGTATCTGTCTGCAAGATTTATTGATACATGCATAAAATAGTTCTCTATACTACTGTGTGGTTTATTGTCAAATATGGGAATTTTGTTATTTAAAGGACAGTTGACTTCACTTTCTTCACCTTCCAAAACTTAAAATATTGTTTTCTGTGAAGCAGGGTTTATTAATGTGTTGATCAAGAATTATTCATATTGAGACAAACTGTCCATTGACCTGATTGTGAAAAATGGATAACCGTGGGAGTAGCAGAGGTGACTGATAGGTAAAGGCCTTAGTACTCCTGCAGAGGACCCAGGTCAAGTCCTCATCCTCAAATCTGTGACTAAGGCTCTAGGTTATATGTCAATGTGATCTATACTTAGTGGGAAAATGCACTTGTAAGTACATATGTACACATAGAGAGATACAGACACAGATGCTTATACACACACACACACACACACACACACACACGAGAGAGAGAGAGAGAGAGAGAGAGAGAGAGAGAGGAGAAAGAGAGAGAACAGAGACAGAGCAAGATAGAGACAGAAACACACAGAGGAGTGGCTATAATGAAAATAAAAGAATTTTGTAAATGCAAATTTCTTGGTTTTCTCCTAGAATTCCTCAGATATCTGTGTCTGACTTCCAGAAGAAAGAAATAGAGAAATAGGAATTTGTCATACCTCACAGCATGTTCTGTGATACAATGGTTGTTCAATCTGCTGGCCCAGAAACTCTCAGGAATCTTTAATACCACAGATACATGACAGCCATGAGAAGCACCATATAATGATGGTAAAATTCAATTTGTTACAATTATTCAAACTCAAGCTCTTACTCTGCTCATGAAAAGGGGAAAATGACTCACTAAAAAGGACACCACTGCTCAAGATGCACCAATGAAACAATCACCAAAATCAAAGAATGTGTCTGAAAGTGGGGCAGTTTTCAATCACCTCTATTAAGATTGTGTGAGAATTTTGAATTTGTTTGCCACAGAGATCCAGAGTCATAATTGACAAAAAATGTACATGTGCAAAGAATGTCAAATTTGATGACTATAAAAAGGTCATCTATAAAGCCATTGCTGTCAAGAAAATCTTAGAGACTGACATGGGTTACTAACTTCTTTTGTAAACATAGCTATTGTTGAGTTGAATACTATAAAAGCCCTTGGTTTTATTTGGAGAGAAAAATAAGAGATTTGTTTTTCCTGTTTCATTTACCATTTTAACGATATATATTACTTTATATATGGATTCCATTAAATAAAGATTGTTTTACCCTATAATGATTTGTTTATTGTGCTTGTTTAATAAAGCAATGAATGACCAGTAGCCAGGCAGGAAGAATAGGCAGTGCAACCAGGCAGGAAGTAGAGGCAGAACAATGAGAACAGGAGATTTATGGGACGAGGAAGGTCAATCTGCATTCATCATCTAGACATAGAGGAAGCAAGATGTGACTGCTTTGTCGTAAAAAGTACCAAGCCACATGGCTAACACAGACAAGAATTATGTTCTTATATAAGTTGTAAGAGTTAATAAGAAGCCTGAGCTAATAAGCCACCCAGTTTATAATTAATATAGACCTCTGTGTGTTTTTTTGTGGCTAAATGGCAATAAACATGGCTCTGGCCAGTAACTCTGCCATGAGACTAAGATTCTCAGAAAGCTAAAGATTCACTGGATTCACGCATCACAGGTTTTAATCCTAGCCATATCACTTAGCAAATTAAAGACTCAAGTGGTCAGAAAAAGAGAGATATACAACAAAGACAGATTCAGATGAAGAAAACCTCTAATTGGTTTACAGTGTGTTTAAAAATATATGTAGGTTTGGGAGCGAAAAGAAAAAGGATAAAGTCCTTAAAATAAAAAAGAAAGATAGAGAGTAGTTGGGTGTGGTGGCACACACCTTTAATCCCAGCATTTGGGAGGCAGAAGCAGGTTGATCTCTGTGACTTCAAGGACAACCTGGTCTACAGAGTGAATTCCAGGAAAGCCAAAGATACACAGAGAAACCCTGTCTCAAAAAGCTAAAAATTAAAAATAAAAATAAAAGAAATAGAGTTTGAAATTGAACCACATAAAGATGGAAAATGCACAGAGAGTCTGAATGCTGTATGTTATTGTGCTGTTGTTGGATTGTTTGAATGCCAAGAAAGGAGCAAGAGCTGCTAAAAGACATTTGATTATAAATGCTGCTGGATTAATCCAACATATGTATTTTGAAAATACCTTGACTTCAAATTTTAAGTAACATATTTATGTTACTTTGGAGAAGAAGTTTTGCTTTTGTTTCTACAGGAAAGAAGAGGCTATAGATTCATTCTGGGATAATAAAAATCAGGTTTGACCAAGGAAGACCTGCTGAAGAATCTCCAATACGAGGAGATGATGTAGATGATCCAACATTTCAAAGGACCACAGTTGGAGTTTTCTCTAAATTCTGCATCCACAACAGTTTCAAGACTACTGGATGAGATAATCTAGCATCACAGAATATTCCATTCACTATTGACAATAATTCAATATTTTCTTTAGGTCCCCATAAGATTATCAGAGCCCCCAAATAAGCAAGAAATAGCCTGAAAAACTATGCCTGAATTCAGAAACAGGGATTATGGACATATTTCTTTTTTTTTTTAGAGTATTCGTTACAATTTGTTTGAATAATGGTCAGGGAAAAAGCTAAATAAGGGTGATATGATTCAGCGTTTGTTATGCTTTATTGTTACCTGGCATTACTGTTCTCTAAACCCCTGCAATGTTTACAAATGGTAAGTAGAGATATTGTTAACATAAGGACAAATATGTAGGATTCTCCTCACTCAAATCAGTGTCTACACAGGCTAGATACTCAATAAACTATTCTTCAGTGAGTATAATTATGTCTTACATACCCACTGCAGAAAGAACTCTCTCAATGAGTCAACCATGGCAAAATTCATCTTAAAAAAAATACTGGACTCAGTGAAAGCGTAAATTAGTCCAATGTGACTTAAAATTGCTTATTTTAGGAAAACAATAATAATAATAACAAATATATCTAATATATTTTAAATGTTTATTAAATATAGATTCTTGTCTCATACAATACATCCTAACCAGAGTTTCTTCCCCTACTCTTTCCAGCTTGCCAGCTTCTTCTCTCTCCCATATCTACTTCCAAATTTATAAAATATTGGAAATAATAAATCTATGGTTAAATTTTCCTCTAATAAAGTCATTTAATCTACATTATCCATCTTCTCTTGACTGTGAATACAGAAATCTATGCTCGTAGTCATGACTCCAAGGCCTTAGGAAATTCCTAACACATTTGATCTTGATCTCCTGATCTGTCTGAAGTCAGCAAGGATAATTAGGAATTCAGAAAGAAGAATTTCAGATGACTGCAAGTGAAAACAGTTGGTAATGTGAGCTTACCATAATTATATTTGTTAATGTTTCAGGATATAATGCTTACAAATTAGGAACTGTTCTCCAATTACTTTGGCTAGCTCCGAGGTCATTTTTAAACTCCCAAATGCAAATACCCAAATTCTCTCATGGCAATTAGGATAGACTTCAGTGGAACATATTTATGCTAACCCAACAACGTTACAATACAAGTAACAGGTTTGCTTTAATGTAACTGAACTACACATCTTTTTTGACTAGTTGGAGACAGAAATTGATTGGAACTTGATGTCATCAGTCACAATAGATTTGTGTTTAATTAGGAGTAGTTTACCACTTTTCAGGACATATTTATCTTGCAAGGAGGAAAATAATCCCCAGAAATACAATCAGTTATTATCTTACTTTGCCAACCTCTTAAAATATGATTTTTCAGATACTGTAAAAAAAATGTATCTTTGTGTTTTGGGCAAACAATGTCTAGAAATTTGCTCTATGTTATTAAGGTTGTTGGGTCAGTCAAGATCCCATCTGAGAGGATATTAAAGGATGAAGAGGAAGGGCTTTCTAAATCATGTATGCTATAGAACTGAAAAGAAAATCCTTTGAAGAATAGGTCATTGGTTTTGATATTAGGGAATAAGGTATGAGATGCACTTTGAAGAACTGTAGCCCAACCAAGCAGTTCACACATAGTGGTTTTCATTAAAAAGTTGCCATTTATCTTATCATGGTGAGTTTATCTTACCATGAGCTGTCATTGAAATGATAGGGAAATGCTGAGGCTGACTTCAGCACAGCAGATATCAAAAAAAGACAGATGGCAACTTCATAATGACAGGCACTGTCCTCCGGGGTTCATTCCCATATCCAGACAGGAGCTCTGCCATCAATACCAACCTCTGGGATGGCGCTGAGAAGAGGGATTAATAGAGCGATTTTATATTAGTCTCAGAATCTGAAAAATCTGAGGGACAGATCTGGTTTCCTTATAACGGTTTTTATACCAAGAAAAATAGACTGACAGTGAAACAAATTGCTATTTTAGTGTTTAATCATAGATCTTAAAGCAACACACAGTTTTATAACATTTGTGGGTTTTCTCCTTCAAGTGTTATAGTTAAATCTAAGGATTCTCAGACATTAGTTCAGGGATGTCTCTTCTTCTGTTTCTTAATTTCCTGTCTACATGGAATAGAGAATCATCCTGACTTCTTGGGGGTTATTAAGGATAAGGTGGGGGAACAAATGTACTTTTAGAGTTTGTCATTGTGCTGGTTCTGAAGGTGCCCTCTATGTAATCTCATTTGTATTAACTCTCAAAATTGAGAATTCATCTCCCCTTGTGCTGCCACACAAATGGAGACAGGTGCTTTCTATGTGCACTATGACTTAAAAATTCAAATTCTTTAAGCAATGGGTCTGCATTCCTCAGTCAGCCATAACCTGCGGTGGCAGATGGCGACTTGAAGACCTTTCTCTGTTTCCCTGCTCTACAGCTTTGATATTTATTATATTAAGAATAATAAATGAACTTGTAACATTTTAACTATATATTTGTCTTCTCTAGACTCTTAAATTGTACAACATGATGGACAAATAAGTCATCTCAAAAATTTTTCACATCTGAATTTTGTACCTAAGTTCCCTATAAATTTATTTTAGCATTGTGCAGTTTCCCTATATGTTGGATTAGAAAACTTGAGATACAATCCAGATGTGGGATTACTGAATATAGGTATACAGATTTGAATAATATTTGTACCACATTCCTTGATTTCAATAAATTGCATAAACTGACCTAGTATATAATAAAACTATGATTCATAATCATGTATCTTGAATCTAAGGTAAAAATAACAAATAGTATATGGCAGTTAGGTTTTATTTATTTTTCAACATTAAAAGTAAGTACAACTGAAAGTGTTTAAAACCCAAAATCATTTACCAATACATGACTGTAATCTCTTTCAGTGATTTGCTCAGTGTTTTTTAACCTTCATTTTTCCATTTATCAGATGCTTAAAACTCTGAAGAATGAAGTTAAGTAATTGTCCATTAGGTGCTGGGGATCTCTCATCTATTTAAGGAGGTTTGCTTGACGCAGCTCCTTTTCCAAGAGCTGAGGGGGGTTGTTGCATTTGGAGATGGGTCTTGCCGTCTGCGGCAATGGGCTCTTAAGCTCCAGGAAGCTTTGTTTAGATAGGGAGGTTTTAATAGAGCTGTCCACATCAAACCCTCACTCTTGTCTAAGTACCTGCTGCTGATGAACACTTTGCTTCCTGCTGCTTTAAGTGGAGTCATTAAGAGAAAAACAAGTTTCATCAAATTGGCAGAGGATGGAACCTTCTGTCTTTGTCGGGTCATTTCTGCCTGATGGTTTACAAGTCCACCTTCATACTCAAAGATCATTCAGAACAAGTCAGATAACCCAGATGTTAAAAAGCCCCGAGATACCAAGAAGTCTTCTTTTATCCCTAGAAGTTGGGGAAAAACATAGGCAAAACCCAGAATTCACAATCCTCCATACATGTATAGTTTATACAATATAATACATACAGTTCTATAGTGAAGAAGTTTCCATTAATGGAATAGTAATATGAGACACTAGAATTACTCAGGACGCCAAAAAGTAAGAAAATGGAATACAGTGTTAAGTAAATCATATAAAGATTTGAAAATATTAAGATATATTGGTGTCCAATCAGTTCCACTAATATTTTCCCATGTAGTTCAAGAAACAGAGATATGTTCTCCCAAGGAATCAAAGAATAAGCTGAATGGTATCTGCTCTTCGGTTTCTGAGATATTTTTTATATTTTTTTATTGAAAACATTTACTTTTCATTTTACAAACTAACCCCAGTTCCCTCTCCCTCTCCTTTTTCCACCCCACCTCCCATTCTCCTCATCCCCATTCACTTGTCAGAGGGGGTAAGGCCTTCCTTGGGTACTGAACAAGGTCTGGCATACAAACTTGAGGTAGTACTTAGCCTCTACTCCCATGTCAAGGTTGGGAAAGGTATTCCACTATAGGGAATAAGATCCAAAAAGCCAAGTAATGCACCTGGGATAGGTCCTGGTACCACTGCCAGCCCCCAACCCTCACTCTAACAGATCAAGCCACATAACTGTCACCCACATTCAGAGGATCGAGTTTGGTTCCATGCAGGTTCCCTGGCTGTCAATCCATAGACCATGGGCCCCACATAGCTCAGGTCAGTTGTCTCTGTGATTTCCTCCATCAGGAGATTGACCTCCCTTGTTAATATGATCCTTCTTCCCTCATTTCAATTGAACTCCAGAGGCTCATCGAGGGCTTAGCTGTGGATCACTGCATCTGCTTCCATCAGTTACTGATTATAGATTCGATGATGGCAATTAAAGTAGTCACTAATTTGATAAGGGTAGAACAATGAACAAGATATCTTGATAAAAAGAGCCATTATGGGGTTGGGGAGAAACATGCTGTTAGAGAAATGCTCAGGAATCCACAAGGGTTTCTGAGATATTTGAGATTAAGAAGATTAAACATACAGGAAAGAAAAAAAGTTTAAATTTGATCATAAACAGACAGGTATATGATCCAATAGAAACTGAGGTACTGTATTTAATATAATTAAGTACACAAGTAGCAAAAAAGACATCCATAAGCAATATGTGGGGACATGTCCAAGAGTTTTTGCTATTGCCTCAGTGGAATTTGAATGATGTGATATTTTCAAGATGCAAGAGATAAAATTTAGGTGCAAAACAAAGAACAGAGTCTGAATCAGCTTCAAACCAAAACTACACTGCGGATACTTGTCTGTAAAGCATCCTTTGTCAAGATCTGGGGGATCTATCCTTTTATGGCCCATGTTGTCTTCCTGCACATCTGTTTTAGTTTTCTTTATTTCAATTATATATTCAATTGTATATTTATAAAATTGCACCCTCCACTTTCAATAGCCTCAGGGTACAAGTACCAATAAAATTCCCATTGATTAAAGTATTAAAATACATGAAAAGCAACAATAGCCAGAAGCAATGATGATTAAACACATAAGTATCAAACAAAACAAAATTGTGTTTAAAAAAAAGAAAGAAACAGGCTCCTCAAATATGCCCTATAAAATGGAGCAGAGCAGTTTAGAATATTGGCAAAATTAGATAAATTATAACTCATGAACAAATACAGTTGCAAAAATGTAGAAAAATTTAACATTATTATTTCACTTAAATTATGAAAAGTCTCAAAATATATTCTTGTATTTATAGTCTTTCTTTAGCTATCAAATTAATTCAGTTTTCTATTAGATATTGAAAGTGTGTCTTGTGAATATGTCATAAGAAAGACTAAAATAAGAAATTTAAAATGACATAGGAAGTGGATCAACACAAATATGGTCAATTTCTAACCTCACTGTTCATAACTATATTTGGAGCTTTATGAAGCTTATTGGGTTACATACTTAGTCGTATAATGCAGTATGTGCTTTTAGATAAATATCCTGTATTTATAGATGTCAGATGCTATTTATAGAATATTTTATACACACTTGTTAATATTTGTGGGCAGTAGAGTCAGAGGAAAAATATTCCTCTCTCCAACATATTCTGAACTTTGCCTTGCATATCTCTGAAGCTCTTATGGAAACAGTTATGCCTGAATTGTACAAATCTGTGTTAATTCTCAGAGGCTGTGAATATATGCCTACCTAGACACTGTTCTGCCTAAACGTGTACACATGACTCTACCAATCAAACAGAACACTAGCTTTATATTTTTTGAGCTTCCATTTCTAGTTTAAACTCTAGAAAATGTTTCTATTGTAGTTTCCATAATCTGTGCAAATACTCAGAAGATTTTGAAATGCACACAGTCTCAGCCCCTGCTTGTCTGCCATCATGGATGCCATTGAGTTTTTTTTTTCAGAATGAGCAAACGTCATCAGTTTTTACCTCAATTGAATCAACACTAAGACTATTTATGTAAAAAGAGATCAGACACCCAAGACTAACGAGGACAGCAGAAATGCATCATTTACGTTTCAGTGGGATAATGTAGGTTTCTATGTTGGAACCAACGAGAAGATCATCATGGAATAGCCAACTATAGAAATGCTCATGAGTAGGAAGTTGGAAGAAGAGCCTACATGCTGAAGACATTACAACTTCACATTATCTGTGCCAGTACTTACCTCCTTGGATTTTAAAAATCAATGTCTTATATAATTTTGCAATATTGGATAGACCTGTTAACAAATAAATAATATATGTTTGCATTACTCTGAAGTTCTTCAAACAAGGTACACCTTTCTGCCAACATAAGCTCTTAAAGAAGATATATATGGAGATATGACTATCAAAAGGGGAAGGTCACACCTCTATAGTTTTAAAGCTACACTTGCATAAAAGCTGGCATATTCAGATAAGTGATATTTGTCAACTCTATTGAGCACACAAACTTCTTCCTATAGCTAAACATTAACTTTTGATTTGTTATGTAAGTTTGGGATTTTGGCTGATAGTTACTTTGACTATAATCTAAATATATCACTTAATATTTAGTTTAAGAGAATATCACATAACCAATGCTTTTTAATAAAGCTTAATAATTTAGAATGGATATTAGACAGTAGAAAAAAGACAAACAACTAGTTTGGGTAAAAGACAACAATAAATGTAAATAAAAATTATATAAGGCGATAACAATTATTAATCATAAAATTCAAACATGGAAAATTGGTGGACAGAAACTGATTTTGGATAAAAAATAACTTTAGTGAAGGTAGAGCAGTCAGGAAAAAGTTATATGAAGATGAGAGAAAGTGATAGGGTATCTGTGAGAATACACTGTGTAGATAATATAGTAACTCTGCTAAGTACTCTGGTGATCCGCCGGACATCCTAAACAGAAGACAGGCCAAGAAAGCTGACAAACGAGGCCATTTCACAGCCTCCTCATATCAACTCCACTGCATAGAAGAAATTCCATCCCATTATTTAATTTCATGTTTGCAGAATTCAGCTGTATCACATAGAGCAGGGTTTTTTTTTTTAACTTGCACATGATGAAATATGTTTCAAACTTTATTTCTTCTTTTTAAACCATCCAGGGCCTTGCTGAAGTCAGAGAGGTTTATCGAGTTGAAGTTTACTTCTTGGTTCAAGACCTTGCACGTCTCTTATTCAGAAGATTAAACTTAAAGTTGAAGGATTCCTGACAGTGCGAGCAGACCAGGTCTTTAGTGCTCTGCTTTTGTGACATGGCAGCCCACGAACACCGCATGTGTACTGCCTACCTTATTCTTGAAAAGAGAAGACAAGTGATATAGAATATAAATTAAAAACTTAAGGAAAGCATAGACCCACCCCTAATAAAATAGTATATGTTTCTTAGAAAAGATAATCTTTGGATGATTTACTTCTCATTTTAGAAAACATGAGACAGAGGGACCCAGTGATAAAGCTTGAGGGTTTGGTTAGGACAGCTCAGGTAAGCACTTCAGAGGCAGAAAAGAAAAATGATCCAAGTTCTCTAGTGAGAAACTTACCAAGAAGTGACCACCAACAGTGATAAAACATCTTGAGCTCTGTACAACATAATCTCTGCACATAAGATGTGCAGAAACTGAAAAGTAATGCACCTCAAAAGGTAGTTCCTGATTCTCCCCTACTGATATCCTTAGGAAAACTGATCTCTAGCAACCAATCACTCTCAAGTACATTGATAGGAGCAATTGTGGCTGTGCTTCCTCACCATGCTATGCAGTGAAAAATAATACATGAATAAATGTATCTGCAGCAGTACCAGCCTTTATTATCAACATTTTCCAGACATGAACACATATCATACAACACAAGTACATCTCTTGTTTTCTGCATTTGGTTAAATATGAATAATCTTATTTCTTATATTTTCTTAGTATCATATGAGAGGGTGTTGGATGGTAGGTTTTGATTTAAAAACATATTTTGGCACAACATAAAATTCATTACATATGTTTTCAAAATATGATGATACTTTTCCTCTAAATCAATTAAGTTTGAGTATTAGTATATACCTGCAGGAATGTGTGATCCTCTGAGGAATTTTGGAAAATCTATAATGACTATATTGTTTATGCAGCAATAATCTCTTGCTCTTATGTGAATTTGAAGTTTTGTTCCATTAGGCAATGCTCTAAGAAAGGGGGAAGGGGCCCAGCACAATGAAATATGCTGTACTGAACATTCCAAGAAACTCTGCAGAAGATTATATACTCCTGACAGCCCAAATGTGATAAGTATATCAAGATTTACTGTCCCTTTATTAGTTTCTCTTACAAGAGAACACCACAGCTGCCAAGACTGAATCATTACCCTCATTTTTCCTGATATAATCAGTATGAATATGGTGACTGCTTGGATATTGCCTCCATGTGAGCTTTTCTAACTGAATAAGGTGAGATCAACCTTATTGTGCAGCTCACTGATTAGAGGTCTGATTAATGCTGCTGCTTTTATTTTCATTTCCCAGGCTGAGATAATGCATATGCTCTCGAGTTACGGGGCCTGGCACTTGTCTCTGCATCAGACCCTCTCTAATATGTTTGCAGCGAGTTGTGCAAAACCAGAGCCTTCTTGCAAAGCTTAATTACTGCAGGAGTCTGCCTTTTCATCTCCTTTCTTTGTTACAACTTTATATGAAAACAAAAATGCCCTGAAGATATGTAGTTTGTTTATTTCATTATCTTGTACAATGTCCAGCGCAAAAGAGCAACTGGGCCAGCATCTCCGAGGTGCAGACAGTTACATTTCCAGAAATACTTTTAAAGAGAGAAGGCACAAAAGCATTAAAATTCTTCAGCCCCCAAAACCATCCTTACAGAAAATCTTTACTGTTACCTGAGAGGTGTTACCACTAAGTATAAAGAAAACTGAAATAGGTGAGTGAAAGATGTCCTAATCCTGTTGACCCATTCTCTAAGATAAAGGAGATTGGATCCTGTAAATCAAGTAAGGAGAAAATGCACCTGCCTGCTCTGAGAGCCCAAACAAGGGAAGAAGCAGCAGAGAACACGCCTGCTTCAAGGCCACAATGGGGATGTTGTCTTTATTAATGGACAGAATACTGCCTTCTCATTTAACTGCACCATGGCTCTACTCTTGCACATGTGGTAAGACTGCATTTAGTGGGGAAAATAGGAAATGGATCACGAAATGCAGATTGAAATCTTGAAAACTGTGTCATGAAGGGTAGAGATAGATTCTATAGAAATCTGCTAAGAAGGTCTTCTACCTTAAGCCTCTTTTTAAAACTTTTTTATCAAGAAATTTTTAGTAAACTCTTTTCTCATTTTACATAGCTATCCCTGTTCCCAGTCCCTCCCATCCTTCCTCTACACCCTTTTCCCTACCCACTTCCACTCCTTAGGAAGGGTAAGACATCCCATGGGGAGTGAAAAAAGCCTGAAACATTACTTAGAGGCAAAATCACAGTCTTCCCTCTATATCTAGGCTGAGCAAAATATTCATCCAAAGAGAATGTGCTCTCAGACACCAGTTCAAGTTCTAGGGATAAATCCTGGACCCACTGACAGAAGCCCCACAGAGTCCCAAGCTTCACAATTGTCCCTCACATTCCATGGGCCTAGATTTGTCCTATGCAAATTCCCTTGTTATCAGGCCAGAGTCAGTGAGCTCTCACTAGCTGTTTCTGTGTGTATCACCATCATGGTCTTTATCTCTTTGCTCATAATATCACTTCTCCCTCTTTTGCACTGGTCCCTGGAAGCTCAGTCCATTACTTTGCTGAAGATCTCTGCATGTGTTTCCACCAGTTCCTGGCTAAAGGTTCTATGAAATTATTACAGTAGTCATCAATCTGATTACAGGGGAAGGCCTGTTTAGGCACCCTTGCCTCTGTTGCTTAGAGTCTTAGCTGGGATCATGCTTGTAGATTCCTGACAATTTGTCTAGTACCACGGTTCTTGCTAGCCCTTTGATGGCTCTCTCAATCAAGATATTTCTTTCCTTTCTCTCCCTCTCTGTCCTTCCTCCTTCTTGGGCGTCCCATTCCTTTATGTCCCTCTTCTTCTCTACTCTCCCTCTCCTTCCACCCTCCCTTCTCCTACTTCCATACTTCCTATCTTTTCAGTAGATTGTGTCTGTTTACCCTTCACAGAGGGATCCCTCTGTATCTCTCTTAGGTTTCTCCTTGTTGCTTAGCTCCTCTGGGATCATTGACTATAGACTAATTATCTTTTGTTTTATGTTTAATATCCACTTATGAGTGAGTACATACCATGCTTATCTATCTGGGTCTGGGTTATCTCACTCAGGATGGTTTCTTATAGTTCATTCCATTTGCATGCAAATTTGAAGTTGTTATTGTTTTGCTGAGTAGTATTCCATTATGTACATATATCACATTTTCTTTATCCATTCTTCACTGAAGGGCATCTAGGTTGTTTCCAGGTTCTGAGCTATTATGAATAATGCTGCTATGAACACAGTTGAACAAATGTCCTTGTAATATGAGTATACATCCTTTGAAAATATGGCCAAAAGTGGTATTGTTGGGCAAAAAGTTCCTAGAATTCAATGAAAATGGATGCACAACATACCCAAACTGATGGGATACTTTGAAAGTCATGTTAAGAAAAAGTTCATAGAAATAAGTTCCTACATCATGAACTTGGAGAAATCTCACACAAGGGACTTAACAGCACACCTGAACACTGCAGAAAAAAAGAAACAAATTCACACAGGAGAACTAGATGCCAGGAAATAATTAAATTGAGGACTGATGTTGACAGAGGTTTTCGTCATGTCCTGTCCCAAAGAAACACACAGAGGCCAACATTAATTATAAACTGGTCAACCTATTAACTCAGGCTTTCTTATTAACTAACTCTTACATCTTAAGTTAACCCATAATTCTTGTCTGTGTTAGTCATGTGGCTTGCTACCTTTTATCTCATATTGGGTCCTCTGCACCTGGGTGATGACTGCACACTGAACCTTTCATCTTCCCAGCATTCTTCTATTCTAGTCACCCTATTCTTCCTGCCTGGCTGCTATCCAATCAGCATTTTATTAAACTACAAGTGACAAATCTTTACAGGGTACATAACCATTGTCCCACAACACTTCATCTTTTTTTTGTTTCATTTCAAAATAAAATCTCTGAATCTGATTTTCTTTGTTTAGCTTTTTTCCTGACCATTATCCATAACAACTTGTGACCAGTACTCTAAACAAAGAAAAGCATTCATAATCCATTTTTTGGAATATGGGCATAGTTTTCTAGGCTACTTCCTGCTGATTGGGAGCTCTGATAATCTTATAGTGACATAAAGAAAATTTAGAATTATGATCAAATCCTGACTGGAATATTCTGAGATGCTTGATTATTTCATTCTGCAGTCTTGAGGATATTCTGGATGCAGAACGCAGAGGAAATTCCAACAGAGATCCTCTGAAATGTTGTGTCATATGGGCCATCTGCTCATAATGGAAATTCTTCAGGGGGTCTTCCTTAATCAAACCTGATTTTTCTTAACCCAGAATGAATGCACAGCCTGTCATTTTCTGTAGAAACAAAAGCAAAACCTCTTCTCCAAAGTAACACAGATATGCTAGTTAAAATTTGAAGTCAAGGCATTTTCTTTCTTTTGTTTTGTTTTGTTTTCAAGACAGGGTCTCTCTATAGCTTTGGAGCCTGTCCTGTATATTAGTTCTTGTTGACCAGGCTAGCCTTGAACTCACAGAGATCCATCTGCCTCTGCCTCCCAACTGCTGGGACTAAAGGCATGTGACACCACTGCCCTACTAAGGCAATTTTAAAATGTGTTGGATTGATTCAGTAGCATTTACAATGAAATTTCTTTAGCAGCCATCAAACAATTGAAACATAGCACAATAATATATATTATCCAGATTCTCTCTGTATTTTCCACCTTTATTTGGATTTATTTTAAACTCTATTTCTTTTAATTTTTTGACAGGGTTTTTTTTTTGTATATCTTTGGCTGTCCTGGCACACACTTTGTAGACCAGCCTGTCCTTGAACTCACAGAGATCTGCTTGCCTCTGCTTTTCAAGTGCTGGGATTAAAAGTATGTGCTACCATACCCAAGTACTCTCTTTCTTTTAAAGTACTTTATCCTTTTTCTTTTCTCTCCAAAGTATACATATATTTGTAAACACACTATAAATCATTATATACCATTTAGAAGGGTTCTTTTTTTGTCTGAATCTATCTTTACTGTGTCCCTTTTTTCTGAGCATCTGAGTCTTAAATTTGCTAAGTCATATCAATAGAAATAAAGCCATGGCTTTGTTGGTAGATCCACACCAATTCTTAGCTTCCTGGAAGTCTAGCTTCATGGCAGAGGTACTGGAAGGGGCCATGTTTATTGCTACAACTCTATGGAGTTTCAAAGTTCCTGAAAACACCAGAAAGCACACTGACTGTTATTCCTAAAAAAAATATTTAAGTGTTTGGTGGCAGGGCCTTTAAAAATAGATGCAAGGTTTTTGCAGTTAAAGTTGAGTCAGGAAGCATCTCTTAAATGAAACTCACTTGCCTCTACCAAACAGAGCTTACCAAAAAAATGTTGCTACCAAGAATCCTGCTTAAATCTGTTCTTTTTTGTCTAGAATTACTTCCCAAGCTATCTCAGGTTTTATGAAGGTATATTTGTTACTTTGTTGCCATTTGTTGCTTCGGAAAAGAAATTCTGCTTTTGTTTCCACAGAAGATGACACCCCATGGATTTATTCCAGTCTAATGTTTTGATGGACCAAGACCCCCTGAAAGATCTCTGTGAAGCCCCTCAAATTACTTCACCCAACAAAAATCAGTAGGCAGTTTGCAGAGAACTATGCCCAAATTCCCCAAATGATTTTTTTTATAAATTTTTGTACATTTAAAGGGGAAATGCTACAGCTATGGATAATATCCATTGATATGAATCTTGGTCTTTTGATAAAAAATTTAGGACAGTTTTGTTATATGTATATTTCTGCTCTTGATTAAGATATTGTGTTTGTGTAAATCATTTAAAAATGTGATATATATTTGGGAAATACAGGCTAATAGATAGTCATCTATAATAGTTTAGCTTGTAGTCATGTTACTTAGGTTTTGTAGATATATAGAGATATAATTCTGTTAGGTACATAATCTTCAAACCTTTCAAAGACCTATGGAATATGGCATTTAAAATATTTTTAAATATTTTAAATATTTAAAAAATATTTTCATGACAATGAGTCACATCTGCTCCTGGCAGCACCAATCAATTTCAAGAGGAAGATGGGTATCAGAGAGGCTTCTTAGGTAGTTTGTTAACCATTAATGAAAGAAACTGCTCTTGCCTGGAAAGCTTGATGTTATGTGGTATGAACTGGACATGCAGGACCCGCAGAAAAATGACTACTGAAGTTGCCTAAAGAAGGTGAGACAGTCCTTTGGCATTTCTCTTTCAGGTAAGAGTCTGCCAGACATTCTGCAGGACATAAAAGAAAGTGACTGACAAACTGCCAATATAAATAAAACAGTCTTTGAAGTTTCCTTCTTCATGGAAAAGTCTGCCATATACTATGGGCCTGTATGCAAAAGATAGTTCCTTGCCATGTTACAGAAGAATTTTGGGTGAGTGTCCAGGCAGCTTGATTTATCTGTCAATTCTAGAGCTTTGGAATTTGGTACAGTGTACTTCCTGTTTACTTAGGTAATGCTATATCCTTCTGGAGTCTCTTATAGAGCTTAAGAATAGACAGTAAAAATTATAATTTTCCTTACTTGTGATAAAAGATAAAGTAGATATAAATATTGTAACTGTAATTCTTTCTTGATACCCATTTTAATATATATATATATATATATATATATATATATATATATATATATATATATAATGGGAGGTGATGTGGTAGGTGATGTATGCTGTGAATATATTTTATTGCCGTTGGTTAATAAATAAGCTGCTTTCAGTCAATGGCTTAACAGAGTAAATCCAGAGTGAAAGAGTTCTAGAGAGAGAGAGAAGACAGAGTCAGAGAGAAGCCATGTAGCTGCCACAGGAGACAGACATCTCCTCTGGAGACTACTGAAATTTTTCTGGTAGGCCATGACCTTGTGGTGATGCACAAATTAATGAAAACATATTAGTTTAGAATATAAGAGCTAGCTAGAAATATGCTTAAGGTATTGGCCAAACAATATTGCAATTAATATAGTTTCTGTGTGTTTTTTTTAGTATGAGTAACCAATAATGAACAAGTGACCTTCTCTAATAAGATGAAATCAATAAAAAAGAAACAAAAGCAATGCAAAAAATCAATGAGACTAAGAGTTGGTTCTATGAGTGTAACATGGGAGACTGGCTTGTTTGTGTTTTCTGTCCTGCCTGGTACCCCACAGCCAGGAAGACCCAAATAAAAATCACACAGAGATCCCTATAAGTTATAAAGCTGATTGGCCCATTAGGTCAGGCTACTTATTAGTTCTTGTAACTTATATGAACCCATTGTTCTTATCTATGCTAGCAACATGTTTTAGTACCTTTCTCAGCAGGGCAGCTAACATCTTGCTTTTTTGGTGGTCTGGGCAGGAGTGGGAGGAATCAACTTCCTCCTTCCCAGAATTCTCCTGCTCTTCCTGCATCACTTCCACTTTCTGTCTGGTTTTCCCACCTATATTTTCTACTTGGCCAATCAGCGTTTATTTAAAACATGATTGACAGAACACAGACAATTCTCCCATACCATATGAGAAATCAACAAGATAGACAAGCACTTTTCCAAACTAACTAAAAGACAGAGAATAAAATACAAATTAACAAAATCAGAAATGAAGAGGAAGACATAACAATAGACACAAAGGAAATCCAAAGAATCTTTAGGTCATACTTCAAAAATATATATTCTACAAAATTTAAAAAATCTAAGAAATTGGACAATTTTCTGGATAGTTTCAGTCCCCACTGTGGTAGTGTTAGCAAGTAGGCCTTTTGAAGGAGTGACTAATTCCCCTTGACTAGGCTATTATAAAGATGTGAGTGGGAAATAATCAGGGTTCTCTGTCCACTGTTTCTTTGCCATTTAAGGATACAACACTGCAATCAATAGAAAACAGTATTGGATGAGCACAGTGGGATGACATCTTGGTCCCAGGTCGTGAGACATTTACAATACACAGAGCCTGTGAAGCTGGACTTCCCACAGGCCATAACTCTGAGAAGTGAATTTATATTTTTCTTAATTTCTCATTATGATTTATTTTGTTTCAACAAAGTAAATTAAAAAAGAAAGAGAATATCTATGATTTATTAAAGTTATCAGGAACAGTGTTTATCATCATAAGATGTCACCTGAATATCTTAAGTAAATAAAAAGTTTATCATGCATATGATGGTCTGTGATATAGGAAATAAATGATATTACTGTAGAAATGAGAATTGGAAATGGAAACTAAATCAGAGATGTGAGGAAATTTTTACACACTGGTAAAAATTGGGGACTATGTCAGTAATTGCTCAGTTATTCCACAGTTACATCACAAGCATGAGGACTTTAGTTTGATGCTCCAGATTTCATGTAAATATTGAACAGATAGCATAGAGTTATTATATTATATCTAGGAAAAAACAATTGAATTGTTGGGGCTTGCTAGTTAGTCAGCCTTACCTTTTGAGCAATTCCAAGAATAACTGTGAAAATCATGTAAAAATTAGGTAATTAACACATAAGAAACAGTATATGTATATATTTATTCATGCTGATTCATATATAAACATATTAATATGCTTTGTACATTTTGAGAATATTTTAGATTTATGTGAAAACAAAGAAAGAGATAATAAGAATGTCCTTGCACAGCATGAACAAGTTTGGGTGTTTGTTAACCGCCTCTAAAAAAATTAAATGAATGAAACTGCAATAAAAATAGGAAAATGGGTTAATATAACATTAAAACCCTCCATATTATATTGTGAAGCAAACATCTAATGCTGCTATTTTAAAGTCATTGTTTAAAATGTTGATGTTCAATCACTGTGAAATCTTGCAATGCACAATTCATTTTTGGAATTTGAGAAAAATATTTTTTTCTCAAAAAGTCCAAAGGAGAAGAAAATTTATGATCAGACAAGAATAAAGATTATGGCAATGAAAAACCACAAGGGATCTTCAGCAAAATCAAATTGTTTTGATATTTATAAAATAGAAAAATAAAGAAAAGAAAAAGGGAAAGGAAAATAAGAATGTCCAGCATGAAGCAAAAGTGGGAACACTATTCAACAGGATAGGGACACTGAAAGAAGACAGTATTTCAGGACAGTAATTCAAGAAGAAAGAAAACAAGACCTAGAGTTATAATGGAATTCCAACAGAAAAATACTGCATATATTTAGTATTTATATTAAATATAGTATATATATATATATATATATATATATATATATATATATACCATAACTTGAAACAATCTAGATGCCCCTCACCCAAAGAATAGATAAAGAAAATGCTGTACACTTACACAATGGAGTATCATTCATCGGTTAAAACAATGGCATTTTGAAATCAAGCAGGCAAATGGGCGGAAATAGAAAAAAAAAATCCTGAGTGAGGTTCTGGAACCAGAAGACAAACACGGTATGTACTCACTCTTAAGTGGATATTAGATGTAAAGCTAAGTATAACCAGGCTACAATCCACAACCCCTGAGAACCCAGGTAACAAGGAAGACACTAGAAGAGACATGCATGAATGCCTCTAGGAAGAGGAAATAGACAAGATTTTCTGGGTAAATTGTGAGCACAGGAGACAGGGGGAAAGAGGTGTGAAGGGAAGGAGGAGGAGAACAATAGGGAACAGAATATGAATACGTATCCATTTATCCATTGTGAATACATGAATATATATTCAGACATACTTACACCATACATACATACACAAATACAGAAATAAAATGTTTTGTTCATAATTGTTCTAAAATCAGAAAAAAAATCACAAATATCAATCAACAAGAAAACTGGTGGAAAGAATGTATGTGCTATCCAGTCATATAGTATTTTTTGGAAATGGTACTTGACTGATGGTAAAACAACCACACACATCTGTCATCTAAGGAGAACTTGAACACAGCAGAGAACTTGCTGATAATGAAGGCTTGAATACTGTGCTTGACTCAGGTAGATCAGAACAGTGGTTATGAGAAAGGAAATGCTTGAAGCAACAGGCCTATCTTTCAGTCCATATAAACTGTGTAAGATTTATAGTCACAAAGAATAAAATAAAGAAATTTAAAAGTATTTGAAAATAGACACAATGGTATTTGCTTCTGAATATTGTTCTTTATAACATATTTATTTATTTATTCATTCATACCTTTAGTTAGTTTTATTTATATGAGTTTGTTTGCCAGTATGCATGTATTTGTATTACATGTGTTATGCCAGCAGAGGCTAGGTAAGGTATTTGAAAGAGTAGAAGAACCTGTGAGTTTACTGAGAGAGTGCATCCCTAGGAATTTTAGAAGCCACACCAATAAAGTCTCACCAGCATGACTGCCTAAGTAGAAGCTGAATCGACTCAACAAATGACATGTTAATACAGACAAGAAGAATCGTTTGAGGGTTCATCCCTAAGGAAGAGCTCACCAATTAATTATACAATGTTAAATGATCAGCCCTGAAATATATATACATGCTAGTAAAGTTATACAAACTGAACATGCTATACTTAGGAATATATATGTATATGCATAAATATACATGTATGCAAAAATAACTAATGAAAAAAGAGGCCATGAATATATATATTCATTATATATATATATATATATATATATAAATTTAGAGAGTGGAAATTAAAGTGGGAAATGATAAAATAATAAAGAAAAAATGTTAGTAAATTGAAGATTTTAAAATTACAAATGAAAGAACAAAAGTCAAAGATACCTTATTTAAAAGTTGATATTCTTAATAAGACTTCAAAAGAAACTGTTTAGCATCATTAATATTCAAAACAGGTAAATAGTAAAACGTTTAGTATTAGAAAAGATACATTAAAAGAGTATATAAACTTAATTTTAATATCATTACAGTGGGAGACAATTAACGACCCCTGTTCTTTAACACATAGTATCACGCTATCTGAAAATAGTGAATATTTGATCTTTTCTTTTCCAATTTGTATTCATTTAGTTCCTTTATTTTCCCATATTGTTCTATCTAGTGCTTCAATAACAATATCAAAAAGAAGATGGAGTAGTTAACTTCCCCGCCTAATCATGACTTTGGTAGGATTGCTTAAAACCAAACATTTAGGATGATGTTAGCCATGTAGTTTTCATATATACATTTTATTGTTAAGATATGGTTTCTCCAATCGTACATTTTCTAGTAGTTTTATCATGAACGCATGTTTGACTTTGTTAGTCTCCAATCAATGCTACCCTTTTCTGCAATGAGCCCCGAACTTTAGGTGTGAGAACTAAATTTTTTTTTCAATTTTTTGAAAAATAGAAGAGATAATAAGTGGAATAATAATAATTGATCTAGAATTTAATGTATGACTTTAAGTGGTGTTTTTTAAAATAGCTATACATACAGTATAATGTGTAATAAGAATACAAAGTGCTATTATTTAATAAGCAAAATATTATAAAAACATTGAAAAAATATCAGATAGAAATCTTATCTCAGGTGAAAAATTATATATATATTAGATGCAGGAATAAGATAAAATATTATCTGAAAGATTAAAAACATTTAAGACATCTAAAGATTAATTAATAACAACTATTAATAAATATAAATAAAAGAAATGAATACATATTAATATGTTAATTATAGATATATGTTAAATAAAATAACATCTATTAAGAAAAAAGATGATGCAGAAAAGCAATAATGTGCTTCCAGTTTCAAATTTTAATCTCTATACTTTAATCCTGACCAAATTTTGAAAGTACAAAAGCAAAACAAAAGAACAAAACAATTGGAAACATTCCAATAAGTTTGATACCATACTAACTAAGAAGAGTTAGGGCTTTCACTTCTTTAGTTAGGTTTGTTCCTAGATACTTTAGTCTCTTTGAGGCTATTGTCAGTGGGAGTGTGTCTGCAATCTCCTTCTCTTTATGTTTGTTGTTGTTGCTTTCTAGAAAAGATATCGATTTTCACAAGCAGATTATGCAACCTGTTATATTACTAAATTTGTTCATTTCTAGTTTTCATGTAGAATTTTGGGATCTCAGCTAATGTGCTCATTCTAGATACTTATTTATCAGTTTGTAATAAGGAATATACATGACAATATCCCTTAATGCCTCCAGTCCTTGTCGATATTACATGTAAATAATGATGAGGCATGCAGTTAGATAACAATGTACTAGAGTAGCAATTCATATTTACTAATAAGCTAAAGACCAAAGACACATAAGACATAACATACAACATAACACAAAACACATCAAGGTTACTGTATGGATCACTAAATACACCAGAGATTATGCAATAATAAATTACAATCTTATTTAATAATTTCCCATATATTATAGAAAGTTAGTGTATAAAAGTTACAGTATATTAATCTTTACAATATTTCTAGTGTTTAACTCTTTTTAAGTGGAAAATTTTCTGCCTTAAAAATTTAATAATATTTCTCTTTCCACAGAAATTTCAAGAGGTATTAAAGTAAAACTTGTGAGATATTTCTAGAATAGCACAATTAAAATTTCAAGATTTATTTCTTTTTCAGTAAAGTGTCTTAACATCTATAGTTTGTTCAAATACAGCTTCTAATTTTTTGACAATTGTTCTCTTCCTCCCATTGAATTGCTGTAGCTCACAGTCATCACATGACAGCATAATACACAAAAACATATACCTACAAATATAGGTAGATAGAAAACCTAAACAAGTCCTGTATTGTCATAACTCGGGAAGATTCTTAAGAAAACCTAAAATAAAAATCAAGCATTCTTTAATTTGATAATTATGATGAAATGCATAAACCCTTAAGTTAATAATTTGCATTTTCTGTGTCCTAAAATCAATGTGACAATATGAGTGATAGCTCTTGAAAAATACACGTAGAAATTTGAAAAGAACTGGTAGACATGTTTTAATGAATTTGTAACTTGACTTTGACACAAATAAATATGTAAATAGGGAATAAAGAGTTGTTACTTGGTTAGGTCTTTAAGGCAGGAGGCAAGATAGCACAGACCCCATTTAAAGCCTGTTCTGTAGAGCCTGTGCTTTGCCAATGGTGGGTCACAAGAGCATCCTTTGCTGTGAAAGATGGCATAGTAATTGTGGGCTCTTCAATAAGAAACATAAAATGCAATCATGAAACAACCTCCAGAACCACTCAGCTGGAAATGCTGAGATGCATTCTGCACCAGAAAATAACAGCTGTCTTCAAAACAGCTTCTTATTGATTAGGGACTAGGGCAGCTCATTTTTAAGGCTTGCTCTCTGGAAACTTTACAGACTTCTTTTTCATCTGGAAAACATGTATAGTTTTATTTAGAACAAAATGCATGTAACACTAGAATAAATACTAGGATTAAGAACCAAGACACTTGTTTTCTTGTCCTATCCTACATCAACAGTAGACCTATTTTGTAACCTTCAAGGCTCTCTTAGGTAAATTTCCTGTCCAAAGCTAAGAACCACCAGTGAGTGCAAAATATATACTTGACCTGTTGTGGTTGTTCATCAGTAAGCCATCACACGTGTTAAAAATATAACTGTGGACAGGTCCATAGACCCAGAACCCCATTTTAGTGAATAAACATGACATCGCTCAAGCTTCAACTCTAAACATGATTGTTCCTCTTAATAACCTACTCATGAGGACAGCCTGACAATTTTAACTCCAACATATAAGTAAATCCAGACCCCCTTATTTCTAGTCTCATGTTCACACATTTTCTAAAAAACAGTTGCTTTCTGCTCTCTGCTTTCCTTTTTGTTACCTCTTTGGTGTGCTCATTGTCCATTTTGAAAACATGCTAATCTCTTTTATAAACACTTTAACTAAAATAAAATTACATCAACTCATTTTGTCACTTTTTCATTTTCCAACTGATAATAAGTTATGGATGAAAGTCATAGTATATATATATATATATATATATATATATATATATGCACAAATGTGTAATAAAACTTCATGAGTCCATTATTCTTGCTTATGTGTAAAGGGTTTAAGAATTCAACACTTTGATTTGAATATAACTTCTTAGGAAACCCATGCCTGAAAGAGGCTATTTCTCTCTCTCAGGAGTCATTAGTTGCATAGAATGGGAACCCACGTGGTTCCCCTCATCCTTCTGCTTAGCATGTCTATTGATACTGTCAATGGTCAGTACATGTGCATGTAGCAACATTTATGTAAGATTGTTTTATAGCAGATATCCTGGTACTCTGGTTCTTACAGTCTTTATGCTCCCTCTTTAGCAATGTTTGCTGAGCTTTATGAAGAAGTGTTATGATGTAGATTTTGTCAATGGGGCTGGCTTCTTCAAAGATCTGATGATCTCTGCATCTCCCTGGTATTTAAACAGTGAAATTAGATCTGATTATTTTCTTTTTTGTTTTAAAATATTTTTGATTATGTTTTAGAATTTCATGCATTTTATTTTGAACATATTCATTATTCATACCATCCCCCAACTCCTCCCAGATGAACATTTCATTCTATAACCACACAGCTTCAAATTCTCATTTTTAAAAGCCCATTGAGTCCTATTAGTGCTGTCAATACACTTTTAAGGGTGTTGCCGTCTTTGCCTGGAAATCAGTACTAGCTATAATTATATCAGAAAAAAATCTGTAACTCTTGCCTTACAAAATCCTTTTACAAAGTTTTAATTTATACCACGTCAATGTTTCCTACCAGTATGACTTCATTTCGACATTCTAACACTCACTGATGTTTACAAATGATCACGGTTCCCCATTTTAAAATGCCATAGTATTTTTAGCTCAGGCGTGGTCATTATTTCCCACACTAACACTTTTATGATGTTATCAGCATAGTCATGACCAGGTTTTACCAACATCCAGTTCTCTTCCAAAGTCGAGTACGTGAAAAGTCTCATCAAAGGCTTGCTGTTAATTGGACAAAGTTTTGGATAAAAGATAGAAATATCTCAGTTCAAGGGGAAATTTTTAAAAAGCTAAAAGGAAAAGAGTCCTCCATGAGATTTTCTGGGCTCTTTTTTCTTTCTCTTGCTACTGATAAAGCCTTGGTAGTTGTATGAAGCATGATCCAGAAAATCATGGGAGGCTTCCAATCACATAATCTCTAGGTCTATGATCGCACATGACCTGACAAAGTAGAAAATCTGCAGTACCGTTTGAGTACGTACTTTTAGAAGTGATCTTTCATGTGATAAACCAGCATTAATCTAGCCTCTCTTAAATAATGTGCCTCCAAGTATTTTTAAAATTATTTTTATCATTACTAAAAAATTATTCATTTATAACCCATCCCACAATTTTTAACATTTAAATTTTTGCTTAAATAATGTCTTATGAGAAAAATCAACAGAATCAAACTGCCAAATTAGCCTCACCACCTCTCATTTTAAAGCATATCATTCATAAAAATCCTCAGTGTATAACTCTTACATATTATGGGATTCATTTACTTATTTATTTGCTCATTTGTGGTCTTTTCTTGGTTCCTGAAAAACAACCTTGGATTTGTTTGTTCTTCCTTTTTGTATTTCACTGTAGCTTAGTGCATAAAAAATAAGCAAAAGTCTTCCTTTAAATATTTGTCAAATTAGTAATGACTGTTATTTCTGTTTCATATAGAAATTTTTGCTTTATGATGCAACTTTCTGGCGATCAAAGTAACATACGGAGATAAGAGTTAAGTAGGTACCTATAGCTTCAATTTGTCTCGTTTATTCATATATTGTGGGTTTGTATTTAGGCTGTGAGCAATAAATGGGCTCAGAGAGTACTCTGTATGGAGGGTAACACTAGGTGGGAGGTGTGTTCTCCCTCAAGGGGCTTTCATAATGCAGTATAAAAGTTCATATTTAAGTGCTCAGAAAACAACAACTCCATATTACAAGCTACCACAAGTGTTCCCATAAATAATATGGGAAACCCTGACTGCTCTTTGGACTAGAGAGGGAGGGGGAGGTGGTGAGGGCAAAGGGAGGCAGGGAGGAGGTGGAAATGTTTAATAAATAAATAAATAAATAATATGGTCTTATACATATAGATTAAGTGTTGCATGTCTGCAGATACCACTTACGGATATCACAAGATGCGTGAAATTGCTGAAAGTGCTTACATTCTGGAAAAATACAAGGCAAAGATGAGATAAACATCACAGGAGCTGTTTTTCTGCCTTGTGGTGTTAATTAAATGTCAATACTCCCTTTTCTGGTATGGTTGGAATTAAATTCACATTCTTCTCAGAGAAAGACTGAATCAGAAAGTTGATGTCATTTGTGTAAGCCGTCCCCCTTTTATGTTTTTGCAAAACTCCCAGAAGTTATTTTGTAGTTTCGCATTTCTTAACCATTATTTAAAGTTGCATTTTATGAAACACACTGTGTACATTTTCCCTGAGTAGTAAATTTCCAGTTTCAAAGAACTTCACATTATTGCAAAATATTTTTTATTATTATTATTTAGAGTTACATATCTTTTAATGTCATTAGGTACAATATTAAAATTAAATGTGTCTTTCAGTGGGAATTCAAATATTTATTTAAGAGGAAATTCTATTCATTTTATAAATTGAGCTATTCGTTGTGGATGATCTAAAAAATATCCAACAGAAAAATCTCAATGACATACAATACTTTTTTCTTTTCAATCTATTTTTATTTTAAAATCATTTAAAATATTACTTCTTTCATACAAAACATCCCAACCTCAGCCTCCCATCTCTCCCCTCCTCCCACTACCTTACTCCTCTTTTTTTCTTCCAGATCCACTGGTCTCCATTTTCCTTCAGAAGAAAGCAGGTCTCCTAGGGTTATCAGCTTAATTTGGTATAAGAAGATGCAATGAGACTGAGTAAAAATCCTCATATCAAGGCTGGACAAAGCAACCCAGTAAGAGGAAGTTCCTATGAGCGGACAAAAGAGTCAGAGACACCCCCACTTCCATTGTTAGGAATTGAACAAAAATCCCAATGAAAGAACCACAGTATGCACACAGGGGGTCTGGTGTAGACACATGCAGGATCTGGGGTGCCACTTCAGGCTCTGTGAACATTTCTGTGTCCTAATTAGTTAATTCTGTTGGTCCTGTTCTGGTGTTCTTTACCACTCTGACTCATACTTTCCTTCCTCCCCTTCCAGGGAATTCCCAGAGCTCAGCCTATTGTTTAGCTGTGAGTCTCTGCACCTGTTCCCATGATCTGCTGGAGGAAGTCTTTCAGAGAATGATTGAGCTAGGTACTGATCCCATGACTATAGCGGAATATCATTAGTAATCATTTCATGGACTTTATTGGCTTCTTTGTTTGCGTATTTGTTTGTCAGTTGTGACTTGTTCTACTCTAGGTCTCTGAGACATCCAGCCTTTGAATCCTGGCTGTCAAGGTAGTATCAGGCATGGGCTTCCCATTATGGCATGGGCATCAGGTTAGATCATTAATTGGTTAGCCACTCCCACAAACTCTTCATCACAATTGCCCAACACACCTTGCAAACAGGGCAGGATGTGGGTCTTGGGTTTTATGACTGGTTGGTGATCCAGTTCTACCACTAGGAGTCTAGACTGGATACAGAAGGTGGCTAGAGCAGGACCCATGTCCTCCATTACTAGGCGTCCTCACCAGGTTCAACTTCACAGGTTCCAAGATGTTTCCACTGCACTAGGTTTCTATATCTCTTCCTAAATGCCCACCTATTTCAGTCTTCTCTCTCCATACTCTTGCATAAAAATTCTGCCAGAAAACTCATACAACAGATAAACACTTTCTAGATACAAAATTAGCTAAAAAAATAAATTAATAAAAGTCAGTAACCCTCTTATAAACAAATGACGAATAAACTCAGAAAGAAATCATAGAAATAACACCTTCAAAATAGCCAGAAAAAATGTAAAATAATCTTGGTATAATTCTATGAAAACAAGTGAAATACCTGATGACAAGAATTTTAAGTCTTTAAAAAAATGTAGAAGATATCAGAAGGTGAAAAGATCTCCCATACACATGAATCTGGAGAATTAGCATAGTAAAAATAGCCTTCCTACCAAAAGCCATCTACAGATTCAATGCAATGTCCACCAGAATTCCAATACAATTATTTACAGAACTTGAAAGAACAATACTCAATTTCATGTAGAAAACAAAAAACCTTGAGATAGCTAAAATAATAATAAAAGTTAAAATATAAGAAATTCCAGAGGTATCAACATACCTGATTTCAAACTGAACTACTGAGCTGTAGTAATAAAAATCCCATGGAATTGACATAAAAACTGACATGTTTATGAGTTGTAGAAGTTCCTTGGTAGAATTTTTGGGGTTGCTTATGTAAGCTATCATATCATCAGCAAATAGTGAGAGTTTGATTATTTCTTTTCTGATTTGTATCCCCTTGATCACTGTTTGTTGTGATCATGAAGCAAGAATTTGTAAAAATGGAAAAAAGAAAGCATATTTAACAAATGGTGCTGGCATAACTGGATATCAACATGTAGAAGAATAAAAATAGATCCATATCTATCGCTATGCTCAAAATTCAAGTCCAAATGGATCAAGGACCTCAACATAAAGCCAGTCACACTGAACCTCACAAAAGAGAAAGTGAGAAGTACACTTGAACACGCATGTACCAGAGACCACTTCCTAAACATTCCCAGTAGCACAAGCACTGAGAGAAGCAGTTAATAAATGAGACTTCCTGAAACTGAAAAGCTTCCATAAAGCAAAGAGCATAGTCAAAAAAATCAAAAGGCAGCCTACAGAATGGGAAAAAGAATCTTCATCAAGCCCACATCAGGCCGAGGTCTGATCTCTAAAGTATTCAAAGAACTCAAGAAATTGATCATCAAAAGAACAAATAATCCAATAAGAAAAATGTAGTTCAGATCTAAACAGAGAACTCTCAATAGAGGAATCAAAAATGGCTGAAAGACACTTAAGAAAATACTTGGTATCCTTATCCATCAATGTAAATCAAAACAACTCTGAGAATCTATCTTACACCTGTAAGAATGGCCAAGATCAAAAACACTGATGACAACTTATGCTAGAGAGGTTGTGGGGTAAAGGGAACACTCCTGCACTGCTGGTGGGAGAGTAAGCTAGTGCAGCCCCCTTGGATATCAGTATGGAGATTTCTCAGAAAATTAAGAAACAACCTTCCTCAAGACCCAGCAATACCACTTTTGGGTATATACCCAAAGGATGCTCAATTGTACCACAAGGACATGTGCTCAACTATGTTTATAGCAGCATTGTTTGTCATAGTCAGAACCTGGAAAGAACCTAAATTCCCTTTGACCAAAAAATGAATAAGGATAATGTGGTATATTTACACAATGAAGTACTAGACAGCAGAAAAAAAATGACATCTTAAAATTTGCGGGCAAACAGAAGAATATAGAAAACATTGTATTGAGTAAGGTAACCCAGACCCAGAAAGACAGATATCATATGTACTCACCTATAAGTGGTTTTTAAAAATAAAGCAAAGAAAATCAGCCTATAAGTCACAATCCTAGAGAACCTAAATAACAATGAGGACCCTAAGAGATACATACATAGATCTAATCTACATGGGAATTAGAAAAATATCTCCTGAGTAAATTGAGAGCATGGAAACAATGGGAGACAGTTGAGGAGAGGGGAGAGGAAGCAAGGAGCAAAGAAAAATGTATAGCTCACTAAAATCAACCAAAAATTAATGAAAATAATTTTTTAAAAACCTGACATGTTGATCAGTGGAATCAAATTGAAGACCTAGACATAAATTCTCACAGCTATGCACACCTCATTTTTGATAATGAAGCCAGAAAATTACAGTGGAAAACAAAGAAAGCGTCTCCATCAAATAGTGCTGGTCAAACTCTATGCCATTATGAAGAAGAGTGCAAAGAGATCCATATTTATCACCCTGCATACAACTCAAGTCCAACTGGAACAACGACCTTAACATAAAACCAGTTACAATGAACCCAATCGAAGAGAAAGTTGGGAATAGCCCTGAATACATTGGTACCGGATACAATTTTTTAAACATGCAACATTTAAGGTCACTGAACTACATATAATTATAAGAAGTCTTAGCCCCAGATCTGTGTCAGTAATTATCTATTCAAAAGTCATCCTGGCGGCATAAGCAGGTTCAGGGATGCCTAACAATGAATACTCTTGTTAGAGAGAAAACTAGAAATGTCTGTCGAGAATTCTGAGTGCGGAGACAAGTCTACAAAAGATATGGCGGAAAGTCCTAGTTTCCAACAAGGAAGAGAAGAAGAGAAGTTAGTTGTGTCAGGTGGTGTGGGAGAATTGTCTGTATTCTGTCAATCATATTTTAATAAAACACTGATTGGCCAGGCAGGCAGTATAGGCGAAAAAGCCAGACAGGAAGTAGGGGTGGAGCAAAGAGACTGGGAGTTTTCTGGGACACAAAAAGCTCTCTCGCCATTCCTGTGCAGACCACTAAGAGACAACATGTAACCTGCCCAACTAAAAAAGGTACAGAGCCATGTGCTAACATAGATAAGGATAATGGGGTAACATAAGTTATAAGAGTTAACAAAAAGCCTGACCTAATGAGCCAATCAGTTTATAACCTTATGGAGTCCTGTGTGTAATTTCTCTTTGGGATTTGCCGGCTGTTGGGGTACCGGGCGGGACGGAAACCCCAACAAGCTGGCCCTCATGCTACAGTCAGAAAGTATCATAATATTTATGTATCAGGAGACTGGGAGAATGTTGCTGAAGCATTCATGTAATTTTTTTCACATCTAATCTATAGGAACATTCTCCCAAGATAGGAACATTCATAACGATCAATTCTTAACACATGGTTCATAAAATAAAAACAAGTACTCAGATATTGTGACTAAAAAGCAATCCCAGACTTATTTACAGGTTAGCATCTTTAGAGACTTTCTAAACTGCAGGACAGGGACATCCAAGTAGCAAGGGTAGTTATCAAGAGTAGAAACAACTTCACTGAAAACTTAGGAAGAACTGTGTGGAGTTGTCAAGACAGTGCAGGCTTTAGCATTCAGCTGAATACAGAGACTAGAATATGCAGAGATTAGTATTACCGTAAATGACAGTTGCAGAATTACAAATAGTCACAACTTTGTCTAAAACTTAACAGAAAAAGTAATTCTTATAAAATAAATAACATTTAAAGAATGAATAAATGCAAAGACTTTGATAGCAAATGTATCGAAGTAAGTACTACAGGGAAGAGAGAAATACCATCACATGTAGAAATGAGTGCTTCAAATGCACAGGAAACAGCAAAAACAACATAGAGAAGCATTGATACATAAGAATAACTTCATATTTAAATCTTGAGAAAAGATCAGAGGATAAAATTAATGATGCACTGCGGCTGCACTGTGATGTGAAATAAAATGTTGGCAATAATACAAAAGCTGAAAAAATGACAGTCTAAAAGTGGAAAGTTCTTAGACTTTCTAACAAGTAACATGATCTATCACAGGTGATAGATCGTGGACAATTGAAAATACATACTGTAATCTTAAATATAAATGCTTCAGCTACAAACTGAACAATGTAGAAAGAAGAGAATAATTAAAAAATAATTAAAAGGTGTTTTAGGTATCATGGTTGACAATCCTCGTTTATAGGGATAAAGGCACATGCTATGTTTGTATTTTGTGTTGTATTTAAATGGGGTTACAAGTATTTAAAATTATTAAATTTATAAGAGTTATAAATGGCTTGGAGTCTAATAATGAGAAGTAGATTTTTCATCTTTGGAGGTTTTATTAATTAAGCAAGTAAATGCTCTGAAGAAAAGCAAACAGACAAACAAACAAACAAACCCAAACAGGTAAATAGGAAAAAAGAGGGAAGAGTCAGTAAGCAAGGAACATGCTGATATAACCACACCTCCATATCTCCAAAACCTCAAGCTATGCAAGCAAAGCAAAATAAATTCAAATGTTATAATCTAATAACAGGAGTGAAGCGTAGCCTTCTTAATGAGGTATTTGAATATAACTTCTCACTAACTAGGAGACAAAGATCCCAGCACATGAAAATAACTGAAACTATGGAGATGGCCTGAAAAAATAGTTAATAAATGTGAACTAATTATAGGTGACACATAGAGATACAACACACACATACACACACACACATACACACACACACATGAGCATATGCTTCTTCAAGTTCACCTGAATCAAGTAGTCACCATATGTTAAGTGCATATATATTCATATATATGTATATATATGTACATATATATACACAATTTTCATACTAAAATATTTTCCCATAGTGCAAATAAATGAGAAATCAATATCAAAACAACTAAGAAATTATCTACTGCTTAGATAGTAAAAAAACATCTTTCTAACATACTCCTAGTTTGTAGGAATATGAAAAAGATTTATGTCATTTATACATACATTTAGAGATAACACATGAGTGTAATTCAGGAATAATTTATTTAGTATTCATGAACATGTGGAATATAAATGCTCAGTTTTACTTTTAATTTATTTTGATTGTTTCTGATTTTAGCACAATTTGGTGGTCAAAGCTGGAAATAACTAGTTTTGAGAACAAGTTATTTCTTCTCTGCTTTGTTTAGCGTGATTACATAACTAATCTATAAAGTGCCTTGTGAAAGTCTCACACTTGGCTTCCATATAGGGTGGTTCAAATGTCCTGCTTTTATTTTCTTCTGACTTATTATTATAAAGCTGAATATTTGTATTGCACAGTTCCATGAGTTGTGAACTATTGTCTCTCTCTCTGTCTCTGTCTGTCTGTCTTGCTCTGTGTGTGTGTGTGTGTGTCTGTTCTTATTACCAAAAGCATAAATACAACCTGCTTCATCTGTATAATGTTAACAGTAGGTTGTGCTCTCAGGACTGACTGCTTAGCATTGGATCACCAGTTGTTGTGGTTTTCCCTGGGGAAGAGACTATCTCTTACTCTTAGCATTCCTGCGTTGTCTATAGTGCTTCGTCTAGAACCATAGAGCTTCACCCTTCCAGGTTAGCCTGTCTATTAGCGTTCTCCTTTTCTTAGGTAATGTTTAGTTTAATAGTATGTTTCAGAAAAAAATTATAATTATAACATATTGTTTTCTAAGTTGATGTCATTTCCATGAATGGGATGTTCTTGAAATTGATACATGCTGTGTGAATCAGTAATCTATTCCTCGTTCATTGCTGAGTGATAGTTCAGTGCACGGATGTGAAGGAAATGTATCTGTATACTGGTGAATGACACATGGATCCCTTCACTGTTTTGTTGGTTAGAAATAATGCTTCTATGTGTATTCTGTTCTTATTGAATTAATCTCTTATTTTACTTCCCGACCTCAGCTTGCTCTCTCTCCTCTCTTCCCAATCTCTTTCTCTACCTTCCTTCTGCCAGCTCCTTCTGTCAAGTTAACTATTCCTCTGTTTCTGTTAAGAAAGGCACAGACTTCCCATGGGTATCAACACAATATGGCATATCAAGTTACAGTAAGACTAAGCACCTCCCCTTGTAATTAGACTGGGCGAGGCAGCTCAGTATGAGAAGTAGATTCCCCAAAACAAGTCAAAGGTTTAGGGACAGCCCAAGCTCCCACTGCAGGAGACCCTGAAATAGTTTTATGACATTTATTTTTTATCATCACAGAGGACAAATAAGAGTATATTACCAAATGACCTGAAAACACATGTTTAATTTTATACAAATCTGCTTCATTGATCATATGTACCTGTGACTTCAAATAACACACACATTAGCATGTGAGAGGCAAACACTTTCCTGGGCAATCTCCCATCACTTAATATAAATGGCTAGTCAGAGTTACTTCAATACACAGAATAATTTGCCAATTCCTAATTTATAATGACAATTTTAAGAAAAGATGCTGAAAATTCTTGCCCTCTGTAAACATGTTAAACAATTGCATTTGCCTGTCTGATTGATTTGCTCTATTATCATACGATTTAAAATGTATTGACTATATTCTAAATAAAATGCTCATCACATTCTTGATTTGCAATTATTTTATATCAGTGCTCCCATGCACAAAAAATTTTAATAGTATATTTAACTATGAAAAAATCAATTATTTTATAAAAGAACCAATTTACCACTCCCTGTTTATATATAAATTTACCATGTTAAACAGCTAATATATTTTTACAATAATTTACTAATATATTATTTTATATTTTGTTTCTACATATGTAATCTATTGTTTTAATTAAGTGAATGTGTTTCTCTGTGTAATGGGTATCATATGGCATCTAAGTAGATGATAATCATAACCTTTAAGAAGGCCTATGCTTGCTGAAAATAAAGTACTGTTTGCATGGCTATTTTTGGTCTCTGTGTTTTTCATTGTTCTTTTTATCTGCATTTTAATATTGTAGATTTACTGTAGTTTTAGATTCTTCATTAAAATAGATTTTTATGAATGTTTAAGTATCCTTCCTTTCTCAAGTTATTGAGGGTATTTGAATTCCTTTGAATTTATCTATTAAAGTTTTAGAATCAGCATATTAATATTTACAAAATATCTTGTTGGTATTTTCATTGGGATTGTCTCAATCTATATATCAATTCTGAACTCAACATTTTAGCAATTTTAGCACTTCCAACTCACGCTCATGGTGTGTGTGTGTCTTTCCGCAGTGCTTCAGCAATGGTTGATTGGTTTACATGTACAAGTTTGTCTATCTTACTATGTTTATGACCACATATTACATTTCTGTGAATGATGGGCTTATAATAAAAGATTTATTTATATTTTATTGTGCATTTATGTATGCATAAGTTTATGCCAAGTGTATACATTGTCTGTAGAAGTCAGAGATAGTGTTAGATCCCTTATAGCTGTAGTTACAGGCAGTTTTAAGGAGCCTAATGTTGATGCTAGGAACTGAACTCAAGTTCCCAATAGGAGCACCAAGCACTATTAACTACTGAGCCATGTCTCTAGTCCTTTCATAATTATTATTTGATGTAAACTGTAAACCCTTTAAGTATTTTTTTAGTTTCTTTTGTCCCCACCCTTTCTTTCAATACACTTGTTTGTACAATATTTGTTAATTTTATGATGATTATAGCCAAGCTGACTGTTTCCTTAGCTGTTTAGGATGAATCTACAGATGGAGCCATCAAATATAGCCTACATTTATGTTACTGTTACTTTGAAAAGATGTAAAATTTACAATCAAGTGCTTCTTGTAATCGCCATATCTCTGCATAAATTTCTCATCTGCCTTTCACATTGTCTAGCACTTCCAAAAGAGTTTATTGTATTAATTGCAATCATATTAATATTTTTTCATATTTTCTGTGAGTGCTAACATATGAGTTCCATAAGATGATAGTTTTGATTTTGTATATTAAGAATGTATTTTATTTGTTTATTTAATGTACTTTGTCACACCCTGTTCTTAACATGGGCTTTGTTGTTTTTTAGAAGAATCAAGTAAGAAATATTTTTTTTCTTTTGAAGAGAAAACACACACCTTTCCTGACTACAGTAAAATAAGAGTTTGGATGATCTAGTTGTTACCTGTCCAGAGTGGATGTGCTGTGGCATTATTTTCCTGCAGAAATAATGTACACTGGGAATGATAGGTTGTTGGACAGGTAATATCTATTACAATATATTGAGTTTTCCTATTGTTCTTCATCTTCAAGAAACCCCCTTTTCACTTCCAGCCTCATCCTGCCTTGCTTTTATCTTTAAAGCATATCATCATGGTGCATCATGGTTGGGAGCATATGTAGGTTAGAGATGCATGCATACAGTCCCAGCACTTGATACTCAAAGCTGAGGCACCTGGGATATTGAGTTCCAAGCCAGTCTTGGCTACATAGTGGCAAAGAGTCTCTCTATCCAGTGTACAAAAGATATTGGACAAGACACAAGGTCTTTTATATTTGCCTTTCCTGAGTGGCAAAGGGTTTTATTTCTTTGAAAAATTCACTGTTTGCTTTTTCTCTCCCACAAGGACTTTTCTCTAGCAGAGATGGGGAAAATGTAAAATAATTTCTTCTTGGTTTTCTTTCTGTGTCTTTTCTCATGATGGAAAGTCTACATCACAATATTAATTTTCTTATACTCTTATTACAGTGTTTATTCTGAAAGAATTTTGTGGGATATGATTACTACATCATGTAAATATGCATAAAATGTAAAGCTATCAGATCTCTATATATACACAGACGGGTCAACTAACTGATGTACCATCTAAAACAATTTCACATTATTTTATTTGATCATCACAAATTAGGTGCTTAAGAAATCTTTTTCCTATTTTCTGAGACATAAAATGAAAATCAAAATATTTTAACATAATGATACATAAAATTCATATAACAAAATGTTCATCATCTGAATGTAAGTTGCCTAACTCAATAAAGTAGATGCTTGTCATTCATCCATCTACATGGATTGAGAATTCTCTGTGGGTTTTCTGGTAAGAATGCAAAGATTAAGATATAAACCCAACAAATTATTTTCTCATTCACTGCTGGTTCTTCTCTCATCAAGTCTGAGTATTTTAAAAAGCAGCTGGTGATTACATCAACAATAGACAGCAGATTTTATATTACTATAGAAGCATTTGAAACTTGTTGATACTATGTATAATTTCAAAAGACATATATAACAAAATCAGCTCTTTGATAGTAGTTGACTTGAGGAAGCATGTCAATTACTGAAAAGTAATATCTTTTCCATAGATGAACAAAGTTGAATGTAGAGGAATTATGCTACTGCCCAGTTCTTAAGAAAGTCATTGTTGATGCAGAACTCTGTAACATGAAGGGACCTGCTTGTAGGGGTTTATATCCTGCCCAGTTTCCCACAGCCAGCAAGCCCCAAAGAAAATTCCACAGAGGTCTCCATAAGATTATAAACTTATTGACCCATTAGCTCAGACTACTTATTAGCTCTTGTAGCTTATATTAACTCATTGTTCGTATCTATTCTAGCCACACGGCTGGGTACCTTTCACAGCTGAGCAGGTTACATACACCTTGCTTCTTGGTGGTCTGAGCAGGAATGAGGAGGGAGCATCCTACTTCCCAGAATACTCCTGTTATCATCGCCCTGCCTCTACTTCCTGTCTGGTTGACCAACCTATACTTCCTGCCTGGCCCATCAGTACTACTTAAACCATTATTGACAGAATACAGACAATTCTCCCACACCAGAACTCAAAAAAATTTAAAAAAGAAAGTCGTTGTGTTGACTTAAAGCCAAAGTAAGATTTTGAGTTGAAAACTTATATCATCTATAATGTAGTAAAGTACAAAGAGGAAAAAAAATGCATTCAAACTTTATAAAAGAGAAAACTAAGCTTGTTATTATTTTCTGTGCAAATGAATCATCTTTAAAACAATACTATATATTAATATATTCCTTGGATGAATTCTCAGGTTGTGCTTCTCTGTGTCCGATTAACATTTCATTACTTGGAAAGACATATTTTACCCAACACTATAATACACACACACATTAATCAACCACAAAAACCTTCTTATAATACACATTTTGCCATCACTTTTCTTAGAGACAAACATGGGTTACAGAAAAGTCTTTTTGAGGAAGTCATGATAAATATTAGGAGAACTGTATAGCTCTATCAGGGAAAATATACCTGGCTCTCTTTGACCAGAGAAAAATAATAGTGCATCAATACTGGGATTGTGCATTAACTCTTCAGATGATTGACAATTTGGCCAATTACTCTTCCTCTGTGCTCCCTTACAGTGAAACCTGGAATTTCACACTAAATATGTTTTACATTTCCAAGTTTTATAAAAAAATTAGAAGTTTCTTGAGAAGTGTGATGATTCAATGTTTAAAGGACAAAACATTCTGATTCAATGACTGGTTTATACCCTTAATATTTTATTATATTCATTAGAAATAATAGATAATTTATCAAATATTTGAAATAGCTCGTGATACCTATTTCAATAACCCATGAAGCATATAGAATGCAAGTTTCATGATGATTTGCACTGACATGATTTTTTTTATTTGCTTCAGATTTCCTGTGCATATGAGAGAGACAAGTATATATAAGGGTGACATGGAATCCAGACTGACCTGGTTCTAGGTGAGGTGATACATCTCTGACTTCATGTTGAAGCTGTGTGATTATCGTTAAGTCTGATGAAAACACCTGTCTCATAGGATCATGTAAAATATCTAGATAATATGCATTAGAGTCTTAGGACATGTAGTTGTTTGAATGTAATTCACACCCATAATTTCATAGGGAGTGGCACTATTAGGAAGTGTGGCTTGTTGGAGTTGGTAAGACCTTGTTAGAGGAAGTATATTGCTTTGGGGACAAGCTTTGAGGTTTCTTATGTTCAGGATACTGTCCAGGGGGTCAGTCACCTTTCTGTTACCTACAAGATACAGTACTCTCAGCTACTTCAACACCATGTTTATTGCATGCTACTATATTCCTCATGATATTAATAATAGACTGAACCTCTCAAACTGTAAGCAAGCCACCCAAATAATTTTCTCATTGTAAGAGTTGCCGTGGTGATGGTGTCTTTCACATCAACAAAAACCGTAACTAGGACAGAATATGATCTCACACACAACAAGAAATTAATAATTTTATTCAAATTTGAAAATTATGGCTTCTCTGTTACTATTCTCATGTTTTTTCAGTATTCATGTCTGGTTGTTTTTATATTTTTGTAGCAGTGTTTTGTGAAGTGTTTTCAAAGCTAGAGGTCAAATTTTATATATATGAATAAATTCAATAAATGTGTCAAATCTCTATATCCTGTGATCTATCTTGAGCCTATAAGGTTTGATCAGCTCCCATCCAGTCGGAATCAAGTACATAAGTTCCAAATATAAGGGTGATAAACAATTTTAATATGAGGAATTGAGGGCCTTCCCCAGGTCGTTAGAACTGAGTCGTTGCTAACCTAATGCAATAAAGGTGTACACAGAGAAGAGCTTGTAAAAAAATGCCTTGACATACTATAGCCACTAAAAATTATTAAGATTAATTGGAGTCATAGAGTCTCAAGAACTCTGGGAAAAAATGAAGTAATTCAGCCCAAATATCAGATGCTGTAGTGTGAGTTACAAATTTTCTACACTCCTGCTGTTTTTGACATTATGTGGCCCCAGCTCCTCAGCCTTCCTTTACAGTTCTATAAGAATCTAAGACTTTAATACTGTACCCTCCTGAAGTTTCATTTGCAATCTAGGCATCAGGCAGGATGGAGTTGCTATGTGAGTCTCTTCTTAAAAACATATTATTCCCCTAATGGTATCTCCTCACCTTCGCACCCTTCCTAGGGGAGAACTGTCTGTGGCAGTTTAGAAATATGTGCTGTAAATTGGCAGGCACAAGCACCCTAAAAGACGATAAAATAAACATGAATCCCCTTTGAAAAAAATCTTTGTATTTTCATCACATCCCTTGTAAGCTAACACACTGCACTGTTTACAGTCTACCACTACAATATATTTTGAAACGATTACCTTCTTCTCAGTCGTTTGTGTCATAATGTTCTCCATAGGTACCCATAAAATGAAAATGTAAGCCGTTTTTATTGGCCACACTACATCTTAATTGAAAATATTAAGGGGGATTGCTCTCCTACTGATTTTTCCCTCCATTTAATTGGCTAATCATATGATATTTTTAATGGAATAATCGTGAAAGAAAATATGAATCTAATTTAAATTCAAACTGGATTTGGGATATTTAAGAGATTATCCCAGAGTAGCAGAGGGTGCACGAGGCAGTAAACATCTGCTCAGTCCTGACCACTTGCCTTCATGTTTATGAGCTTGGGGGATATTGATTTTCAGGAGACATGAATCTCTACATTTGGGCTTCAGCTGTTTTACTGCTGTGATTTTAGTGAAAAAATTCAAATTTATCAGCAGATTTTTATCCATTTTTAACATCTTTTTTTTTTTCACTCCTACCCAAATACAATTCTGACAAATGGGAAATTGTCTCAGGGATTCATTTTACCATACTGGGATGCAAAAAAAATTCAGTCATTAATTTATTGTTTGCTACAGTAAATGGTAAACCGATAAGCAAAACTAGTATCAACTAGACCTGTTATAGTGTATATGCATAGCAGCTATAGTGATGGAATATTATGTATTTTATCCATGTATTCACTGAGGTGCTTTGACTACCTTCTGTTGTGTTACAGTAAATCTACCATAACTTAAACAAAAAAATAGAGGTTCCAAGAACTTCAAAAAGTTACTAACACACAGACTGAAATGGTATAAGCTTACATAGATTATTCCTCCTGTGTTAGAAGTCTCAAATAGATCATCAACAAGGGAGTTCCAACAGCAACGTGTCCTTAGTTATAAACACCCCACATCTGGGCTACAGTGATCATTACCTGCATTTAATGAACCAAGTCTGCTTCCTTTCCAAGCCTAGAAAATAGCAGCAAGTCACTGGCATTATCACTACTCTGGACTTGTATTTGTGGAGTAGCATAATCTCTCATTAATTCCTTACTGTTTAAATTTAGTTACACAATGAAAATTAAAAGAATAGCCCCTTTAGAGACTTCCCATAGTCATTTCTAATGCTACAGCCCAGGTCCTAAGACTGACTTTGAGATTAGTATTTTTTTTTAAATACTTTCATGGAAAAGTATAAGATTTTAAAAGGCTTTGGAGAGCCACAAGGAAAAATTAGGAGAGCACTTTTAAAAATCTGGATTATTACATTAAGTAACACAAGTTATAATTTTTATCTTAGATCTTTTATTAAAATATTGGCTATGGGTTTAAGGAAACAAACTATTAATCATTGTTAGTGGCATAAATGATAAGTTTTGTTCATCAAGAGCAAAATTTCTTACCAAAAATGAATGTCTCACCTAACCATAACTCAGTTTATTTAGGACTAAGTACTCAATGATATTGCAGTTCAGAAGACAGAAGGAACTTTTAGTGAGAAGTAACACATTTGGGAGAGAGATCAAAGCTAGGTTAACTGAGCCATAAGGCAGAAATGTGTAAACAAATATGGTCTGCAACTTAATAATATAGTTTCTGCTATTGCATAGCTAAAGTGTGTTTTGAAAGTAGCAAGAAAAGTAAATGTCTTTATGTGGTCTAACATAAAGATATAGCCATGCACTGATTAAGAAGAAAAATGCACTCTGAGAAATGGGTTGCTATGGAATGTGCCCAATATAAGTATCACATAATTTAATTATGCAAAATGAGAAGACTTTAACATCTGTCATTGAAGAATGTAATAGACTTACTGGTGTGTGTGTGTGTGTGTGTGTGTGTGTGTGTGTGTGTGTGTGTAGAGTGCTGTATACTAGATTAATTTTACTACTTCAGACTTCAGTTGACAACTTAGATGTCTAACATAGACTTTTGATACGATTTGGTTCAGCAGTGAACTAAGCATTTTACTCTCAGCTTGCTGTTGCCCTGTCTGTTTCACTATTTCTTCATGCATAAAATAAAGACTATTGAGTTTTCTGCACTTGACAATCTCTCTTAGTCTTTTTCTGTTAGCAAATGAAACTAGAGATCCCTGACTTATTGTTGTACATGTTGGAGAATCAGATTTTTCTGCAGTTATTTGTGGAGTTTGACAGACACTAAAGACTATGTAAGAATTAGCATCAGTATCATAAGGCTGAGGACATGTTTCGTTTCCAGTTTTATATTCTAGAATCTTTAAATATTGTCTGACATAAGATGTAAGATGTATATTTCTCAACATGAAGCACTAAAGGAATACCCACAGCAGAATCAGAATTCTATATATTTCATCTTGTATGTTTAAATATATTACTTTAGATATATTATTTTAGGATAATTAGAAAGATAGTGTGAAAAATATCTCTTTTGCTCATTCTCCTTGGGAGGGACAGAATTAATATAATCAATATGTGTGTGAATATATATTATAAATGTATAAATAATATATTCAATGATTACATATATGAATCATAATATTATACATTATTCACAATCACATATATATCATCATGTGTGTGTATGGCTGATTTGTTAGAGTCACATACAGGCAATGATCCAGTAAGCTAGATAATGGTTGTCACTCAATAGAAAGACCACAAATTCAGTAGTTTAGTCCATGAGGCTGAATGTCTAAGCTGGTCTTCAGTCTACTTCAGAAAACCTATAGAAGTGAAATTAAAACCAACAAACAAATGTGTGTTTCAGAACAGATGAATTTGCCAGTGAGATTGCGAGAAAAGAGGCAAAAAGCAAAGTACTTCTTTTTATGTTATTTTATGTAGACTGCTGTCAGATTGCATGAACCAAATTTAGGATGCATCTTCTGATCTCAATGATTCAATTAAGAAATCCATTCACAGGTGTGTGTAACTGCTTAAGTTTTAATTGATTCCTGATGTAATAGTGTTGGCACCAAATATTAGTGACCACAGTATCTATTAAAGATTCCTGTGATGACTTGTCAATCAAAGAATCTCAGTTTTATTAGTGTATTGTATTTATAGGGAACAATGAGTTCCATTGTGATATTTTCAAATAAAATATGATATAATAGGATCATGTCTATTTTGCCATTACTTTCATTACATTGCTGTACCTCTCCTATGTTTCTTACATCTTCTCTAATAGTCTTCATTTTAATTTTATTATTTTTGTTGCATATTCCCTAACCCCTCTGATTCTACATACAAAACATGCAATATGTTCACTTAACGGACTTGCTGTATTCACTTAAAGTAACGGCAACATTCTGCCTCAAATATACAGTATCCTCAGTCTGAATTCTTGTCAATTGAAAAGGAAAGTTTCATAGAAAACCACAGCTGGATACCATGCAGAGATCGATGGAGAGCAGGAATCTCAGCCCCAGTGAGGCACTCTTCATCACAACTCCTGCATCCTTGGACCCAGATCAAATGGAGGGAGAAAGAACAGGAAAGATTGGGTACCCAGGAACCTACTGTGAAATATCCTCTATTAGAAATGGTGAGAAAAATGAGACCCAAACAATGTGACATGCTAATGCAGAATGAGAGAAATTTCATGGGGTTCTACCCTTAGAGAAAGAAGTTAGTTCAACAAGTAACAACTACTGAGAGAGGGCGAATTAGCCTCTTCTGCTGATAAGTCCTCTTATAAGGTAGTAAACACAAATCATTCATCCCTGATACCATGTATACACAAACAACAAACACAAGCACAGCAGTTTGCATATATATACATACACACATACACACTATATATATATACATACACACATACACGCACTATATATACATAGTGTGTGTATGAATATAGAAATAAAATCAAGGAAATGTAGATTACCAATTTATCAATATGAGTGGGAATTCTTGGAAGATGTTGAATGGAAGATGACTGATAGAGGCTGGAGAGAGGAAATGAAAGGATAAAAGTTATGTAATTGCATTTTAATGAGATATTTACATGAAAAGAAAGGGCCTGTTGTTTTCACTATGGTGGAAATGAATGTTGTAAAAGACTGCTTGTTTATTCCCAGCCACTTGGACCTGAAATAATCACACAGAAACTGTATTATTTGCAATGCTGTTTGGCCAATAGCTTAAGTGTAATGCTAGCTAGCTCTTAAACCTAGTATTTACCCATTTCTGCAAGGTTCCAGTTGACAACTCACATCTTTTTCCTCTTGTCACTACATGGCATCTCACTGATTCTGCCCAATATCTATCTATATCAATCTATATCTATCTATATCTATCTATCTATCTATCTATCTATCTATCTATCTATCTATCTATCTATATATATATCTTCCAGCCTGCCTATATTCAGTTAAGCCACTGGCCAAAAACAGCTTCTTAATTCATTAACCAATATAAGCAACACATAGACAGAAGGACTTCCCAACACTTTTTTGTTGTTTGTTTGTTTTGCTTTTTGAGAAAGGGCTTCTCTGTGAAACAGTCCTAACTGTCCTGGAGCTAGCTCTTGTAGGCCAGTCTGGCCTTGAACTTACAAAGATCCACCTACCTCTGCCCGTCTCCCTCTAAGTGCTTGGATTAAAGGCATGCACCAACACTGCCAGGTGGAAATGTATACTTTGGCAGAAATAAATATCCCTCTTATTGGAGTAGCTTTGATCATTAGCATTGACAATCTATGATGAAATTAGACATATCAGGTTTTTTTTAATCTATAAATTACTGTAAGCCTACTCGAAAACAGAAGCAAATAAAAATCTGGAGTCAGATATTAGGGGCTGAAAGCTGAAAGATCAGAAAAGCAGAACAGCTATGTGCTTGTTCTTACCTCTATGAAATCCTCAGAGCAAATGGGGTATCCTGTCTCCACAAGCCCTCAGACTTAATGTCTCCACTCCTTATACTCCTGTCTCTGCCCAGCCATATCCCTTTCTGTCTCTACATTCCTAGTTCTGAGATTCAAGGTGTGAGTCATCACTGCCTGGATCCTTTTCTCTTTTAGACTGTATCAATCTCATGTAGCCTACGGTGGCCTTGAACTCATAGAGAACTGTCTGCATCTGCCTCCCAAGTGCTGGGATTAAAGGTATGTTTCACCACTGCCTGGCATCTATGGTTTACTTGTGACTTAGCTCTGCACTCTAGTCTTCAGGCAAGCTTTATTTGTTGTATCATAAATAAAAATATCACCATAGAGAAGAAAAGTTAAAGAGACAGGGAAAAATTCTACTGATAGCTAAAAGGAAAAAGCCAAACATGCTAAATATACAGATATGTAGGAAAAATTGTTTCCACTGTGGTAAAATCATACCAAAGTCAAAATTCAAGAAAAAAAAATAAGCCACCGGGATCTAGCGCACAGATATTTTGCTCCACTCATGTGTCTTGTTCGGCCAGTATCCTTGCATAACCTCTTCTTAATGGTGGACATTGACTCCCTGCATCTTAAACTCTCACATGCAAACGACTCTTCCTCTTCTGAAGCTCATTACTCTATTGAAACTTTATAGGAGATGAAGTGACATAGAAAATTTAGAGTCCCCCACTGTCATTATGATCACATTAATTAAGCAATAAGACCCAGCACTGCAGAAGTTTCATGGTGTTAATTCATATCTTGGGATGAATGTTCAACCTGGGGCTTAGGAATGAGGCCACAGGACTCCCATTATCACCATTGAATCACATGGATTAATGCTGGACACCTGCTCCTCAACTCTGCCATTGCTGGTAACAAGGAGTTATGACTTATATAACCCATTGTGACAATGAAATTATGCCCCATATCTCTTTTCACTCTCGATGACCTGTAATCCATTATTCACCCACAATGCTTTTCATGTTAAAAAGATAATTCAAAAACACAAGTTAATTTTAAATGTATAATTACAAAATCAGAACTATAGGGAGCAAGACTTGAATTTCACTGGGAGACAGAGTTTACTGTTTTCATCTAAATATTTGGATAAAAGCAAAATATATAGTAGATTAATATGAAATAACAAATTTTGGAATATACTATTAATTAAACTAAAATTCAGAACTGTGATGTTCAGAGCAAGTAACCTACAGATGGACAAATGCATTTCAGGACTGAGTAATGTTGGATCCATATCAAAACCTTCTTAAATTCCATAAAGTAATTAAAATAATAAGGAATTTAATGCAATTCAAATTACCTTCTCCTCTCCATGTTGCTACTCTTTCATTAGTACTAGCTGAAGAACAAGACCTGGACACAGTTATGGAGATATATATGCTAATTCGACAGTTCAAAAACTTATTGAGTCTCTCAATAAACAACACAAGTATTGCCTGAAATATTTTAGAATGGAATTTTTGTTTCTAAGTGCAGACAGAATAGTCATGGAAGAGGCTCAGAGACTTGTGTTTTTACAACAACTTTGGGTAACTTCGAAAACTACCAAAGCTCAAGAAATGTAGTTTCCACTGCAGTACTAAAAGAACTGTTTGCTTCCCTGACTTTCTCTTGTTTGCTTTTGCAGTCAAAGATAAGGTCTTTTGTCCTTTAGAAAACTAATTGGCCCAAAATTTATGTTGCTTTATATTTGGTAGTATTTCTTAAATCCAGTTGGCCCTTTCTAAATAATGTATTTATCAACTGTAACTAACTTTATTTACCTCTGCAATAAATGGTAACAGGGACACAGTAATATAACTGCAGCCCCACCAGAGTCCATCTGTGCAATGCATGATTTCATGGAGTCTCTGCATCTTGTCCATAGTTATGGACAATACTATGCTGTTGTATTTCTTGAAAGCAACTCTCTTCCTGAAATATCTCCACACGTTTCTACTGCTAAGATCCCCTCCATGTTCTTTATGGCATCTTTCTGATGCAGTTTGTGTGGTGGGAATCACTTTTGAAATCTCTTCTCTGAACAGATTTCTTTTCTTTCTTTATGCTCATATCTTAGATTATTGCTCATTCTAATACCAAAATTTGTGAGTAATCATGTCTGCATCTAGGCTTTCCTAGCCAATAACATTGTCTTCCAGTTAGTTATTTGTTTCTAAACTTAAGATCCAAAAACAATATAACAACTTCTGTATATGACTTTCCCTACTACCTATGTGAGACAAGATAGCTTAGGACTAAGGGAGTTTTTCACTGATAAAGTCTGTATTTCAGTGCAGAGCGATCTTTTTATGCCATAAAGTTTAGAATATGAATGCTGAGACCAAACAGCATACTTCAGACTCTACCTCAAGGCTGTAGTAAATAAGAACCCAGCGATTTCAGCCAATGGGTGAGCCTTCTTAAAGTTCAGAAATTTGTGAAGATTTCTTCTTATTTATATTACATACACTTGTTTCCCTGCCTACCTGTGTTCTGCCCTGCTCTGCTATAGGCTCAAGACAGTTTCTTTATTAACCAATGATATTCACAACATACAAAGGGGAATCCCACATCAGCTCTCCATTTTACATAGAAAAATTAAAGCAATAAATAATGTAAAATAATGCTGATAATCAACTAATTCTTGAAAGATACCCAGGCAAACTGTATTGTGATCTCTGTTATCACAAATAGACATTGAAGAAGAAATTATAGAAAGAATTACTGTCATAAAATTCATGTGAAAATTATTTTATAAGTAAGTTATTTTTACTTTAACTTGGAAGCCACAGTTCATGACTGTGTGACACCCTTGCCTTGAGACACCTGAAAGAGCAATGTTAGGACAGTTAATAGAGCCAGACTTGTATTTGATGACTACGAACAAAGGAGATGGAGAAGAGGGAGTTTTAGGTGATTCAATCCCTTTTAATGACATGTCCGTGATTACTGAGGACCTTTACTGTACTCTATCATCTTAAGATTCCACTGAGTCTCACTCTTAAGATTCCACTGTGGTTCTTAGGACCAAACCTTCACACTGGACCTCTGAAAAAGGTTGTTCAAAATATAGTAAGAATCACATGTTAATAAACATACACAAAAATATAATGAATAGATTCAATGAGCAAGTTCTGGAGAGAAGATTAAAATTGAGTGTCTTGGTGATGTGTCAGCTATAGTAATCCAATAATTTATAGGTGACTATTTTTGACAAAACTAAAAAGTTAACATGAGGGATAGGTTTGTCACAATTTGATATTTTATGTCAAATTAGTTTGGTGATATAAAATGTAATTTAACCCTGTGAAGAATATGACAAGTTCTATTTATTCCACTTTTAAAGTAAGAAGTCAGACAGCTTAAAAAAGACCAGGGGGCAGAACGTTTGAGCTGGAGGCTGGAAGATGTAACTGCTTGTTGATGGGATAGTGGAGTCCCAATGCTGGGCCACAATTTCTCCTGTAGTTGATCACTTGGCTGCTCTGTGCTCTGTGGATACGGTAAACAGCACATGTTTAACAACAAAATATCCCCTGAAGTTATTGTTTTCTATCCCAGTAAAGTTCTGGTTTTCTAAAAATTTCATTACCAAAAATACAGTTTTTTATTCTCTTCTCTACGCATTAGAGAAAACCTGAATGCTGAACTTTACTGACTGCACTGGACATAACCAGTAGATATTGGCCGTGATGTCTATACAGGTTATACACAAGAAGAAGCATAGGCTGATTTTAGCTTTCAATAGATTAATTTTGGCAATATAGGTCTGATTCCCATTTCAGACAGTATTTGATAGAGTATATAAAAGTGGAATAAATTCATTATATTTACCTATTTCCAATTTTAGAATTATAATAGCTCTTGTATTAGGGTTCTAAGACAACCCTTAGGAAGCAAATTGCACAGACTAAGAATAGAGGCTTTTTGATTGGTATGAAGCTTCCTTCATGACTGATCAATCTAAACATATGCACTTCATGCAGGCAGAAGTAAACCATGTGCTTTATGAATATTTAGGTCAATGCAGAAGGTGGTCAAAACAGATTTGATCATCTTTTATTCTCGACATATGTTATTTCAGATGGAACTTTCAAAGATAACCAATAAACATTATGGCCTCTTTTATTGTCCATCAGTGAATATTCCATGCCACCAGGTCTCTTATCATCAATGTAAATTATGGCTTCTCTCATGGTCCATCAGAGGGTATTTCCTGCTACCAGAACTGTCATCCTTGCTCTTGCTTCTCCACGACCTCTTTAAATTTGAAACTAGTTCTCATCCTTGTTTGTTAAAGGTTTTGGTTCTCTGATCTCTTCTTCATTGTACTTGCTATTCCATGAAGTTTAACAATTAACTGTCATGCAGATTTTTTTCAGCTTTTCTGCTTTATTTCTTAATTTTTTAAAGTGATTATAAAGTAGTCCATAAAAAAGTATTGACTGAATTTGCACTGGATTTTAGTAAGCATTTAATTTGATAAAAAACTATTAAATATAATTTTATTGTGTATGTGTTTTAACATCTCAGTTCATAACAAAAAGAAAGTGGACAACTCAAAAAGTCAATAGTACTTGTTGCAGCCAAGGAAAAGAATGTCAGGAAAATGGAGATTTCAAGTTATCAGTTAAAAAAATTAAGTGTCTTTGTGGTATTAAAACTAATCCCATTATATTCATGGAAAATTGCTTTAAAACCTATTTTTTAATGAGAATAAACACAATTTCTATTTCAGGCAGTGTAGAAGACAGACTAGCTTTAGAATTGGATCATTTCTTGTTGAATGTGGGAACAGACCCAGCTCCCACAAGAAATCGTAACATGGAGAATTTGACTCCTCCTTTGTGGTAAATCCAGAATTCTCCATACAAAGAAACATTATGTGGTACTTGATTTTATGTTTTATTGTTACAGAGCTACATGAATTTCTTAACGATATAGTTAAAAAACTGAAATAAAACATTCATAGTAGGCAGAACTTCAAACAATCAAACAAAATCTGATTATTCACTTTGGGATGTAAATGTGTTGAGAAAGTTCATATATAGAGAAAAGATATATTTATGTATGCATGTATATATAACATGTATATGTGTTTCTTTCAAAATTAATATATTTAAGATATATCCTATCTTTGTATGCATATATTTTTATGGATGTATAAAAATTCATGTATATATGTATAGATATGCTACTTATATTGTGAATAATTTTATTTCTTCTTCTTCTTTTTTCTTTTTCTTTACCATAAGATATTTTGACATTTTTGTGGTTTCATATTTGTTAATTTCTAAGGCCAGTATTAGCTACATAGCATCAAGAAGATTAAACCTGATTCAAGGACCTTCTTCTCTTTTACTTTTGTTAAAATAGTTTCTTCCTCACAAAATATATCCTGGGGTAGTTGGCTCTCTTGAAACTGAAGTGAAGTAAACTTGTGAATCATAATGTGCATCCTCAAAAATGAATATTGTTCCTCTGCAGGAGCAACAAATGCTCTTAACTACTAAATAGTCTCTCAAGTCTCTTTTCGTTTTAGAGAAACATATTATGTTGTTTAGATTGTTTTTAAGATAATGACAACATAATAGATGCCTTGAAGATCTTCCTTTTTTTCTTATTTGAACATTAGTATGGTGAAGAAGCAGTTTTGGATCCTTGGTTGACAATGTATTAAGTAATACCTTACAGGCAAAGTGTCCACATCCATAGTTTGGCAATGATGCTGAGAGAGCCTATAAGGAAGAACCAGTTGATGTCAAAATTTGAGTCAGTGGACAGGGTATAAAGCGTGCCACTCCCAAGTGTGAGGGGACTACTCCAAATTGTTCAAGGCCTTAGTAGAATCAGTTTTCCTCTTTCTGACCATCTTTTCTGCAGAACCACTGTTCAATCCCTTGTGCAGATTTGAAGCATAACTAAAACCGCTCTGCCGCTAATGCTCACATCTCTTAACACTCATTTGTGCTACAGCATTGCTTCTCCTGTGGCATATGCAGCAAAAACCTAAAGCAAACCAAAAAACTCTTGAATTTTTCAGCTTGAATAATTTGTGAACCAACTCCAACTCCTTTGAGTAAGTTCTCTCTTTCATTGATGCATACATGCATTACTGTGTACTTGAATGCACACATATATACTTTTAGACTGAAACTCTACTGGGATTCTACATTATAAATGTAAAAATCTAAGTATTTGCTTTTCAGAATTTAATTCTAATGGCGGTTTGAGAAAAACTCTAATATGTGCATATTTATGATGTATAAAAATAAAGATCTATAAAAGAAAATATGCATTTCAATATTTGAGTTGAGATTCGTCTGTTGAGAATTCTTTGTTTTGATTTATGTCCCATTTTTTTATTTGATTATTTGTTCTTTTGATGTCAAGTTCTTTATTTTTTTATGTTTTGGAGATAATTCTTCTGTGTGATGTGGGGTTGGTGAGATTTTTTTCCAATTCTGCAGGCAGACATTTTGTCTTGTTGACCATGTCCTTTGCTTTACAAAAGTTTCTCAGTTTCAGGAGGTTGCAATTATTTACTGTTGCCTTCACTATATCATTAGTCCTTAGAGAAATGTAAATCAAAACAGCTCTCAGATTCCATCTTACACCTATCAGAATGGCCAAGATCAAAAACACTAATGACAACTTATGCTGGAGAGGATGTGGGGTAAGGGAGACACTCCTCCATTGATATAGGAGTACCAATTTGTATAACCACTTTGAAAATCAGTATGGCAATTTCTCAGAAATTTAGGAAACAACCTATCTCAAGACCCAGCTATACCACTTTTGGGGATATACCCAAAAGATGTTCAGTCATACCACAAGGACATGAGGTCAACTATGTTCATGGAAACACTATTCATAATAGTCAAAACCTGGAAATAGTCTAGATGCCCCTTGTGCAAAGAATGGATAAAGCAGATGTGGTGCATTTATACAATGGAATACTACTTTGTGGGGGGAAAAAAACAATGACATCTTGAAATTTTGATGCAAATGAATTGAACTAGGGAAAAAAAAAGTGAGGTAACCCAAGCCCAGAAAGATGAGCACAGTATGTACTCACTCATTAGTGGATATCAGACATAAAACAAAGAATAACGAACCTGTAGCCCATAACCCCAACGAAGCTAGGTGACAAGGAGAACCCTAAGAGAAATATACATGGATCCCCCTGGGAAGGGGAAATCGACAAGATCTCCTGAGAAACTTGGGAACACGGTGATGGGTGAAGGGAGGGTGGAAAGGGAAAAGGAGTGGGGATTAGAACTTGAGCAATTGGGATAGTTGAGATGGGGGAAGGAGAAAGAGGACGAACAAGAAAAGAGATATCTTGATTGAAGAAGCCATTATGGGGCTAGCAAGAAACCTGACACTAGAAAAATTCCTAGGAATCCACAAGGATAGCCTCAGCTAAGATCCTAAACAATTGTGGGAAGGGTGCTGAACTGGCCTTACTTTGTAGGCAGATTGATGATTATCTTATATGTCATCATAAAACTTTCATCCAGTAACTGAGAGAAGTGGATGCAGAGATTTACAAAGGAGCACTGGACTGAGCTCCCAAAGTTCATCTGAAGATAGCGAGTCACAATAATATGAGTAAAGGTGTCAAGACCATGGTGGGGATAACCCTTGAAACTGCTTACCTGAGCTAATAGGAGTTTACCTACTCCAGTCTGACAGCAAGGTGAACTAGCATAGCACCAAACTAGGCCCTCTGAATGTGGGTGACAGCTTATGGCTGTGGCAGATTGTGGGACTAATGACAGTTACAAAAAAAATGAAATTTGCCTGCAAATGGATGGGTCTAGAAGAAACCATATTGAGTGAGGTAACTCAGACCCAGAAAGATAAATATAATACGTACCCAATCATTAGTGGCATTTAGACATGAAGCAAAGAAAAACCAGCCTATGGTTCAAAGCCCCAGAGGACCAGATAATAAAGAGGACCCTAAGAAAAACATACATGAATCTAAATAGGATATACAAGAAGACAAGATCTCCGGAGTAAATTAGGAGCATGGGGGTCATGGGAGAGGGCAGAAGTGGTCAGGAGAGGCAGAATGGGGAGCAGAGAAAAATGTATAATGCAATAAAACAATTAAAGGGAAAAGGGAACAAAAATAAACAAATGTGAAAAAGTTACAAATAAAAATGCACTTGAGATTAGATAAAATTTCTCAAGCTTTTGAATAAAAGAGAAAGAATAACAAAAAAAGAATATGAGTTGAATTTGACACTTAGAAAACCATATTTGTTTTCTTCCCTTTATATCTCTTAATATATGCATTAAGTAGGTGGTTTTTATATTGCTTCAATGGCATTTTCAATCTAGATGATTGATATTAATAATAGACATTTTCTTACTTATGACAAACTCATTGATTAAGTACATTGTGCAATTCTTCCACCATTCTACAAACTGAAATTGATAATTTAGACAAAAATGTTTGTTGCACAAGTTCACCCAAGTAAATGGTGCTTCACAGTAATAGAATGAAACTAAGATCCTTTCCCCTTTTATATACTGAGATATCTCAGCTTTGATGAAGTCATCAGCAAATAAGGGACCACCCAGATTGCATTACTCTTATTCTTGAGCTGGAGGTGAATTATGCGTAAAGAAAATCAAATACGAGGAACTTCTACATAGGAAAGATGTTCCCATCTGTCCTGGCTCAGAGTCAAAGAGACTTAGCATTTTTAAGAAGTATGTTTTTATGCAAAAAATCTATATAATATCAAGCTTCCAATATCCCAACAAGAATATGGTCATCTTGGGAAGTTCCACTCTTAGCTACAAAGCTAATTGGAATTGATCTCCGCTAGGGGAGGGCAAGTCACTTTTCTTCAGGAAAATGGGACCTGTTAGACTCCAGTAGATGATCCTGTACCTATATGCATGGAGAAAACCACTAAATTGACTCTGTGCTTATTTATAGAGAGAAAAAGAGAGGGGGAGCATAGGGAGACAGAGAAACAGAGGCACAGACAAAAATCAAGAAGTCGTAGGGTGATGGGGAAGAATTGGAGTGTAATATATATATATATATATATATATATATATATATATATATATGTGTGTGTGTGTGTGTGTGTGTGTGTGTGTGTGTGTGTGTGTGTGTGTAAATTATGTAAAGGAAAGAAAAGTTGAAAATATTTCTTCTTAGTAGGCTATGCTTCCAAATGGTTACATGACCTATGCATGTTAAGTTATGGGCACAATACAGGGCATGGTTATCCTGTGCTTCATTCAGACCAGACCACATTTACTCAGTGTTAGATTATCGCAGCTAACCTATTACAAAGCAGGAGTGTTAATTGGAAACATGCTATTTTCCTTATGTAAATGTAGGCAAAACTTCTCATTTAGATAAATGTATTAAAGTCAAGCCTGCCATAAATTCTTTTAAAGTAAAAATCGTCATGGGGTAAAGAGTTCAAGAGTATAATTTGACAAATTATGATTTGAGCCTATAGACTTCCAGAGGAACAGGGTGAAGAAAACATTCCCACTAAAAAAACTCAAGCCTCTCACTTCTCCTCACATTTGAGCTTCACCCTCAGCTCTGGGATATAACTCAAGATTTGATATTTAGAGGGATTCATTTGCAGACAATTAGGCCTAGGATTAGATTCCAGTGCTGTCTTGCATGTGTCGACAGTCGTGGGACTTGCAGCAACCTTATTTCCACTCCTTTACCCTCTCACACATCTCCACAGAACCAACGCTGCCTTCATCAAAACAATTTTATTTGCACTTATGAGAGCATTGCAGCCAGTAAACAGAAGACATGGGGCAGGCTTAGCCACTGGCACCTTTTCCCATGTGAATATCACAGATCTTGTCTCTCTCTGTGGTATGAGGTCTCTGATTACATCAGCCTCTTCAAATTATGCTGAAATGAAGGCCATTCAATTTGCCACAATCAGTAACTTTCAAAAGAGTTCATATAATTGATTTCACAGTGATATAGGCATAGGTGACAGAAAGCCACAGCTTCATTTAGGCAACGTTTTCTTTCATTCTAAAGTTCAGTATTCAATAGAAATCAAATTCTTTCCTTCAACAGTTGGCAGCTAAGCTGTGGCACATACAAGTTTTTTTTTTTTCGTTTTATTCTTTTTATGGTGCAGATTCATGAAAATTGAAATTAATGCCCAGGGTGATCTAATAGAAGTCAGCAGGCTACAGGTAAAATAACTTCCTTTTGAAGCTGGACCTGATGAGTATTTCAGCCAGAAGGCAAGGGGACATTCTGAATGCCATTCTAACCTTCAGGAGCATTTGTTACAAGAGAAAGGTTTGAAGTGCCCAGCCAAAGGAGAGGTTAGATGTGCATGCAGCTATTGTCCTAAATATTGCTACAGCACTACAGTCTGGCTATCAAAGTGGAATCTGATTTCCACTCTTTAGTGAGTTTTGACTGCAGATAGCTCCACTATTTTTGGAAGCACATGTGTCTTCAGCCATACTTGTCTATTGACTTTGGGGTCCATAGTGGATGCTGAATTAAATGTTTTACTACTTAGAATGGGATGTAGATAAATTTGATGAAAAATATTAAGTCAACAACCACTAGAATTTTGCGGGGGGAGTTTTCTAAGTATATGCATAACATATACATTAATATGCTTGGTAGGTACCTGGTTGAAGCAGAACATGCTATCTCTGTCTTACATACACAGTAACAATAACAGCAACTACCACAAAAACAATATCAGGCAACTTCAGAGTCCCTTCTTAGCTATAATGCATTCGATTGCATAGCATCAGGCCAGTAACTTACTTGTGAATATGGTTTATTTATCTACAATATTAGGTGTGCAAATTCTCTTCTTGATATTTGACAGTTTTTACTACTGTTGTATATGTCTTGGTAATAGTTTTACAAGTATGGATAAATTTTTAAGTCCTTCAGCTTTCCTTATCTCTATCTATCTATCTATCTATCTATCTATCTATCTATCTATCTATCTATCTATCTATCTATCTATACTCTTTCTATGTTTCTATCTACCTGTCATATATCTCTCACATATACATATATCCCTCTACCTAGCTATCTGAGTTTTTGAGATAGGGTCTCTCTATGTAGACCAGGCTGGTCAGGAACTCAAAGATATCTTCCTCCATCTGCCTCCTGAGTGCTGAGAGCTTCCAAATCTAGCCCATCTTCGTATTCACAACTAGAATAATATAAGCCTACTGTCTCTTATAGCGTTTTTAATAGGGACACATTATGTGACTTAAGTCAAGGATTTATCACAATAAATCATAAAACTTGAAAGATTTCATAATTGCCAATAGTATGAAATTATATTTAATTTTTACAAATATCCTCGTTACAGACTAAGTGAACTTATTTACATAAATTCTACAATTCCACACGACATGTATTTACATTTTAATGCTGTGCAAAAGGAAATATAACCATTTGACTTTCTGAAGAGTCATTATATACAACATTCTTAGTGCCTAGCTTTGGAAAGTGAGAGATTAGGAAAGCAATTCTGATAATTTATAAATTTGTCAAAGTCATTGTGACATATCTGTTGGAACAGAGGCTCTATTCTAACAAGATTGTAAAAGTTTATCAGCTCTTGAGAATGAGCTGGGCTTTGATTAACTTTTGCATCTACCAAAAGAGTAGAACATAGTGACAATATATCATGTATTTCCTTTTTCTGTACATGACCTCTATTTGTGTATGGATCACCAATTCCACAGAGTTTACCTAAAAATATACCATGTGTATGCTTTCTTGCATTCTTGTTTCTTATTTTAATTCTATATTTTAGTGACTTTTACTATCAGTCACACTGAGAAGATCTTTTTCTTTACATGTGGCAAAGATTTAGTTGTTTAAAACATTTTTGTGACTACAAAGCATTGTTAAACTTAGAAGCATATCATATAAAGAGATATATAGATTATATGTGATAATTAGATTTGGAAACAAATACAGAGTAATCTGTTTTAATGGGACAAGATTTATAGTCAATATTACAGCAGCAAGCCATAGATAACAATACTTTGTGCTATTTATCGTTCTTGCCATTCTAACGTTATAAAAAAATAGAAGAAAATTCTCAGAACATGTATTTTTCCTTTATTAAAGATGGTACATACATTTAGCGAGTAACTAATAAATGATGAATGGTAATTATATATTAAAAATAACTAATGAAACATTACAAAATAATTTTCTTTAAATAGTATTAACAAGAAATATCACATCAATCCTGTAGAAACTTGCTCAAGGAAAAAGAAAGTTAGGTTCCTTAGATATTAACAGTGGAGATAACTCTGGTGGAAAAGTAAGATTATGATTGTTTTTAACACAGAGGCCCTGCATTTGAAGAAAGTGTAAGGAGAGTCACAAGGCAAAGGTTGTCATGAGAATAGGGAAGGGAGAAATGATGTCATTATATTATAATCTCAAAAAAAATGCCAAAGTCATAGACTCAGTGCTTCTCATTAATAGGAAATTTTACTGAGTTATTCTATAGTTTTGTATTTCATTCGTTTGTTGGTATGATAAAATTTTAAGCATGATTTATTGCAGAGGTGGATCATGATTTTTAAAAACCAGTCAAAAATATTTGGCTTCCTGTGTCATTCAACTGTACAAAATGCTTTTAACTTCCACTGATATCAAAGAGATGACCCGTAGTCCACAAGACAGATTTCACTAGATTTTAAAAAATTATAACCTTTCAAATTTAATGACAAGAAATTTCCATTAAAAATGCATAATTTTCTATAGTAGAAAAAATACCAATTTTTCTAAAACTGTCCCCTGGTCACAGCTGCTCACTCTGGAGGCTGTGTTTTCATTCATCTATCTGAATAGGATTTTTCCACTTGTCCAGCTTGCTTTGTGCTATAAAGCATCAATATTAATGCAGTAAACGAAAGGTCATCTACCCCCTGAGTTACTTGTAGTTTGGGTGCAGAAGAGACGGAATGAAGGTGCTAGATTTTGGTGTTTATTCCCTGTGCACAGTCCAACAACCCTTCTACAAAATGCCACAGCTCTGCAAATTCCCTTTGCAAGTTCCAAAGGCCATTTTTTATATTCGTTGATCCTAGCATGAGCAGAATTGACGGCACAGTAGACAAGCCTGAGACATTGTCTTATTCCTTTGGGATTTCTTTTAATCCTTCTTAGGTTTTTTGTTCTTGTTCCCCTTTTTTATTTTTTCATGTTTACCCATTTAATTGTGTCCTCTGTTATGTGATGGGTCTCTGAATGGAGCCCTAAGGAGGAGGAGACACTGTTCCTTTCTAGTGGTAGAGCATCTGCCAGACTGTCCAGTTAAGAGGCCCTGATTTACAATTAGAGTTGCAAATTGGGAGACTGACTCAAAAAGACCCAATGGAACAAAAGGAATCAATTTAGGTTGCAGGAATACTTGTAGAAAGAAGCAAGGCTGGAAACAGAGTTTTCACCCTTTGTTAACATAATTTTGTGCCTCCCTTTTTCAATAAAAAATATCACTTAACCATATTGTCACTTCCTTAAGTATTTACTGCAATTATATTTTGATATGTTTGATATGACAGACTGGATTCTCAAGAGTCATTAACTCTGGAAGATTAGAGCGGCATCTTTGAATTGTACTTGCTAGTCTCTTTCTCCAGTTCAAGGCAAGTGTGTGCTTCAGATTCCTCACAAGCAAGCAACCGGCAACACAGAACCAATACAGGCACCAGCACCACCACTAATACCATCATCACTTGCACCAGCACCAGCACCAGTACTTCCATCACCACCAACAGCACCACCAGAATCAGAAACACTTGTACCAGCACCAGCACCAGTTTTATCAGGAGCAACACGAGCAGCACCAGCACTATCAGCACCAGAAACACTTGCACCAGTATAAACACCAGCAGCAGCACCACCACCACCACCATCAGTATCATCAGACCACCACTCCCACCACTACTCTCAACCAGCAGCAGGAGCAGCAGCAACACAGCACTACCACCATCACCACAAACCCCAAACAACAATAACAACCTCAATGTCTGAGAAAACTAAAGTTTTCTCCAATGGTTACAAAATTCCACAGTCCTTCAGACATCTTTCCCTGAATTCATATCATTGAACAAACATATTTATTAGAGGCCTATTTTTCTAGATAAGTTATGTTTTCTAAGGGGCCACCATGAATTATTTTCTTGTTGAGGGCAATAGAAGGAAGAGGTGAAAAAGGAGTATTTTTTCTATAAGATTTCACAGAAAGTTAAAAGTTCATAATCTTCTACAATATTAGTTTCCAAGTATAACATGGCTTGACTTAAATCTCTATACAATGCACAAAATGGATCACTAATTCATTATACCAGATATAGCCAACAGGAGGGCACATGGACTAATAGCTTTTATCTTAACTAGCAAAGAATGGTGTAATGGTTAAATTTAACAGTAAACTTGATACAACGTTGAATCGCATAAGTGTAGTCTCCTTCCTTTGGGAAAGTGGGCTGCTGATCCATGAGGGAAGAGAAAGCAGAAGCAACTGAGCCAGGTTCAGAAGGCTTGCAAGTATATCAGAAACACCTTTCTCAGAGACAGTTTTGCTGTGGGAGTTCCTTCAGCTCCTTCAGCCAATCGCCGCTGAGTTACCAGCCCATTGGGGCGTGGTCTCTCTCCCTTTAAAAAAAGCAACGGCTGTCCTCCACTCTGTCTTTGTCTTCCGGCTCCGTTTCCGGCCCCTGGACTCCTTTCCTGTTCGCGCGGAGGGGCTGTTGTCTGGGACGGTAATCTGTAAGTTTTTTCCCTTTTGAATAAATAACCATTCTATTAATCATAATTCCAAACTGGTGTGGGATTGTCTGTGACTTACGCCTTCATCTGGCGCCCATGGCGCCCAGACGTGGATATCTGAATCCACAGAAAGCCTGAGAAAGCTTGGAAAAGAATAGAGTAAAGCATGTTTTCTTGGTAGCAGCAATTTCTCAGGTCTGCTCTGTTTGCTAGAGCAAGCAAGAGCTCTCATCTAAGGGAGGCTTCCTGACTCAGCTTTAGCTGCAAAACTTTGTAGCTCATTAAGAGGTCCTGCCACGAAACACTTAAACGGTGTTGGTGAAAAACTAAATGCATGCTTTTCGGTTTTCAGCCGTAGCAAAAAAAAAAAAAAGCTGCGCTGTTTTAAAATGCCATCTTTCTGGGCTGCCAGTCCGACTGAGTGTGGTCTGTGAGCAGAATGCTTCAGCTTGCTTGCTAGCAGGGACCTTAAAATGCCACAGAGCTGTGGCAATAAAAATGGCTTCAGCAGTACCTCTACCATGAGGCTTAAAAGCTAAGAAATGGCCTAGATCCAGCCGTCAAAGCCACGGTTTTAGGCTCATGTGGTCAGAAAAAAGGAGAGATATACAGTAAAGAGAGATTCAAAGACAAAAAAAAAAACCTCTAAATGGTTTATAGTGTGTTACAAATAAATGCAGGATAAAAGTTAAAGTTCTTAAAGTAAAAAGAGAGTAGTTATGTGTGGTGGTACACACCTTTAATCCCAATGCCCAGAAGGTAGAGGCATATTGACCTCTGTGACTTCAAGGGGTAGAGGTAGATTGATCTGTGACTTCAAGGGGTAGAGGTAGATTGACCTCTGTGACTTCAAGGTGTGGTAGCACACACCTTTAATCCCAATGCCTGGGAGGCAGAGACAGACAAATCTCTGTGAGTTCAAGGTGTGGTAGCACACGCCTTTAATCCCAGCACTGGGGAGCAGAGACAGAAAGATCTCTGTGAGTTCAAGGACAGCCTGGTCTACGGAGTTATTCCAGGACAAAGATATACAGAGAACCAGTCTCAAAAAGTAAAAGTAAAAATAAAAGAAATAGAGGTTAAAATAAAGCCATCATAAAGATGGAAAATACACAGAGAATCTTGATACTGTATGCTATTATGCTCTCTTTTAATTGTTTGAATGCTGAGGAAGGAGCAACAGTCGCCAAAAGACATTTGCTTATAAATGCTGCAGAATTAATCCAAGATAGATATTTTGAAAATACCTTGACTTCAGAATTTGGGTCTAAGAATATTATGCTTTGGAAAGGAGGTCCTTCTTTTGTTTTCACAGAGGATGAGACCCTGTGGATTGCTTCTATCCCAATATGGTATGATAGACCACGTCCTCCTGAAAGGTTGCTGTGAACACCCTCAAGAAATTACTTCACTCAACTGCCAACTGAGATGAACCTAGCACGCAGGTTTTACCGTGAAAGACCTGATTAACAGCGCCCCCATACAGCAGGAAGCAGTTTGGAGAGAAAAAACTGCGCCCATGTTCCCAAATATTGTTTATAAGTGTTCTTTTACATTTAAAGGGGGATATGATATAGATATGAATAATTTGCAATGGTATGGATTTTAAGGTCAATTTTATTATATGTATATGTATTTCTGATCTTGATTAAGGTATTATGATTGTGTAGTTCACTTAAAAATGTAATGTATAATTAGGAAATATAGGTTGTTAATGGATAATCATTGATAATAGTCAAGCTTGTAGTAATGTTAGTTTGATTTTCTAGATGTGCATAGATATATTTCAGATATGCATTCTTCATATCTTTCAAAGACTACAGAACATGGCATTTAATGTTTTAATAACTTAGGACCTTTCATGACAATGAGACACGTCTGCTCCTGGCAGCACCAATCTACTTCAAGAGGAAGATGGGCATCGAAGAGGCTCCTTATGGAGTTGGTTAGCCATTTGGGCAAGAAACAGCTCTTGCCTGGACTGTTATATAAACTGGACACAGAGAACCCGCAGAGAGAGGACTGCTGAACTTGCCTAAAGGTGAGATGATCTTTTGGGGTTCCTGATTCATGAAAGAGTCTGTGAGACATTCTGCAGGACACAGCAGATAGTGACTGAACTGCCTTTGAAATTTCCTGCTTCATGGAAATGTCTGCTGGATATTATGGGCCTGAAGGCCGAAAATGGATGCCCCAACGATACAAAGGAACTTTGGGTGACTTTCCAGGCAGCGAGATGTCTCTGTCATATCTAGAGTTTTGGAAGTTGCTTACTTCTTGTTTATTTAAGTAATATTATAACCTTCTGGAGTCTTTGATGGAGTTGAAGAATGGATAGTCATAGTTATAGTTTTCCATTATTATGATAAAGATATAGTTATAAATATTGTGACTGTAATTCTTGCTTGATAACTGTTTTGTTATATGTAATTTTACTATGTTAAAATGAAAGCCTTTCTTTTTTGTTTAAACAGAAAAAGGGGAAATGATGGAGGAGGGTTATCTGTCTATTGTGTTATTTTCATTGGTCAATAAAGAGACTGCCTTGGCCCCTTGATAGGACAGAAAATTAGGTAGGCGGAGTAAACAGAACAGAATGCTGGGAAGAGGGCTATGAGGCAGACGCCATGGAGCCAGCCACCAGGTCAGACATGTTGAATCTTTCCCGGTAAGCCACACCTCGTGGTGCTACCACGAGATTATTAGAAATGGGTTAATATCAAGATATGAGAGTTAGTCAGTAACTAACTCTCTAGAGATAATGGGCCAGGCAGTGCTTAAATGAATAGAATTTGTATGTTGTTATTTCTGGGACTAAGCTAGCCATGCGGGAGCCGGGTGAGGCGAAAAGCAGGCCTGCCCGCAGCCCCTCACTACACAGTTTCAGTGTTGCAGCTCAACTTTATTCCACAATAGGATGGATACAGTGGCTGGGACATCACCTGACTTCCATTTTGCAGCATGGTCCTACCAGACAACTGAAGTGGAATAATTTCTATCATACTGGCAGTAGAGGGAGAGTATCTGCAATTTCTGTGTCAAAGTTTATGCTTGAATTAGGTCAGGAATTCAGACTTAGGGACAACTGCCAGATAAGTTCATGCCCCAGGACCTAGGGACCCTATCCAGATATGGAGAGATCTGGCTGTAAAGAGACTCCTCCTTTTTACACTAAGCCCAGAGAGCTGTCCGGACATTGTGGACTACAACCTTCAGTGTAGGATACTACTCCAACACATAAGAAGAGAGTCTCAGGATTTTCTCATTGGGTTGACCTGTGTGCATGTCTGTGGGTTACTGTTTTAATTAAATGGATTGAGGTGAAAATACTCAGCCTATAGTGGGTATCACCATGTCCTGGGTAGGTTATTTTGGTAGAAAAATAAGTTACACAAGAAAATAACTTGGTGGTCATAAATGTCTTCATGTATTCTGCTCCACCGTGGATAAGATTTAGCAATCTGTTTTGTTTTCCTGCCGTTTTGACTCCCCCAGAGTGATAACCTGTATTTGTAAAATGGAGCAAATACTCCCTAGCTCTTTTTTTTTTTTTTTTTGGCCTGGGTATTTTATTACTGTAACAGAAATGAAACTAGAACAAAAGCAAAGCACAATAAAGAGAGTAAATTTTCCTGAAGATAATTTGTACCTACAGAACAAAAGGCATGGGGATGTACAGAGTACAAAACATCTTCCCACAAAATTATAGAGACCAAAATTACCTGTGCTTACTCAGAATAAGACTTACAAAATAAGAAACAAAGAGTGTCTCTTCTCTCTTTTCTCTTTCTTCTCTTTCTAACCGTGATGTCAGCATTGGCTGGTCTGACACCACCCTGGCCATGTATGTATCAACTGCTTACTATCCTGCTGTTATGACATTTTACAACCCTTCTGCAACAGGAACTCCTTCTAGGTCCTCCCAGCTAGGCAGACAAATCTCTCAGACCAGTCCATGTTTTTATGCTTGGTACAGTTCACTCATGTGTATAATGTATTTAGATCATATCCACCCTTAACTAATTCCCTTTAGCTTTTACCTTAGCCCAACATCTAAATATGAGAGACAACTTCAATATTTATATGCATTTAGATGCATTTATTTTTAATATGGCTCAGAATTCTGTCCTTTTTTGTGGATCTCTCTAGAAAGAAACCATTTTGGGGTGTTATTTGCTTGTTGGTGTACTGCGTGTGTGTGTGTGTGTGTGTGTGTGTGTGTGTGTGTGTGTGTGTTTAAATGTATATTTTTTGGTAAGAACATAGGAAATAAATTCTAAAATATCCAGGAGATATATTTCTACAAAGCAAATTTGAGCAGTATTAAAGTTTATGCTGCTTAAATCACTTCAGATTGTAGAATATTCAGATCTCTGAATTTTATGATAATGTCAAGAGAGCTTCTGGTGAGTCCCATTAATTTTTTGGTATTGTTTAATTTTACATGAGTAAATATAATTACTCCTTTTGTCATGAAGAGCAAGTTCTAATACCAATTTATAATTCATGGAGCTAATTATGTTAACGAGGCGGCAATCTTCCCTCAGCTATCTCCCCTGTAATTTTAAAGGATTTTGATTTTTCCCCCTTCCCTCCACAATTTCTCTTCCAGCTATGAAAAGGAAGTGTACACATTTCATCTGTGATATAATTATTTACCATGGCAACAGTTTGTGAATGGGATTGGGAAGTTGCACAGAAAGAGAAGCAGCTTAAGGGGAAGAGCCTAAAAAGAAATCCTTTCAAGGCAAGCGAAGAGGCCTTTCAGGTGGGAGCGGGTTTTGTCTCCCCGACATTTTAAGGAGGGTTTCCGGCTTGCAGAACATTGTAAAAACTATTGTTGATCTCGACATAAAAGGGCTTATTTTCTGCGGTTGCGTTTTCAGAAAATCACCTTGATTAAGAGCTTGGCAGAAAAAATGGAAACCTGCATCCCACCCCACCCCCCACACTTGAATTAACAACCTCCAGGAAAGCAGAGGGAAAATGCTTTCATTACATCTCTGAGGGCATAGACAGGGCATGTGGGGGAAACAAAAGAGAAGCTCTTGCTTGTATCCAGCAATAACCCTGAACCTTACACTGTAACCAAAATCTTCCTTTCAGCATGCCTACAGATAAAGGAAATCTACCCAAATCCAGTGTCCCAACCTCTGGACTTCAACTAAGGCTGTCACTGAGTCTTTCCTTAGTTCCAGTGTTCATAGGGATATTGAGTATGTTAATCTTTACTATGAATTAATATGCTTCCAAAGAATATCAGTATACAGATTAAAATCACATTAAAAATGAAATCAAGGGGGACTGGAGAGATGGCTCAAAGGTTAAGGACACTGGTTGCTTTTCCAGAGGTCCTGAGTTCAATTCCCAGCAACCACATGGTGGCTCATAGCCATCTATAATGAGATCTGGTGCTCAGGCATACATGGAAGGAATGCTGTATACATAATAAATAAATAAATCTTTGAAAAAAAAATGAAATCAAAGTTATCATGTCTCCTAAGTATTAGCGATGAAAAGTATTATTTCTCAAGTTCTTCACAGCAACTAACACCTCTGCTTTGCTTAATCCTTCTTGGTGTTATCACTTCTTTCTTTAAAAATATCTTGTTTGTCTTTTTAAATATGTGTATTTGCTGTGCATATGTAAGGGGGAACACATGTGAGAGGAATGTCCACCAAGGCAAGAATAGGGTGTCAGAACCCTGTAGCTGGAGTTATAGGCCATTGGAAGCCACTTGGCATGGATATAAAAGACTGAACTTGAATTTTTTAAAGGAACAATTCATGTTATTAAGTGTTTAACAATCTTTGTAGCTCTGGTAAAATGACTTCTATTGGATCTTCTGGAATGCTGATGACATCAATAACAGTAGAGAAATAACTGAAATCCGGTACAGTGCATGGCTCTAGATACCTTAATCTCCTCAAAAACAAACACAAAACAAAACAAGTCTAGAAATAATGCTGAGAAAACACACTATAGAATGAAAAATATTAAAGGCAGTTCCTATGTCTAAGTTGCAGAAACATCAATCCAAAGGCTCAGCAATATAATGATGTGATTAGATTGAACTGAGTTCAAGAGAGTCTTAGTGCCAATTAGGGGGCACTGGTATTGGATTTCCAGTACCCATGTAAAAACTGGCAAGACCATGAGCACCTGTAACAGAGCCCTAAGGGAAGAGGTTTGGAGGATTATTAGAGGCTTCTGTGTCTTCATTGCTAGTAAAAAGTAGTGTGTTCCAAATGATATGAAAGACCTTTTCTCAAAGGTATAAAACAGAGGGCAATAGAGCAACAGAAACAGAAGCTCAACTGTGATTGTCTTAATTGATGTGGTTGATACAGGAGAACCCAGTTCACAGTGGGTAGCACCGCCTTTAGGCAGGTGGGCCTGGGTTGTTTAAGAAATGCTAAGTGAGCATAGGCCCAAGAGAACCCTGGTATGGTAGAAGTCCACTCACTACTTCTGCAAGCCGTGCACACCTCCACATTTACAAGTATACAGTACATCTATGTCGAGTCATTAAGCAGTTTGTAACATGCTGCTTACAAACCCTATTTAAATGCTTGGTCTCCTGAAAGCACCAGAGTTTGTGCTAGCAGCATGGTCCAGAAAGTCGGTATTTCAAAACAGCTCAGCTTTTTTTCTTTTTTCTGCTACCGCTGAATCAAGAAGATCTCTGTTAAAGGAGCCAACAGAATGATGGCTACCAAGAAACCATGCATAACTCTCTTTTTTTGTGTATCTAAAATTACTTTTTAAGCTTTCTCAGGTTTTAAGTGGATTTTAGTTAGCCACATGGGTGCCAATGGCATCAATCCTCCCTGTTTCCAACTTCCATTTCTGATGGAGTTCTTGCTCCAGCTTCCATCAGTGATGAAATGTGACCTATAAATTTAATCCAAATATGCTCCCCAAATATCCCCCCAAGTCACTTTTGGTCATAACTGCAAATGAAAGTAAAAGACCTACTCTGGCTTCCACATTGTACACATAGGTGTACCCAACTGAATACACATATATTATACAAACACACACAGATAGAAGAACACATAAACAAGTGAGCATGTATGCACACACAAATAGATAGTTTGATTGATCGATCGATAGATAGATAATAGATAGATAGATAGATAGATAGATAGATAGATAGATAGATAGATAATAGGCAGGCAAGCAGACAGACATACAGTTGAGAGAATAAACAGAAGTATCATGCAGTTTCAAGGAGTGACCTGTAAAGATCAATAGGATAGTCTTTTTATGTCTCAGAAACTTCTTACTTCTAGCATATAACTGCTAATTCAAGCAATATGTATTAGTTGAAACTATAAAGATTCTAAAACCAAACACTAATGGAAATAGAGTATTTCTAAAAGAATGACACAGTGTATAAATCTCTGAGAAAAAAAAGATGGATGTGCTAGTTAGTGACATTCACTTTGTGTGTCAGAACAGTATAAAATCCAGACCTAACTACATGGACAGAAGTTCCTCACACAGAACTGCAGAGCAACAGTGCTGACAAATCCTGGCTTAAACAGACCTTTGTTTTTTGTCTCTGTGGTATTGAAGAGGTAAGGCTATTAAAGGAACCATAACTTATGTGTGTCCAAAGTTCAGTAGATAATACTCTTATACTAGTGTCTATAGCTAGGAGTGACTAAAATATGATACATCCAATGTATGTGTGCATTTAGTCACATGATATCTGCCAATCCAGGAAGATTCCAGCCTGTGAAGAAAATTCCTTCAGCAAACACAGCATGACCCCTTATCTCCCTGGCTACTCCAAAGGGGCGGCCTCCCCCAGCTAACCCCTCTCTCCTCCTATGCCATCCCGGCTTTCTGCCTGGAACCCCTAGCCTTCCTCTCTCCCTTTTTAGGGGCTTAAATTCCTTCAACTCAGCCTTGGTGGGCTCCTCGGCCGGGACAGGCAGTGAGTGCAAATGGGAGGGACTCCCTTTGTTCTAAAAGCCTGCATGCAGCAAAGTAAGACTGCAGGCAGGGAGACTTCTGACCAGCAAGTGGCTCTGATCTTGTAGCAGAAGATACAATGGAGGGGTAAGTGTGTTCCTGACCACCACACAAGTCCAGTAAGGGAACACACAATCTTCCCGCCATCCTTATCTCCCTGACTACTCCAAAGGGGAGGATTCCCCCAGCTAAACCCTCTCTCCTCCTACACCATCCCGGCTTTCTGCCTGGAACCCCTATCCTTCCTCTCTCCCTTTTTCGGGGTTTAAATTCCTCCAACTCAGCCTGGGTGGGCACAACGGCCAGGACGGGCAGTGAGTGCAAACGGCAGGGGGTTCTTTTTTTTTAATAGCCTGCCTGCAGCAAGGTAGGACTGCAGGCAAAGTGATTCCTGGATAGCAAGGGGCACTAATCCACTAGCAGAACACCCAGCAGAGTGAAGAGCCATTGGAGAGCATCTGAAGGAAAAGATGGGCAGGCGCCAAGGCAAGAATTCCTCCAACAATCTGAAAAACAACATGAAAACACCAGATCCCAGCGATCTTACGACAGAAGGACTTGAACACCCTATTCCGGAAGAAGTGGAAAACAGTGTCATTATGAAAGCAATAGAGTCTCTTAAACAGGGTATGAATAACTCACTTAAAGAAATAGAAGAGAAATATAACAAAAAGATGGAAGAAATGAGTAAAGAAATGGAAGAGAAATATAACAAAAAGTTTGAAGAAATGAGTAAATTCGTAAATGATACCCTGGGAAACCCAGAATAAACAAACAAACAGGTAATGGAATCAGTTCAAGAATTGAAAACTGAAATGGAGGCAGTGAAGAAAACACAAACCGAGGACCGGCTAGATATGGAAAATCGAGGTAAACAAACAGAGACTTCAGGAACAAGTATAACCAATAGAATATAAGAGATAGAAGAGCGAATCTCAGATTATGAAGACACCATAGAGAAAATAAACGATCTGACCAAAGAAAACAGCAAATACAACAAATTCTCACCACAAAACATTCAGGAAATATGGGACATAATAAAAAAAAACAAATCTAAGAATAATAGGAGTAGTAGAAGAAGAAGAATTGCAGATCAAAGGTCCAGAAAATATATTCAACAAAATTATAGAAGAAAACTTTCTCATCCGAAAGAACAATATTCCTATGAAGGTTCAAGAAGCATACAGAACACCGAATAGACTGGATCAGAAAAAAACATCTCCTCGCCATATAAGAATCAAAACACAAAGCATTCAGATTAAAGAAAGGATATTAACAGCTGCAAAGGAAAAAGGTCAAGTAACTCATAAAGGTAAACCTATCAGGCTTACACCAGACTTCTCTATGGAAACCATGAAAGCCAGAAGATCCTGGATAGAGGTACTGCAGAAACTAAGAGACCATGGATGCAAACCCAGACTACTATACCCAGCCAAGCTATCGTTCACTATCATCGGAGAAAACAAAATATTTCAGGATAAAAACAAATTTAAACAATACGTAGCTACTTATCCAGCCTTACAGAGAATATTAGAAGGAAAATCACAACCCAAGGAATCCAACATTCCCAATACTGCCTACAATAATTCTGACATTTAGTGATCCTTCACAAGCACAACTCAAAGAAGGAAAACACATACACTCTACTACCTAAAAAAAATGACCGGAGTCAACAACCACTGGTCATTAATATCACTTAATATCAATGGACTCAATTCACCTATAAAGAGACACAGACTTAGAGATTGGATATGAAAACAGGATCCAACACTCTGCTGTTTACAAGAAACATACCTCAAACACAAAGACAGACACCTACTCAGAGTAAAGGGTTGGGAAAAGGTTTTCCAAGCAAATGGACCTAAGAAACAAGCGGGTGTGGCCATTCTAATATCTAACAAAATTGACTTCAAACTAAAATCAATCAGAAGAGATGCAGATAGACATTTCATACTCATAACAGGAACAATTCATCAGGAAGAAGTCTCAATCCTGAATATCCATGCCCCTAATATAAAGGCACCCACATATGTAAAAGAAACTCTTCTAGAACTCAAGGCAGTCATCAAACCACACACTAATAGTAGGAAACTTCAACACTCCTCTCTCACCAATGGACAGGTCAATCAGACAGAAACCAAACAGAGAAATAAGAGATTTATTGGAGGTATTGAATCAAATGGACTTAACAGACATCTATAGAACACTCCACCCAAATAGTAAAGAATATACCTTCTTCTCTGCTGCTCATGGAACCTTCTCGAAAATTGACCACATACTCGGTAACAAAGCAAACTTCCACACATACAAAAAAATATTAGTAACCACCTGTGTCTTGTCAGATCACCATGGATTATAATTAGAATTCAACAACAATGCTACCCCCAGGAAGCCAACAAACTCATGGAAACTGAACAGTCAACTACTAAATCACCCCGGGTCAAGGAAGAAATAAAGAAAGAAATTAAAGTCTTCCTTGAATTTAATAAAAACAAAGACACAACATACTCAGACCTATGGGACATTATGAAAGCAGTGCTAAGAGGAAAGTTCATAGCACTAAGTTCCCACCTAAAGAAAACGGAGAAAGCACACATTGGAGACTTAACAGCACACTTGAAAGCTCTAGAAAAAAAGAAGCTGATTCACCCAGGAGGAGTAGAAGACTGGAAATAATCAAAGTGAGGGCTGAAATCAACAAAATAGAAACACAGAAAACAATCCAAAGAATCAATGAAACAAAAAGCTGGTTTTTGGAGAAAATCAACAAGATTGACAAACCCCTAGCCAAACTAATCAAACGGCAGAGAGAGAACATGCAAATTAATAGGATCAGAAATGAAAAGGGGAACAAAACCACAGACACAGAGGAAATTCAGAGAATCATCAGATCTTACTACGAAAGTTTATATGCCACAAAGTTGGAAAATGTAAAAGAAATGGACATTTTTTAGATAAGTACCATATACCAAAGTTGAACCAAGAACAGGTGAACAATCTAAATAGATCTGTTAGTCGCGAAGAATTAGAAGCTGTTATCAAAAATCTCTCAACCAAAAAAAGCCCAGGACCAGATGGTTTCAATGCAGAATTCTACCAGAACTTCCAGGAAGAGCTAATACCTATACTTCCTAATGTATTTCACAATATAGAAACAGAAGAGTCATTGCCAAACTCCTTTTATGAAGCTACAGTTACCCTAATACCAAAACCACACAAAGACACAACCAAGAAAGAGAATTACAGGCCAGTCTCACTCATGAACATCGACGCAAAAATTCTCAATAAAATACTGGCAAACCGAATCCAAGAACACATTTAAAAAATTATCCATTATGATCAAGTAGGCTTCATCCCAGAGATACAGGACTGGTTCAACATATTCAAATCTATCAATGTAATCCATCATATAAATAAACTGAAAGAAAAAACCCATATGATCATTTCATTGGATGCTGAAAAAGCATTTGACAAAATTCAACACCCATTTATGATAAAGGTGTTGGAGAGACTGGGGATACAAGGATCATACCTAAATATAATAAAAGCAATATACAGCAAGCCGACAGCTAACATCAAATTGAATAGAGAGAAACTCAAAGCCTTTCCACTAAAATCAGGAACACGACAAGGCTGTCCACTCTCTCCATACTTCTTCAGTATAGTGCTTGAAGTTCTAGCAATAGCAATAAGACAACATAAGAAGATCAAGGGGATTCGAATTGGAAAGGATGAAGTTAAACTTTCGTTATTTGCTACGATATAATAGTATATATAAGTGACCCCAAAAAATCTACCAAAGAACTCCTACAACTGATAAACACCTTTAGAAATGTGGCAGGATACAAGATCAAGTCCAAAACATCAGTGGCCCTCCTATACACAAAGGATAAAGAAGCAGAGAGGGAAATCAGAGAAACATCACCTTTCACGATAGCCACAAATAGCATAAAATATCTTGGGGTTAATCTAACCAAGGAAGTGAAAGACCTATTTGACAAGAAGTTTAAGTCTTTGAAGAAAGAAATTGAGGAGGATTCCAGAAAATGGAAAGACCTCCCCTGCTCTTGGATTGGGAGAATCAACATAGTAAAAATGGCAATTCTACCAAAAGCAATCTATAGATTCAATGCAATCCCCATCAAAATCCCATCAAACTTCTTCACAGACCTTGAGAGAACAATAATCAAGTTTATGGCAAAACAAAAAACCCAGGATAGCCAAAACAATCTCATACAATAAAGGAACTTCTGGAGGCATTACCATCCCTGACTTCAAACTCTATTACAGAGCTACAGTATTGAAAACAGCCTGGTATTGGCATAAGAACAAAGAAGTCGACCTATGGAATCGAATAGAAGACCCGGATATTAACCCACAAACCTATGAACACCTAATTTTTGACAAGGGAGCTAAAGGTATACAATGGAAGAAGGAAAGCATCTTTAATAAATGGTGCTGGCATAACTGGATGTCAACCTGTAGAAGAATGAAAGTAGATCCATATCTATTACCATGCACAAAACTCAAGTCCAAATGGATTCAAGACATCAACATCAATCTGTCCACTTTGAACCTGATAGAAGAGAAAGTGGGAAGTAGTCTACAAGATATAGGCACAGGAGACCACTTCCTAAGTAGGACCCCAGTAGCACAGACAATGAGAGAAACAATGATTAAATGGGACCTACTGAAACTGAAAAGCTTCTGTAAAGCAAAGGACACAGTCAGTAAGACAACAAGGCTGCCTTCTGACTGGGAGAAGATCTTCACCAACCCCTCATCAGACAAAGGTCTGATCTCCAAAATATACAAAGAACTCAAGAAACTAGACACTAAAACTCTAATTAACCCAATTTAAAAATGGGGTACTGAACTGAACAGAGAATTCACAACAGATGCACTTCGAATGGCCAGAAGACACTTAAGGTCATGCTCAACCTCCCTAGCGATCAGGGAAATGCAAATCAAAACCACTTTGAGATACCATCTTACACCTGTCAGAATAGCTAAAGTCAAAAACACCAATGATAGCCTATGCTGGACAGGATGTGGAATGAGGGGAACACTCATCCATTGTTGGTGGGAATGCAAACTTGTGCAGCCACTGTGGAAATCAGTGTGGCGGTTTCTCAGGAAACTGGGAGTCAACCTCCTTCAGGACCCAGCAATTCCACTCTTGGGAATATTCCCAAGAGATGCCCTATATCATACTACAAAAGTATTTGTTCAACTATGTTCATAGCTGCACTATTTGTAATAGCCAGAACATGGAAGCAACCTAGTTGCCCCTCAATAGAAGAATGGTTAAAGAAGGTGTGGAACATATATACATTAGAGTTTTACTCAGCGGTAAAAAACAATGACATCTTGAATTTTGCATGCAAATGGATGGAAATAGAAACACTTTACTGAGTGAGGTAACCCAGAGGCAAAAAGAGGAATATGGTATTTACTCACTCATAAGTGGATTCTAACCATAACTAAAGGTCTTTGAGTCTATAATTTGTGATCCTAGAGAAGCTAAATAAGAAGGTGAACCTGAAGAAAATCATATAGTTATCCTCCTGGATAGTGGAACTAGGCAAGATTGCCAGGTAAACTCGGGTGCATGGGGGGCGGGTGGGGTTGGAAGTAAGGGAAGATGGTCAGGGAGAGGGGAGAGGGGGAGGATTGGGGATGGCTTGGGGGAATTGGGGGGGGGAGGAAGGATAGTTGCTGGAGCAGGGAGGTTTATATCTCAGCTAAGGGAGCCATTTTAGTGTTTGCAAGAGACTTGATTCTGGAGGGGTTCCCAGTAAAAATTAAATAAAAAAAAATAAAACTTTACTGAGTCTGGTAAGCCAGACCCAAAAAGAGCAATATGGTATGTATTCACTCATAAGTGAATTCTAGCCATAACTAAAGGTCTTTTAGCCTATTATTCGTGATCCTAGAGAAGCTGGATAGGAGGGTGAACCTGAAGAAAATTCAGGTAATTTTCCTCCTGGAGATTGGAAATAGACAAGAGTCCCAGATCCTTCATCTGGCGATGGATGGAGATGGAGACGGAGACCTACATTGGAACACTGGACTTAACTCCCTAGGTCCAAACGAGAAGCAGAAGGAAAGAGAACGTGAACAAAGAAGGCAAGATATGAGGGAACCTTCATCCGACGATGGATGGCGATACAGATGGAGACCCACATTGGAGCACCGGACTGAGTCCCCCAAGGTCCAAATGAGGAGCAGAAGGAGGAAGAACATGAAAAAGGAAATCAGGACCGCGAGGGGTGCGATCACCCACTGATACAAGGGGACTGATCTAATGAAAGTTCACCAAGGCCAGTTGACTGGAACTGAGAGAGCATGTGATCCAGCCAGATTCTCTGAATGAGGCCGGATTCTCTGAATGTGGCTGGCCCGGAGTCTTTCTGAAAAGCCATTGACAATGACACTGGGACTTGTTTCCTCTGCATATACTGGATTTTTGGGATCCAGTCTGTTTGGATGCTCACCTTCCTGGACCTGGAGAGAGGGGGGAGGAGCTTGAACTACCCACAGGGCAGGAGACCCTGATTTCTCTTGGGGATTGAGAGGGAGGAGGGGAGGGAGTGGGGGTAGTGGGAGGGTGTTGGGAGGAGGGGCGGAAATGGAGACTTCTGTATTTTAATAAACTTTGAGGAAAAAAAAAACACAGCATGACCCTCATTTTTACAAGCTACAAGCTAATTTCAACTTCTTTGGTATGTTTTGAAGAGAGGCCACTTCTTGTTTTCTGGCCATTTAGCCTCAAAATAATCACACAGAAACTATATTAATTAAATATAATTAATTGGCCCGTTACCTCTAGTTTCTTATTGGCTAACTCTAACATATAAATTTAACCCATTTCTAATAATCTGTTTATCGTCACATGGCTGTGGCTTACCAGCTAATGTTCTGGCATCTCTCTCTGGTTCAGCTACATGGCTTCTCTCTGATTCTACCGTTCTTTTTCTCAGCATTCAGTTTAGTTTTTCCTGCCTAGCTCTGTTTCCCTATAGCTCTGCTATAGGCCCAAAGCAGTTACTTTATTAACAAATGGTAATCACAGCGTACAGAGGGAAATTCCACATCACCTCCCTTTTCTATTTAAATAAAAAGGAAGGTTTCAACTTCAACATAGTAAAATTGCATATAAACAAAATATATATCAAGCAAGAATCACAGTTACAATAGTCATATCTACTTTATCTTGTATTATATTGAAGGAAAGCTACAAATATAAATTCTTCAACTCCATCAAAGTCTCCAGAAGGATATAATATTACCTAAGTAAACAAGAAGTGCATTGTAAGCAACTTCTAAAACTCTAGAAATGACAGAGACATCTCACTGCCGGGAAAGTCACCCAAAGTTCTTCTGTACCCTTGGGGCATCCACCTTCAGCCAACTAGCCCATAGTATCCAGCAGACTATTCCATGAAGCAGGAAATTTCAATGACAGTTCCACCTATATTGGCAGTTTATCATTCACTTTCTTCTATATCCTACAAATGTCTAGCCATCTCTTTCATGATGCAGAATGTCTGAAGGGTAGTCTCACCTTTAGGCAAGTACAGCAGTCATTTCTCTGAGGGTCCTGCATTTCCAGTTTATCAAGCAGTCCATGCAAGAGCAGTTTCTTGCCCAAATGGCTATCAGACATTGGTGCCCATCTTCCCCTTGAAGTAACTTGGTGCTGCCAGGAGCAGATGTCTCACTGTCATGAAAAGTCCTAAATGCTTAAACATTTAAAATTCCATATTCTATAGTATTTGACAGATTTGAAAAATGCTTATCTACCTGAAATATATCTCTGTACATCTAGAAAATCTAACTAACATGACTACAAAGCTTGAATATTATAAATGATTATCTATTAACCTATATTTCTGAATTATACATTACATTTCTAAATAAGGTGCACAGACACAATACCCTAATCAAGATAAGAAATGCATATACACAGTATAACAAAATTGACTTTAAATTTGTATCAATTAAACCAAGATTCATGCCAATGCAAATCTCTATAGCATATCCCCCATTAAATGTAAACAAACATTTATAGAAAATATAAATATGTATAAGACAGTACCCTGATTCTGAGAATGCTGGGAACAGGGTCAACAGGCAGAAATCAAGCTTCCAAGAAGTAGGTGTGAAAGTCACAAACCCAGAGGGACTCACACCCAAAACTGTCATTTTTTGTGTTCTAATCACTGATTTTTCCTGGCAAGACACTATTCAACATGCCTTATCTTGTTGACTAAGCAAGGTAACTGTTTATTTGTCCAATCTTTAGAGGAAGGACAAATGTTTCCTGGAAAGAGTGATCTCAAGCATATCTGTATGTTTCTGAGGCTAGACATGTAGGTAATGAGAGGAATCATTGGAAAGGTGTCCTTATGGAACCAGATTTCTGCTTCTGGAGCATAGCTAATACTGCTGGAACTGGCAACAGTTAATGTGTTACAGAGATAAGGTAGTGATCATACCTTTCTTCTACAAGCATATGGCTGAGATGCATTCCTCAAAACATCACATAGAACTTTTAATGTCAGACACATGAGATCCTACAAAATTTGATGAAGAGAGTAGACAGTCTAAAATTTTTTGAAAATTAGGCTCCTTCATGACCTGGGGTAGAGAAGAAAAACCAAAGACATTCTTGTTGCAATTACAGCATTCCTGTTTGCACATAAAAGTCCAAAACCAGCCTATAATTATATCAAACTGATTATATGTTAAACATTCATCAGATCTTTTCCAAGACCCTTTGGTGAATAAGAAAAAAAGTGGTTGTTCAAATGGCACTGGCCATCAAAGTCCTCAGCCATAGAGAAGTCTGTACCACATGGCAGATTAGTCTGTAGCAGTTCAAAATGGTGTTTCCCAGCCTCTTCTGTGAGCAGATGGCTGGCTCATAGCATCCAGAAGTGAAGAGTAAAAAAGAAAAAACATGAGCACACTCAGAACTGTAGCATGCTTGCAGAAAATGTGGAGACGGGCCCTTTGCTTCCTTTGTGTCTCTCCATTCCCACCTCCAAGTGGTTTAGAATTAAAATGGGGACAAAAGCATCTCTGGATTTATTTGGCTCTGCCATATTAACCGTAAAAAAGATCTAGGCTGTTCCAATCTTCACCCAGCAGTGAACTATAAATCCAACTTCCCCTCTCTGCTGGGAAATAAAAATCCAAATACAGTAGCATCCAAATAATTATCATGAGTTGAGCAGGGCTGGCAGGGTGCAATGTACAAGATTCAATTTTAACTAGTGATTACAGACGGGCAACCTTCTAGCCCTGAATGTCAAACGGCCATGTCACTTTCTCCTGTCACAGAGTATGTCAGGCTCACTGCAGCCTGGTGACTTTCCATCAGAGGTAATGAATCTTGTACTCCTGAGATAGGAAGTGTCACTGTGCCTCCCACCCCTGCCTCTTTACCACCCCCATTCCTCATTCCCTTCCTGCCACCTGTCCAGGTCCTAATAATTAAGAAAAGATGTTCTGTGTGACACCGCTTCTCACATCCACACCAGTGCTCTTCTGCTATCGATAAAAGTTGTTTGGTCAGTCCTCAGCTGGCAACTGTATGCTATGAAATGGCCAGGCTGTTTACGTTTATGGCCCTGGAGTCTCATGCATTGAGCTCTTGTCCTTGGGCAATAAAAAAAGTGGTGGTGGGGGGGGGGCAGAAAATAAAGGAAGTTAAATGCTGACCTTATAGCCTGCATGGTTTGGGGCTCCAGTCCAACTTCTGATTCTGATAACTTGCCCTTAAATTTCATGAATTTACCACTTCTTCCTTCTGACCTTCGTGCTTTTAGACAGCACGTGTGACTGATGAGGATGGGGTCTACATAAGAATGCATCAGGGAGGGTGCAGAGCTGACAATGGCAACTAACTGGGAGGTTGGCATGAACAGAAAGAACCTGGTTAAATACTTCCTTTATTTACTTCATGAAATACAGATTATACATACACAGATGAAACCAGTTTTTAAAAGAAAGCAAATTCCTTAAGCATATTAAATTCTTAAAGTAACCCACAATCTTGAGAACTTAAAAAAATGTACACATGAGATGACATGGAAATAATCATTTCAAACTGTAGTATGAACATTCCCATTAACTTTAACACTCTTCACCAGTGTGCTGCTCAACATTATACATTCACCCTCAAAAGTTACAGCCCAGTAATGTGGGGTCTAATCTCTTCCTTCCAGCCCTTTGCTCAATGAGGCCAACAGAATAGGAAGGAAACAAGGTGACTAATAGGAAGTGGTAAGGGTCTTGTCTTCTGAATGACAAACCTTGTAGGAATTAGTTAGCTACACTCATTTCAGCTAACGAAACTCATGCTTGGCCAACTGAATGTGGCATCCAAGTCAACCAAGGAGAGCATCCTAGGGAAAAATAGCAGTTGTCAAGGTGTCACAAAACTGAGTGTTTGATAAATAGCAGCACCTCTGAATTTGACTGTAGCAATTGAGTATCCCATGGAACCCAGCAGCAAACTAGTGCTGAGGTCAGTTGATCTGCTGTAATCTAGTCCAAATCAGAAGATTAGGAGACGAAATCAAGACTAATCATCACATCAATGGTGGTTCAAGGGATCTCTGTTGGTCAAATGCTTGCTTTTGCTAAAAGCAAAGGCTTTTATCTCTTCTGAGTAGCCCAGTTTTTCCTAACTGGTCAAGACATAAAGAGAATTGATTAAACCTCAATGCACCAAGGTCTTTGAATGAAGATCGTTAATACCTAAATGACATTTGCCTGACTTTTCTGCCTACCTCCAAACCCAGCACCTATATTAATATTTAACACACGAAATTAAATAGTAAGAAACACAGACAGTTTTTTTTTCAGTCCAAGGTAAGTAAACAGAAGTTTTGGGGAGGAGGTGGGCAACGGTTTAGATAATTAAAATTTGATATATTCAGAAATGCAATGGGCTACCACAGTCTAATACAGTCCTAATAATATCACTTCACCCAACACAAAATGGCATCAGGGACAGTTTTTGAATAGATGGTCAAAGGTTAACAAGTGGTCTACATTACTTTAAGGAGGTATATGCCTTAGACAAACCTCAAACTTCTTAATAGGGTCTTGATATTTCCTCATTTTCACTGGGATATGTCTCCTGTCTGGGAAAAGAAAGGCCAACTTCATGCTACCTGCAACTTAATCTCCAGCAACTGAAATAAGAACTTTGAGAAAAAAAATAAGAACAGCATTTGTAACAAATACAGTCTATTACAGATTCTATGGTATGAGACTTCAAGACAAAATATACATTCTTCTTTTCATATTCTTTATGCCATTACAGACTTATTAAGAAAACTGACTGAGCAGTAAAGTGCGACTATTTTAGAACCTTGTTCTTCTGATACAGAAATTTTGTTATCTACTTTCTTTTTCTTTTTTTTTTGAAAGTAAATTTTATTAAATTATAAAAGTTTCCATTTCCGCCCCTCTTCCCAACACCCTCCCACTCCCCCCACTCCCTCTCCTCCTCCCTCTTCGTCCCTTAGGGCAGTCAGGGTTTCCTGCCCTGTGGGAAGTTCAAGTTCCTCCCCCCTCCCTCCAGGTCCAGGAAGGTGAGAATCCAAACAGACTGGATCCACAAAATCCAGTATATGCAGAGGAAACAGGTTCCATTATCATAGTCAATGGCTTTTCAGAAAGACTTCAGGCTAGCCACATTCAGAGAATCCGGCCAAATTCCGAGAATCTGGTTAGATCACTCATATTTGATTTTATATTAAAATTTTAAATCCATTTTGCAATAGAGTTTTATGTGTGTTGGGTGATGGTTAAGCATGAGAGACCCACAGTAAAAGAAAAATGACATCCATTATTTAGTCTGGGGTCTGGAAAGAGATAGACATGAACAAAGAGCCATAGGGCAGTTACATGCCCTTGTTGATTGGTACATGGTGCATTGTGATAGACAGTACACATCAAGTATGAGAGTGTGCTCTTGAAACATTTCAGGTATTGTTTTCAAAGAAAGAAAATAAAAATTAAATTTATGTAAATGGATATGTCTGCTTAAGTAAATTGCAAGCTGTCACTCTAAAATTCATAAGTGATTCACCTCCAGCAATCACAGAATTCCTATGATGACCCTACTCAGCATAGAAATGAGAGCAACGTCATTAACAAAGAGAGTTCAGAATGTCCTGCTAGTATAACACTATATATATTTTGGGAAAGCCTTTCATGAGTCTAACTGAATTTAACTGCAAAATTCCCCTTGCATCAATAATCCTTTTTCCATATATTGCTTCAAATTGTGTTGATTGAAGTATTTTTTTTTCTGGAATGAGATTGACATTATGTCTAATAGAGATGAGAAGATAGGTGTCTCGATGCTTGTATTAATTAGTCACCCATGAACATAACTATCTTGAAGGCTAAGGATATCTAGGAGGTGGGTGGGTTTTAAATTCAGACTCATAGAAAGCTAACTAGACACACAAGGGCATTTCTACAAAATAACATCTTCTCTGTGATACTGTAATGCAGTATGTCTGACATAATAGGTTACCATACAACATGTCAAAACATGAAACATACACTAAATACTGAATTAATAGTAATGAATCCATGAACTTTAGCTCCCAGTATGTAATGTATTGACTAAGCTGTTATAACATGTAGAAGATCAGAGATAGATGCTATTCTGGCTGCACTTGGAGGAACTCTGAACGATTCCCTTAATTTTTCAATAGAAAACTAAATAAAATTGAAATTTTATTAAAATAAAAAATATAATTATTTTATAATAAATAAAATAAAATATAAAAATATAATAATAAATAAAAAATATAATTATTTTCTAATAAATTTTTAATTCATTAAAAAATAAAACTTACAGCTTAAAAGTATTAGACGCCCAAAAGAGTGGCACTATTAGAAAGTATATTCTTGTTGGAGTAGGTGTGGTCTTGATAGAAGATGTGTGTCACTGTTGGGGTGGGTTTTGCGATCTCTTTTTATGGAGTGTTCCTCAGTGGGATAGTTAGTTCACTTGCTGATGCCTGCAAGATGTAAGTCTCTCAACTCCAGCACCATGTCTGCCTACATGCTCCCATGTTTCCTTTCATGATCATAATGGACTGAACTTTAGAAACTGCAATCAAGCCACCCTCAATTAAATGTTTTAATTTATTAGAGTTGCCATGGTCATGGTGTCTCTTCACAGCAATTGCAAACCCTAACTAAGACAGAAGTTGGTATCACAGACTAGAGTATTGCTGTGATAGTCTTGACCGTGTTTTTGTAGAAATTTGAACTTTGGTAATTTAAGTTATGAAAATGGTGTGATATTTTAAGCACTGTTTAATGGGACAAATTTAAGGAGGGCCTTTGGGCTTCTGCCCCACAGTCTACTTCAGGGTTCAGATGGGACACTACAGGAAGTGAAAGGAACTTTTTTCTTAAGGAATCTTTGGGTGAATCAATTCTCTCAAACTGTCTCTTCCAAGCAAGTCTCTATATTCTGCTTCTATTTTAATTTTCCTGCTCTAATTCTAATTACTCCTAGCTTTTTTTCCTCTAGCCTAAAAATTCTCTTTCAGAGGAAGCTTGAAGCAACTATCAAAATAACAAGAGTTACTTCTCATTGCTCAAAAGCACATTCCTATGTTATAGGAGTAAGACTATGATCAGATTGGAGGGGAGCACAGTGCCCTGTGTTAAACTTTAATGCATAGGCCTATTGCTAGCAGACTTGGCAAGAGAAGAATTGGCCTGCTTTTCTTAGGGTGTTTTGTGTAGTAACCTTGGTTGGACATCTGCAACTCTGACCTTAAGCATAACTGCATGTTTTAAACTTATGATCTATTTCCCAAAAGGCTTTAGTTTTGTTTGAACTTTCTCTGAGCCAATTGTGTCTGAACAAAAGTGAAGAAAGATGCTTAAAAGAAATCCAAAACTACCTCAGAACTGAGAAATAGATGGTTATTTGTTTAGGGATAGACTCATAAATCAGAATTTTCTACTGGAGCAGAGATCAGAAATCGAATTCTGCAGCCGGAAAAGAGATCAGGTGCATGCTCTACATCTACATAAATAGTATAAGAGGCAATTCCTGCCCAGACCACAGAGAAGCCAGATGTAACCTGCCCCACTGGAAAAGGTACTGAGTCACATGGCTAACACAGACAAGAATTGTTTGTTAACAAAAGATGTAAGAATTAGTTAATAAGATGAGTGAGCTAATGGGCCAATCAGTTTATAATCTTATGGAGTCCTGTGTATGATTTTCTTTGGGGCTTGTTGGCTGTGGGGTACTGGGTGGGACAGAAACCCCAACAAGCCAGCCCTCATGTTACAGATGGATAACTGAATTCATAGAAAGCTTGAGAAAGCTTGGAAAAGAATAGAGTAAAGCATGTTTTCTTGGTAGCAGCAATTTCCCAGGTCTGCTCTGCTTACTAGAGGCAAGCAAGTGCTCTCATCTGAGAGAGGCTTCCTGACTCAGCTTTAACTGCAAAATCCTGCAGTTCATTAAGAGATCCTGCCACGAAACACTTAAATGGTGTTGATGAAAAGCTGACCACATGCTTTTCGGCTTTTCAGCCATGACAGCAAAAAAGCTGTATTCTGTCAATCATGTATTTTAATAAAACACTGATTGGCCAGGCGGGAAGTATAGGCGAGTCAACAAGACAGGAAGTAGAGGCAGGGTGATGAGATCAGGAGAAGGCTAGGAAGGAGAAAGCTCATTTCTCCATTCCTGCCCACACCACAGAGAAATAGGATGTAACCTGCCCCGCTGGAAAAGGTACTGAGCCACATGGCTAACACAGACAAGAATTGTGGGTTACCGGAAGATATAAGTATTAGTTAATAAGAAGACTGAGCTAATGGGCCAATCAGTTTATAATCTAAAAAAAATAGTGTAAGAAGCCATGCCCAGTGGGTGGGTAATTACTGGCTGTAAGACTTCCTACAGCATCTCCTCTTTTTGTTTAAATAAGAGAGTTCTAAGCCTAATACAAAATAATACATAATAAGAACAAATATGTTTAATAATTATCCTATCCTTACTAGCTTATGTCTTGTATAATAGATAACTTGGCCAAGTCATGAGAAGAAAGTAACAACAATTATCTAGTCTTTCACCTCATTGAAGATCCAAGAAAGGAAGTAATATTACTTGAGTAAGCAGGAAGTGAAATCAAACAACTTCCATAATGTGCAACAAATGTCAGAGACAACTGACTATCTGGGCAATCACCTAAAGTCTCATTCGCAACACTGAGGCAACCAACTTTGGCTAAGGCCTAGAATAACTGATAAACTATTTTCAGAGGCAAGAGTAAGAGACAATCTTACTCTGTCTTGGCAAGATTTGACAGTCCTGATTATTCATTTCTGGATACCATGTAACTTGTCAGTGGTTGAGGCATGGGCAGTTCTTTGCTTGAAGGCCAGTTTTGCCAAGAAGAAACAAGCTCCAAATGGAGTGTCTTTGGTGCTCAACATTCTCTTGGGAATAGATTTGTTCTGCCAGGAGTAATTGTGTCTTACTTCAACAGAATTCTAAATTATTTAAATGTTATATTTTACAGCTCTTTGAAGTGGTTGAAGATTGCCTGTATATGCAGAATACAATCACTATTAGATACTAATCAGGTATCTAAGAACCTGATTAGTCTAAATATAAGTATGACAAGCACAGATGACTATGGATCTATAATTCTTAATACCTATGTAACTTAAAGATTAAGACTTCATATTAGAATATTATACAATAAACAACTGTGCAACAAGCAAGGACAATGACCTCAAAATGTAAACCATGTATAAGTATCTTGATCAGAAGTAGAAATGTACATTGTAATATGATAAATATATCCAAAAAATTGTGTAAATATACAAAAATGTTTTAAGCAGAGGTAGAAGTATGCATGTATACAATATGCCAAAATAATTTGTCTAGGTATGCAAATATGGTGGATGAAAATAGGAACATACACCAGATGAAGAAGGATGCTTAAAAGAAATCCGACACTAGCTCAGGATTGAGAAATAGATGGCTATTTGTTTAGGCGTAGACTCACAAATAAGAATCCACTGCCAGAATAGAGATCAAAAACAGAATCCCACAGTTGGAAAAGGGACAGGGTGCATACCCTACATCGGCATAAATAGTATAAGAGGCCATGCCCTAGTGGGTGGGTAACTACTAGCTATAAGATTTCTTACAGCCTAAAAAGAACAAACCAAGTTTTTACTGTCTACAGTCCTTGTGGGAACAATAGATCTAGTCCTAAAGCCTATTCTTATATATTTTTTATTTGTCAAAATTATACAGCTAAATAAAAAGTCATCTTTCTGACCATCTTCAGATATGTATATATATATATATATATATATATATATATATATATATATATATACAGATATATGTGCCTGAGATGTAATCATGAGATTACATATACACATCACATGAGATTACACGCTATATAGCAGGTTTGGGGGAGATATCGAGCTGCTTTAGCAAATGTAAACAACAGTTTCCAGAGTTGATGGTACTATAGAATCACGCCTCTGTTGGGTTGACATCTGAACACTAATTGTTGTCTGCTATAATGTTTATGGTCTCAGGGTTATTAAGAGTTCCTTGAACTGTTGAAGGCTCACTAAAGAATTTTAGTGTGTTGCCTGGAGATCTAATTCGTGATATTTTGGTTAAGGAAGTGGCTGCATTTTGTTCTTTTTTAGAGAGTATGCCTGAGACTAAACTGAAGAGTTTTGGATTAATTCCACTGGCAGAAGAAATCTCAAAAGAGCCTCATAGAGACTCACATGGATATTAGTAATAACTGTAATGAGCGTAAATAATGAAAAAAAAACACTAGAAAGCATAATGGAACTAAGTTTACTCTTCAACGAGATAAATAGATTAAAAAATGATGACGGCAATGATGACATTAGGATAAAACTAGACCCTGCAAAGTTTCCAATTTGTAGAAAGTAATTAAAGCTTAGAACTTCCTGTAATGGTGCATGCCTTTAATTCCAGCACTCAGAAGGCAGAGACTGGTGTATCTCTGAGTTTGAGGCCAGCCTATGCTAAAGATCAGGTACAAAGACAGCTAAGTTTAGGCAGTAAAAGAAAACAGAAAGTTGGTGAAGATGGGATTAAACAAGGGTGCCATGTTCCATCTTCAGTAAGCTTCAGACATGTGATTCTAACTTTAGAGTTGAAGATAAAAGAAACAAGTTATAGAAGTTGACTCCACACCTAAGAACAGCTACTAAAGCAAGGCATGTATCCGGTGCCCTTGAATAAAGGCCTAGTAGAAAGGTCACTCTGTGCTAGACAATAAGAAGCTAGAGCTAATAAGCCAAGCAGTGATTTAATTAATATAGTTTCTGTGTGATTATTTCAGGAGTCTGGGTGGCCAAGAAACAAACAAGCTGCCTCCCTACAACAGGTCTATGGTTCTCTATAAATGTTCTCTGACCCCTCATTTCTACCTTTTCTGGAAAAGCTACTTTGTTTTGTCAAAATCACTATGTTGCATTTATTATACCTTCTTGATTTTAGGAAAGAACAAGTTATGAGATTTAACAACTAAACTAAAACGGCAATTGTACTTGAAGCCAAGAAAACACCATCAGAGAAATTCTACTCAAATGTAAACTTCAGAAGTTACATTTCTAATAGTCCTGAGAGGACTAATTAATAATCATAAGTGCTTTGAAGATGAAAAGTGCTAAATTAACATCAATATTTATTTATTAATAATCAGAGGAGGTGATACTGTTATATTGAAATTGCCTCTTTTACTATCAAGTGCTGCGTGCTATCCCATCTCACTTTCCTAATTGCTTCTGCCAGTTGTCATCGCCATGTGGAAATTCCACATTTGTGTTTTGTATTTCACTTTTTAAAATTTCCTAAGGTCTATGTCCATGATTAGGAAACATGTTTCCATTGTTTGTAGTGCGGTTATTCATTACAGGAGTACCTGTACAATTTAGCTTAATGTAAAATCACATTATCCCTAATATTAAACCTGTAGTGGCCAATACAGATTAAGTTCTTAGTAACAGGGTCTTGCATGACTCAATAAATGAAAAAGAATTCATCATCCTGTTTCCTGTACACAAAGTAGCTGTTGGGATCCTGTAATGCCCAACTTTTGGTTTATTAGAATTTTGGTTTTGCAAAAACATACGGGCCCTTTCTCTCATTGTGCAAATGATTGGCTACAATTTTCACTGACATCTATAGCCTTGATCTTTATAAGTACACATCCATTCCTGCTTACTTTCACTTGTGCTTAAAACACACCAGTGGAAAAGGAAGAGGTTTTAAACACAGTTCAACAGTAGTAAAAACATACAAAATCTTAGACAGATATCACTGCTAAGACCCAAACTCCAGGACTTTTTGATTTTGACTTTTAAATTTAGCACTTTTTGCCATCTGCAGTGGATTATATGCAATCACTGCGGGTTCAGCTTGGAGTCCTGTGTTTGGCTTCTGCCTTAATGTCTGCCAGTAACTACTTACTAGACAATATCAGGACAATTGTGTGAGAAGTAACCTCACAATTTCTCTGACATGCAAGTGTCTAGAGTTCAAGAGAACAGTCCCAGTGGCATTTATCTTGAATTAGCTGATTTACACAGTCACAGTCACACTGCAAGACAATTCATTCTGTAACACCCAATAACACATGTTCTATGCTACAACACCCTCATAGATTTCTCAAAACAAACAAGGCATCATATACAATCTCTTCTTAGAAACAGCAGAAGTCATTAGATGACTAGACACAGGGACAAGGATTATCGAGGAGGGAAAAAAGTAGCTGGCAAAATAATAACAATGGGGACAATGAGCCAGTCAAAAATTCATTTACAATACTAGATTATTTTTTTTTGGAAACTGGGATTCAAATAAAAAAGGAAGCTGATAAATAAATGGTTCCTGGATTAATAGAGAATTGACTTTGAATACAGCATATCAGATTTCTTTCATAATGAAGTCTTAGTCACCTGATTCATTTAGTCATCAAACAAATAGGAATTTAAGCTCTTGACCCTCAAAGCCTTGATTTGACTTTTGTAGACGATATAACTGTGTTATCCCTTCTTAATGTGGGGAAAAATTTCAAGTTAACTGGTGGCTTTGGAACTCGATCATGCCACCTGCCCAGGCAGGGAGCACTGTGCTGCGGGTATGGTCTCAGCTACTTTCCTACTGACTCTGAGTGGGCACTGAAGTTAAGTTTCAAGTTAACCTGGCATTTGGGGCCTGGGAAAGGCCCAATGGAAATCTGCTATAAAGAGACTGACACAGGCAAAGACCAGACTCTGGCAAAGGGCTCTGGGGGCTGGTTCCATCTCTCTTGGGCTTTTAATATGGGGGAGGTATCTTTGTAGTCAGCTCTGGGACTGCTGGGTAGGAGCTGCGTTCACTATCTCAACTCTGGGAAGGAGCATGTAGCACATAAACTCTTTTTATCTGAGTAATTTTGGTCAGTTAGCAGCTAGTCTCATCTCTGATCTAAAGTAATCATTATTACCAGTCTCAAGAGTGTTAGAGTTTGATGAAAATATCCCACAACAATGTTTTGTAAATACCCTCCCCCAAATTCTTGTCATCTCTGCACTCTTTTCTCCTTCTACTGTAGATTTATCTTCTTTTGTCTCCATAATGATGACTAAGAAGTATACCTCTAAAACTAACTTTTATAGCAAATAGTTTCTTCTTAGAATGTCCTTTCAAATATATTTTTTTTCTGGAATATTCAAAAGTGATGTTTTCTGCTGTGATTTTTAAATATGGTTTATTTCAACAAAAGCTTTTGTGGAGTTTGTTCATGAGGAGGCTGACTACAGCCACTGGGCTCTTTTATTCTGAAGGGATTGGTGCTAAGCCTTTGGAGTAGTATGTTTCTCACAGGGTTGGATCAATTCCTCCCACAAATTATTATCAAAAATGTTAAATTGACCTCTTCACAGTTGCTGGGATTTTGTTGACACACATTTACAATCTTTATCTACTCTTCTCCCACCTCTGACATTCTCTTTGGAGCCTCTCTCAAGACAAAAGATCTACAAAGAAAATTGAATTCTTTGCTTGTAAAATAAGGACAAGATGCTTGCCTGTCCTCAGCAGAACTTGATACTTTGTGATGACCCCTTTGGTTTCCTGTCTGTAGGTTGAGAAGTAGGCAATGAATCACAACAAAAGAAGTTGTCGGCAAATGTCGTTAAAAAGTTACATGTGAACTTACCAATGCCTGAACTTTATTTTAACACGGTCTCTTGATGGGATTTGCTAGAATTTTATTTTGGGAGCAGAAATGGAGCTGAGGTAAACAAACATTTGCTTACATCAGGGGAGTTTGTGCTTTCTCTTTATTGTCGCATTCATTATGCCATGGCTATCACACTTGCGTGTCATAATGCATCACAGTTTTCACTTCTGATGTTCCAGTCATGGGTCATTTGAAGCACTAGTTAGAAGGAAGTCAAACCTGTGAAGCTCTTGAGATTTACTTGGTTTGCTTTCTTTCTTTCTCTGTTTCTGTTCTGCATTCCTGGTCATTCTCATATGACCAATTTGCTGCTATGATTCTCAGTACAGACTTGTTGCACTTGCTAGGCCAAATTCTGAAAGTTTCCAAAGGCTTAGAGTAACATCCTCTGTGGTCATGTCTGCTACTGTATTTGTCAAAAAACAGACATTATATAGTTTAACAAATTTGGTTTGGTACTTGATTGATAGATTAACTGGCTGAATTCCTATGAAACATGTACACAAGAAATATTCATTCTTTCAATTTCTTGTAATTCAGTGTGTATTAGATAAGTTGTCTAAACACAATTGCAAAAAAATAAGGAAAATGATAAAAACTACAGAAAAGTATTAGAAGATTTGTAGTGTAAATTAAATTAAATAGTTTCTTATTTAACAACTTCATACGGGCTAGTATGAATTTGAGAGTCTTAATTTCACAGATATACAAATAACTCTCAGCGTAAATGCAGTAGCAATTTGGTTTGGCTCCTCTTTCTTTCTCCCACCATCCTTGCATACTCTCATACATCTCATGATTTCTGTTGCATCACGTATCACACGGAAGCGCAAACAAACATCACTGCATGTTGACAATTAAGTTAAATTATTTTCAACTTAGTTAAATCCGATTTCTGGAGTTTTATTTTAGGTTACCGTTCAAATAGTAAGGATTTCTCTTCCTGTCATTTAGAATGAATACAGTACTCCAAGTTTTCCTTTGAATGAACAGGGCTAACTGAGGGCATCCAAGAAGAAACTTTCATAGATAATTGGCTAGTTTGGGGAGGCAGTGGAGCAGAACAGGATTCCAGATTGAATCAAATTTTGGAAAACTTCTGAACAGAAGAATAAACTATGGAAGAGATGGTAAGAAAGTCAACTTAACAATTAACAAATAATTTTAACTTCATTTTTTATCAATTTTTGTTTTTCTTGATGCTATATAAATGCAGTTATGAGCATAATTCTAAAAATACTTTATTTGTGTGCTTCATATATTATAAAACAGAATAAAAATTATCCCCAAGAAGAGGAAGAACACTGGCCATTTAAATTAATACATCGAGCTTCCTACTTTCTTCTCTAAAAAAAAAGGAAAAGCTGAACAGACACTTTAATAAAATTGTCACTGTGACATTCAGAGGCATAGGGAAATCATAGGATAAAATGCACATGAAATGTAAACACATCCCTTGAAACATTAGAGTGAAAGAAAAATCTTTACTTCAAGTGACATTTTTATTGTTTGATGTTTAATTTTAATTTTTTTATTTAATGAACAAAACAGCTTCTTTGTTCATACTTTTGCATAACTACAAATTTAAAATTGTTTCTTTATCATCTAACTTGGGTTCTTAATTTCCTGTTTGTTTTTTTCTGTTTTTCTTTTTTTCTCTCCATATCTGTTTCCATGCCATCATTCATCTTTCCACTAATTTTTCATTATATTCTTGCCACATCTCTGCCATGTACTCTATCCACAATTTGTTATATCATGATAGCTGTTAATCTTTAATAACATACTGTGTTATATCTAAAGGCAAACTAAGATGTACCTTAAAATGGACATTGGAACAATCTGTAAACACAATCTGGTTATTAATTATGAATATGTAGATAGCATTTTACAACTTATCATTCTATTGATAATGCCAAGACTAAATACTTCTATAATCAATTCACCATGTCCTTCTACTCCTACATTTCATCAAATATTTATTTATCTCTGTTTTCAGAAATCTAATTCCATTGAGGTTACTACATGAACCATATTTAATATTTCCCTAGCATTTAATTCAGTGCCTTGTCAATACTGTATACTTATTGTACATTTAATAGATGAGATGAATCTTTCATGTTTGAGTTACTGTATGGCATTTGATAAAATATTTTAGTTTCACTGTTGTTTTTATTTCCTATTTATTTACTGTTACTGGCATGACATAGACTAGATACCTAACACAGATGTCTCTAAGTAGGGACTTAGATTCTAAATTAAAAAAAAAAAGTTGTTCCTTAGGGTTTTTTTTTGGCGGGGGGGGCAGGCAAATGCAATGTCAACAGAGATTTTGTCAGGTCCCCATTCACTGTCTTTGTGAAAGTCATACCCAGATCACATAGGGTGTGTAGTACTTAGCCTAGCAGTCCTACATGGAGCATACTTTTTCCTTTACAATGCAGTCAACTTCACAAATCAAACACAAAGTCAGTCCCAGCAGGCCTTGTCTATATTTGGGTCTCTCATCCTGTGTTGTTAGCTATTGTTTCAAGAAGACAATTCATTTACTCACCCTATTATAGAAGTCAGAAATGAAGTAGCTTACCAATTTCTGGAACACAGAAAGCAGTAGCAGGAAAGAAATCTTGTCTTCTGAGGGCCAACAGCATGGCCAATGGTGGTTTGTGTTTTCTTTCTAAAATGTTGAGTGGCATTAATGGTGTGAAGAATAAATGGGAATCTCTATTATAAATGATATATACACTCTGTGGATCCATAATTCATCCGAAAATGAACAGAGTTGTTAAAATGATGATAAATGTTCAAAGGAACATCTAGAACTATGACAAAGAGCCTGTGGCAGCCTAGGGTTACTAACTTACAAGCTCCAAACTGAATTGAAGGGGCAAGCCATTTCTGAGAATATCACTCTAAAGAGCTGAATGTGCAGTTAGGCAAAAGGACTTGCCATCTGACATCATTTATTTTTTCATTATTATTAAGGATGCATTCTTATTTTATTGCACAACAAGAACAGTAAACAGGCATTTTTTCCCCACTCCCCTCCATCTCTGCTCGTTTATTTTCTTAGATTTTTCTCAACTTTCTTCTCATGTTGCTATGTACGCAACATAGAATCCTCACAGCTCAATTTGTTTATCTTGGTCATCAGATACATGAAAAAATTTCAAAGACATTCTCTTGATTTACTTTATGATTTCTATGACAAAACAGTCTGTCAAAAGGAACTCAAGGGAGAAGGGGCCTATTCTGGATCAAGGGTTCATTTTCCCATAGAAGAGAAGTCAAGGACCCATGATTTACAGCAACTAGTCATATCATATTCATACTAAGAGAATGAGAAAACATGCTTCTGCTCAGTTCCATTTCTCTGTTATACAGTGTGATATCCTGTGTAGGGAAGAGTTCCACCTAAAGTGGGAAGAAACCCTTTCATTAAATCTATCAGGACAATCTTCTTCAGGCATGCCCCAAATCCTGCTTTCTGGGTGAATGTAGTTGATAATTGTGACTTACCATCACACAGCAAATGAATTCTTATAAGGACTGAGGAAAAAATAGGGAAATATTTATGAAAGTTGATTTAGTGTTTGTGTCCATTATATTTATTCTAAATAGAGGGAGCTCTGATTTTCTTTTTCTCTTTCATATTAAGTATCTAATCTCAAAATAAAAAAAAATCAAAGAATGGACAGAAGAAAGAGAAATTTAAAAAGAACAGCAAGTAGTCCTTAGGCTAAAATACATAACTGTGACTATAGCAGCCACAGTTGCTCTAAGGAATGGAATTCAAGGGGATGTCAAAGCAAGGGGGATGCTGAGACATTTTGCAAAAATCAGTCTGCTTCCATTATAGTCCAGACCTTTAGTGCAAATAAGAACAAGGTTAGGTTAATAAAAGAATTTGGACAGAAGGGAGGCCTGAGAGGACTCTGCAAGTCCAGCTGTTCCCTGTGCCCAGCATTTAGAGCAGGCTGGATTTTATTTCCCAATACCGAATAGATTTAAACAGCAATAAATGACCCACAAGCACTTGTAAAAATATTTCTGGGGGACACCATATGTGTTCTCATAAGAACTGAGAAAAAACTTAGGAATAGTCATGAACACTAGAAATTACCAAAATAGAACCTGAATTTGTGATTCTTTTGAGATATGACATTTTTAATTTTATTTTTAAGAGTATATATAATTACAGCATTTCACCTTCTCCCTTCCTACCTCACAAACCTCCCATACACCTTTCCCTGCACTCCTTCAAATTCATGATCTCTCTTTTTTAAACTAAATTGATTAGATGAACATATGTATATGTATGCATATATATATATATATATATATATATATATATATATATATATATATATATATATCAGAGCCGCACACTCACCCCTAAAACCTACATCTAGGTAACATTATATAGACTAAACAGTTTATATTTACAATGCAAATTATATGAAAGAAAGAATTGCAAATCAAAATCCTGTCTTTCAGTTTCATTACTTTCCAATTTTCTCATGTTTCTTTTCAACAAATTAAAGAAAACTTTAAAATGTCACAGCCCTGTAGTTAAAAAAAAAACAGTGAATGTCCACTCATGTGCAGGTATCCAAATATTTTAGATTAGTGTTCCAGTTAAAACTCAGTGAGGGTTCTGCTGGTACATGAGAGGCCAAAGAGCCTTGGTTCTGTGAGAGTGTGTAGTAATCCCTCATTCTATGTGATACCAATACCCACAAACATTGGCCTCCATTTTTCATTAAAATGAGAGATAATAAAAACAAATTAAACCCATAAACCTTAATAAGAAAGAGGAGAGGAGAAAGGCCATCATCCAATATTAGATTCAAAGCATTATTGAGAAATGAAAATGACTGAGAACAACACATTGGAAAAGCAGGGTATAAAGAATCTACAGTTCAAAATTAATCCAAAAATGGATGGAAAAAGCAGAGGGTGCTGACATTCTAGGACAAACAACAAAGAAATAAAATTAGTATGTGTGAAGTGTAGAATTATAAAAAGAAAGAAAAACAGTATGGTGTTTTCAGGTTAAGGACTGAGAGTAAGAATCAGTGTTTGGAAGAAGGAAGCATTATGCTAAGTATCTTTTTGTGTGTTTGTGTGTGTCTCTTCCACATGCTTGGGCATAGCAAGTGTACAGGAAGTCTCACAGTGATTCAAAGCAAATGCAAAACAAAAATCTCACACCAAGAAGTAATGGCACGTACTTAGCATAATGACAATGAAATGACTTGGCTTTAGCTTGCAGGGGGCACAACAGGACTCACCACTGCCCTTCTTTGATTGTTCTTGAGCAAGCATGTAGCTCCCTGATCACTTAAGTTCCTAATTGTCTGGGTTAGCCTCTGAGTTAAACAAGTGTAGGGAGCCATCCGGAGAAATCGCCATTAAAAGATGGCGCCGGCGTTCCTGCAGCTTGGAGGTAATCAAGTCCTTATTTGGTATTGCCGCGTGGGGCTGAGCGCCCTTTGCCTGTACATGCACAATTGAGCCTTATCCCTGACCAATCCCGAGGCTTCGGGCTTCAGCAGACTAGTATTCACCAATCAGGGCAGTACCCGAGTCCCTTCAACCTATATAAGCAGTTGCCACTTGGCCTTTGCTCTCTGTCGCTTCCTGCTCTCCCTTCAACCAAGAGGCTCCAATAAAATGTGATTTGAGAAGAATCCTCGACTTCGTGGTTGTTCTTCCTTGCTGGTCAAGGGGCACGCCACAAACAAGGAACCCAACAGAGAAAGCAAACCTTACTCAGTAACAGAAGAAATCCAACACATTACTTGGCAGCATAACCCAGTGTTCACTTTTCTGGGCAGATGTAAACAAATACCATTTCATAACAGATGTGATTGACTACGGACCATAAGAAGGATTCCTGTCAAGTTGAGCTTAAGGAACCAATTGTTTATTGAGGCCACATATTAAGAGGATTGGTAAGGATATAATTATAAGACATGTGAAGTCGATGGGCATTTATAATTGGAGAATAGCCTCTGTCCTTTGCAATTGTTCGCTAATGGATTCTTGGAAAAGGGAGAAGAACCTGTAAGTCTCACGCATCACCTTGAATGCCTTGTATACTCTGGGAGCTTCTATTCGTCCTCCTGTACACATTTTCATCATCTTGTGTGATTTGTGAGCCTTTCTTAACCTCTTCCAAAGATGTTAGTGGGACCAATCATTTCACAGCATCCTACAGGTCTTGATAGATTCCCTCACTACAAGATGGCAATAATCATGTCCTGAGGAAGACACCCCAAAATACCTGCTGCAATGGATCACCTGAGATAAGAGATTTACAAATGAACAGAAATCTCTTCGATATCGTTTTAGGAGATAGGAAATCCAAAATCCAAGACTGCTGGAGTGGGTCTTCTTGATGATTCCCTAAGTGTAGAACACAGAAAGACCACAGAAAATAAGAGAGGGCCCACCTTGGCTTTTAAAATAAGACAAATGCCTTCAATGCTGAATTTCCTGTGACTAAGTCAAATCCCAAAGGCTCCATATTTCTACGGTGACAGTTAAACTCCAGCATGGGTTTTAGAAGAGGCAAATATCCCAATCATGGTATTAGCCATCTTTATACATTACTTCCAGAACTCTTTCATTTTCCCAACTAAAAATCTTTCCTAAATAGCTTTGCTTTGCCTTCCCTTTCAGGCTTTAGTAGCCATTATTATCCTTTCTGTTTTTTTTTTTTAAACTATTCTAGGTACTTTCCATAAAAAAAGTTACATTGTTTTTAAGGCTGAATAAAATTTCCTAAATATTTTAAAAGACTTCAAAAGTTTATATGACCAGGGTCATAGCAATCTTTGCATTATTTCAATATTTGTACAATTGTAAGTGAAAGAAGCAAGCACTGAAGATTATAGCTAAATAAGTTAACAACAATAGTCTACTGAATATTAGCAAGCAGTAGAATGGAAAATAGAAAACAAAATAAAAGTAGCTTAACTATCCACTATCAATGAATGACAAACAAAAACTCTATTTGGTTAATCAGGAAACCGAATTTTCACATTGCCTAGAGGCACAATGTCAAAAATAGAAACCAAAGTTATTGCCTCCAGAATGAGGTCTAAGTGGTTGCAAAAACTGGGATTCAAAGAAATTCATACAACATTTAAAAGTGTTTTGATTTACCCATATTATATCATACAAATATATCACACCAACAAATGAAATTTAAAAAATTTTATCTAAGCCAACATTACTTAAAATGAAGAATTGTAACCAGAATATTCCCACTCATAATACTGACTACTTTTCACACAGATGGGGATGATTTTTGAAGACTCCTATTGCTATATCCAAAGAAATCAGACAGAAAAGGTCAGAAGAAACTCTGGAGAAGGCATAGATGAGGCCTGAGTACCTGCTGTCCTTTGGGATGCCTTTTGGCATCTTTCATTGGCAGTAAGCTATTGTCTGTGGAATGTTTTTATGAGTCTAATTCCCACAGCAGCTGCCATTGTCTCTGTTTATAGATAGATGAGTATCTGTCTATTTCATTGGGAACTGGCCTTCTGACTTGCCTAGAATGTGTATGAGTTCACAGAACTAACACCAGTTTACTTTTCCATCGACCTTTTCAGTTTCCCCAAGTTCCATTACTGTTTGGCAAAGTTCTCACATCAATACCAAAGTGCACCTAAGAATCTACATTCATAGCCTCTGCTACATAGATGTATGTTTGACTCAATTTTTTTCCTGTGTCTGTGCAAGTAACACCCATATCCTCTGGTCCCCTGATATTTTTACTTCCTTGACCACCTTGATCCTTGATCCACACAGATAATTCCCGCCTTGAGTCTTGACTTATCTGCAGCCCCAGCTCCTCAAAGGAGTATTATTACTTTTAGAAGCTTAACATGGGATTGTCACATTCACAGAAAAGAGTGTCTCAGTTTTTAGAAGCTTCTCTATGAATTTCAGGGGATGGTGGCAGGAGCAAACCATGCCATGCCCTCAACGAGATTAGAGGAATTATTTAAACTAAATTATTTCCATTAGTTTGGCAGAGAAAATGGTGGGTAATATTTCCAGCAACTGAGAAAAGTTTCTGGTCTGAAAAGCACGTTAGGGTCCTTTCAGTGTTTTCTTCCCATCCTGTCTTTCTGGAACTCTTGTCATCTCTGTTTCAATAGTGTTTGAAGATAGAGAAACTTGATTCAGAACAGTGCCCTCGTGGTTTTTCTGCATGCTTCACCTGTATGCCAAATTTTCACTATTATTTTCAACTTAAACTGTCATGTATTCAGAAAGCAAGCTAGAAACTTTTAAAATCATATCTAATACTCTACTCTGCCAGTTGAAAGTGCTATTAATTAAGACATTTTTAGAGAGTGTCTCATAGTAACCCAGATAAGAACAACAATGAACAGACAATGTAATTTGAGGGTGTTAAGTTAGAAGCATTTGTGCATTATGGGTGAGCTCAATATACAGTTCTGTTATGAAACAGAACTAATTCTCCACCTATGGGTGTTGTGACCATAAAAAAGCTTTCTCTCTCTCTCTCTCTCTCTCTCTCTCTCTCTCTCTCTCTCTCTCTCTCTCTCTCACACACACACACACACACACACACACACACATACATATGCTTACAAATTCACTATATATCTACATCTGTGATCATAAATGAGAACTTAAGATGTGAATTATTTTCTATTTTTATTTTATTGAAAAAACAAAAGAACCTGTCTTTTTTCATTTTACATACCAATCCCAGTTCCCACTCCCTTCCCTCCTCCCCTTCCTGCCACCTTTCCACCCACCCCCCATCCAGTCCTCAAAGAGGCTAAGGCACATTGCTTTGAGGAAGTACAAGGCCCTCACTAATATATAGTGGCTGAGCAAGGCATCCCTCCGAAGAGAATGGATTCCAAAAACTCAGTATAAGCAGTAGCGATAAATCATGATACCACTGCCAGTGGCCTCTGAGTCTGCCCCAGTAATACAACTGTCACCCACATTCCGAGGACCTAGTTTGATCCTATTTTGGTACCTGCCCTGTCCAGCAAGAGATGGTGAGCTCCCACTAGCTTAGGTAAGCTGTCTCAGTGGGTATCCCCAACATGGGCTTCACCATTTTGCTCATATTCTCACTCCTCCCACATTTCGACAGTATTTTGGGAGCTCAGCCAAGTATTCCACTGTGTCTCTCTGCCTCTGCTCCCATCAGTTGCTGGATGAAGGTTCTATGGTGATGTTTAAGATAGTCAGTAATCTGACTACAGGTCAAGGCCGGTTCATGCACCCTATCTACTAAGTCTAAGGGTCTTATCTGGGGTCATCCTTGTAGATTCCTAGAAATTCCTCTAGTGTTAGGTTTCTTGCTAGCCCCATAATGGCTTCCCCAATGGAAATATCTCTTCCCTTGATCTTCATTTCTGTCCTTCCCCCATCTCAAATATCCCTTTCCCTCAAATTCTCCTCCCCCCTCTTTTCTCCCCTTCTTTTCCCATTCCATTCTTTCTTCTCCCCCAACCCTTATGCTCCCAATTTTCTCAAGTGATTTTTTTTTCTATTTCCTTTTCTTAGGGGGGATTTATATATGGTTCTCTTACATAGAACAAAGTTTTCCTTGTTATATAGCTTCTCTGGGCTCATGGACTATAGGCTCGTTAACTTTTGCTTTACAGCTAGTATCAACTTATGAGTGAGTACATATCATGTTCATCTTTCTGGGTCTGGGTTAGCTCACTCAAGGTATTTTTCTCTAGTTCTATCCATTTGCATGTGAATTTCAAATGTCGTTTTTTTTTCCATTGAGTAGTACTCTGTTGTGTAAATATACCACATTTTCTATATCCATTCTTCAGCTGAGGGGCATCTAGGTTGTTTCCAGGTTTTGGCTATTATAAATAATGCTCTTATGAACATAGTTGATCAATTTTCCTATAGTCTGATTGAGAGTTCCTTGGGTATATGCCCAAGAATGATATTGCTGGGTCCTGAGATAGGCTGATTCCCAATTTTCTGAAAAACTGCCACACTGATTACCAGAGTGATTGTATGAGTTTGCATTTCCACCAGCAATGGAAGAGTGTTTTCTTACTCTGTATCACCTCCAGCATAAGTTATCATTGGTGTTTTGGGTCTTGACAATTTTGACAGGTGTAAGTTGATGTCTCAGAGTCATTTTGATTTGCCTTTATCTGATGGCTAAGGATGTTGAACATTTCCTGAATATCTTTCATTCATTGGAGATTTTTCTGTTGAGAATTCTCTGTTAAGTTCTGGTTCCCATTTTTTAAATTGGATTATTTGAGTATTTTGGTGTCTAAATTCTTGAGTTCTTTATATACCTCTGTTTGATGTGGGGTTGGTGAAGATCTTTTCCCATTCAGCAGGCTGCCTTTTTTGTCTTATTGACTACATCCTCTGCTTTACAGAAGTTTCTCAGTTTTAGGAGGTCCCATTTATTTACTACCACTCTCAGTGTCTTTGCTACTGGGGTTGTATTTAGGAAGTAGTCTCCTGTGCCCATGTAGAAGACCATTCCCCACTTCTACTTCTATCATGTTCAGTGTGGTTGGATTTATGTTGAGGTTTTTAATTCATCTCGACTTGAGTTTTGTGCGTGGGGATAGATATGCCTCTATTTGCATTATTCTACTTGCCGACATCCAGGTTTGCCAGCACCGTTTCTTGAAGATGCTTTCTTTTTTCCATTGTAAAAATTTAGCTGCCTGGTAAAATAAAATAAAATATATCAGGTGGATTTTTCCATAGGTGTGTGGATTAATATTTGGTCTTCAATTTAATTCAATTGGTCAATATGTTTGTTTTATGCCAATACCAAGTTCTTTTCATTACTATAACTCTATAATAGAACTTGATGTCAGGGATGGCGGTGTATCCAGAAGTTCCTTTATTGTACAGGATTGTTTTGACTATTCTGGGTTTTTTGTTTTCCCATATAAAGTTGAATATTGTTCTTTCAAGGACTGTGAAAAATTGTGTTGGGATTTGATGGTGATTGAACTGAATCTATAGATTGCTTTAGGTAGAATTGCCATTTTTATTATGTCGATCGTACCTATCCAAAAGCATGGGAGATCTTTCCATTTGCTGGTGTCTTCTTCAATTTCTTTCTTCAAAGACTTAAAGTTCTTGTCAAACATGTCTTTCACCTTTTTCTTTGATTAGTGTTACACCAAGATACTTTGTCATTTGTGACTTCTGGGAAGGGTAATACTTCTCTGCTTTCCTTCTCAGGTTCTTTATCATTTGTGTATAGGATGACTACTGATTGTTTGAGTTGATCTTGTATCCTCCCAATTTACTGAAGATATTTATCAGCTGAAGGAGTTCCCTGGTAGAATTTTTGTGGTCACTTATGTATACTATCATATCATCTGCCAAAAATGAAAGTTTGATGTCTTACTTTCTAATTCATATGCCCTTTATCTCCTTTTGTTGTCTTATTGCCCTAGCTAGAACTTCAAGAACTATGTTGAATAAATATGGAGAGAGTAGAATAAATAGAATAGAGAAAGAATACATATGGAGAGCTTTGTCTTGTTCCTGATTTTAGTGGAATCACTTTGACTTTCTCTTCATTTAATTAAATGTTGTCTGTCACCTTGCTGTATATTGTTTTTATTATGTTTATATATGTTTCCTATATCCCTGATTTCCCCAAGACCGTTAGCATGAAGGAGTGTTGGATTTTGTCAACTGCTTTATCAGCATCTAATGAGATGGTCGTAGATATTTTTTTCTTTCAGTTTATTTATATGGCAAATTACATTGATTGATTTTCATGTGTTGAACCAACCCTGCACTACTGGGATGAAGCTGGCTTGATCATGGTGGATGATATTTTTGATGTGTTCGATTCAATTTGCCAATAAGATACAGGGTGTTACTTCAATTTTTTTGCATCTGTTGAGGTTTGCTTTGTTACCAAGTGTGTGGTCAGTTTTAAGAATGTTCTAAGAGGTTCTGAGATGAAGGCATATTCTTTTATGTTTGGGTGAAATGTTCCATAGATGTCTGTTAAGTCCATTTGAGTCATGACATCTATTAGTTCTCTTATTTCTCTGCTAAATTTCTGTCTGGTTGACCTGTTCATTGTGGAGAGTGATATGTTGAAGTCTTCTCCTTTTAGTGTGTGGGGATTGATATGCAGTTTAGGCTTTCCTAATGTTTCTTTTACATCTATGATTGCTCTTGTATTTGGGGCAATGTTCAGGATTGAGACTTCATCTCAAAAGGTTTTTACTGTGATGGGTATGAAATGTCCTTCTCTATCTCTTCTGGTTGATTTTAGCTTGAAGTCTATTTTGTCAGATATTAGAATAGCTACTCTCATTTGTTTCTTAGGAACATTTGATTGGAAAATCTTTTCCCAACTCCTTCCTCTAAGGTAATATCTGTCTGTGAAGTTGAGGTGTGTTTCTTGTATGCAGCAGAAGGATGGATCTTGCGTTTATATCCATTTCTTAAACTGTGTCATTTTATAGGTGAATTGAGTCTATTGATATTAAGAAATGTTAATGACCAGCAACTGTTAATTGCTGTTATTTTTCAGTGGTAGTTGCTGTGTGTTTCCCTTCTTTGAGTTTGCTGGTAGTAGGTTAGCTGTTGCCTGTGTTTTTGTTGGTGCAACAAAGAAAGCTTTGTTAGAGTTTTCCTTCTAGTAGTTTCTCTAAGGCTGTATTTGTGGATACATACAGTTTCAATTTGGTTTTGTAATGAAATATCCTGTATTCTCCATCGATGGTGATTGAAAGTTTTGCTAGGTATAAGAGTCTGTGTTGGCATCTATGGTCTCTTAGTGTCTGCAGCACATCTTTCCAGGACCTTTTGCTTTCATGATTTACATTGAGAATTTGGGTGTAATTCTAATAGGCCTGCCATTATATATTACTTGATCATTTTCTTTTCCTGCTTTTAATATTCTTTCTTTATTTTGTATGCATGTTTTGCATTTTGATTATTATATGATGAGGGGACTTTGTGTTTTGTTTTGTTTTATTTTTATTTTTGTTTTTTGGTCCAGTATATTTAGTATTCTGTAAGCTTCTTGTAACTACATAGGCATATCCTTCTTTAGATTGGGAAAGTTTTCTTCTATAATTTTGTTTAATACATTTTCTGTTCCTTTGAATTGGAGTTCTTCTCCTTTTTCTATTCCTATTATTCTTAGGTTTGATCATTTCATGGTATCCCAGATTTCCTGGAGGTTTTGTGTTAAGAATTTGTTGGATTTAATGTTTTCTTTGATTGATGAATCTATTTCCTTTATAGTATTTCAACACCTGAGGTTCTCTCTTCTATCTCTTGCAATCTGTTGGTTATGCTTGCCTCTGTAGTTCCCTTTCATTTGCTCAGAATCTCCATATCCAAAGTTCCCTTGGTTTGTGTTTTTTATTGCCTCTGTTTCAGTCTTCAAGTCTTCAACTGTTTAAACTGTTTGCTTCACCTGTTTGATTGTTTTTTCTTGGATTTCTTTAGATATTTATTGATTTCTTCCAACTTTTTGTATTTCTCTTTCTCCATTTCTTTAAGGGAACTTTTCATTTCCTCTTAATCCTCATAAAGTTACATTTAATATTGATTTCTTCTGCTTTTTTTGGGTTAGGATGTTCAAATTTTCCTTGTATGATCTTGGGTTATGGTGCTACTGTGTTGCTTTTTAGGTTGTAGTATAAATTCTTGTATTGTCACCTACACATTTCTTCTTCCAATTGATGTTAACATTGTCTTTGTCTTTTTATTCAATCTTTGCATTTGCTGTTTGTGTCTTTGAGAGCTACTCTTGATCTGCTCTTCACTGTTGCTGTCTGTGTCTCAGGAAGCTGCTGAGGCCTCTCTTGGTCTGCTTTCTTTGTCCTCTCTCTTGTCGCATTCTATGCAGTCTCAGCCTGTGCTTCAGATTTCCTCTGAGGTCGTTGAAGGATATGATGGTTTATGGGCAGAGTGGGACTTGTACCATACAGGCTCTGGTCAATGGGGTGGGAGTGTTGGAGTTGCATCCCTGGAGGAAGCTTGCCTGCTGGATGGCTAAAGAAGCTGAGGAGGGTGGGCGAGGTGCCCAGGTTTATTTTCCCTGTACCAAGGGCTAGAGAATGGGGTGCCCTGCTGTGTGGGTGATCACTTACCTCTTGGTTCTCTCTGTCAAAATGTGAATTTTTATCTTGTATTTTTTTTAATCACAGGACTAGCATACACTAGAAATCACTATGTCACTGAATCACTGTTGTCTTTGCCCACCATTGATGGTAAATATGCCAATGAAGAAAGTTCTTACTAACAGAATATTTCCCAGCTCAATGAGATGGTGATTTTAGTAACAAATGAATATACTGTGGAATGGAGAGTTCCAGGAAATAATGAGTTTTCAGTGGCATCTCAAGGGAACTCTGTAATTAAAAGGAACTCCTGTATCAAATAGGTTGTGTCTAAGAATCATTAGGGCCCAAATTTTCTTTCAGATATAATGGAACTATTAGGTTCACCTAGTTAATTAAGACTCATAAGTTTGGAGGTGTCAATGAGTTTCTAAACTGGTCTTCATCCCTGTGAACAGCGACGAAGTCTGACTGCAGAGATGTAGTTCGCTGCTCCTGATGGAGTTAACTTGCACAGAGCTTTCCTCTAATTCCAGTGCATATGTGACCTGTTTTCCAGTGCTTTGCTTGATAACCAAGGATAGAAGAGGTGATCTCTTCTCCCATTCTACTTTTCCAAGAAATGATAAAATGAAACTCTTCTGTACTCCCTGTGAATTGATATCTGTTAACAGCTGTGAAAAATGTGTAAAATAAGTGAAAGAAACAGCAAGAGGATTTGCTGGCAAGAAGGAAAAATGAGAGTAGAGAAAGTGTCACACATATTGGAGGACAAAAAGTACTAACCCCTGTCTGTTCCTCTCCCTTTTGGCCAGAAGTTGTATCCAAGTTGTTTTTAGGACACTAGATTTCTTTCAAATGTCTCTTTCAGAAGGGGTTTCTTTAGAATCAGATGGCTGTCACCAGTAGTAAAATTGTTTTGAAGTTTAGCTTAAAAGTTTTTGTTAATTGATTTCACCCTTCTTTCTTCTTTAAATGATAAACATAAATTAGGAGACAGAGAAAACCTTACACATTTGAAACAAATACCATTACACAAACTTTAATTTAAAGTTTTTTTATATTTTCAGGACAAAAATCGAAGGAAATGGAACGTCAATGAAAAGAAAAGATCACGGGAAGTCAGTAGTTCTTTGATGTGAAGATAGGAATCTGAAGCAATGACACCTGTCCACCAAAGGTACACACCTAATGAGACTCACTGGAAGTCATTCTAGATTCATTTTGCTCACACTAGAAGAACTTCAAAGTTCGTACATCTCAATTAAAGAAAGTATCAACTTAGGATGATGGATCTATAGTAAGGACACTTGCTATGAAAGTATTCTATTCTTTAGTTGAATCTACAGGATCCTCGCATAAGCCAGACATGAAATTATGCTTGTAAAGAACCATGGTGTTTTCGTTCGACACCAGAAGATACTGGGAGTTCACTATCCAGGCATCCTTAAGGGGATGACAAGCTTCAGGCTCAATGAGGGACCGTGTCTCAAGGGAATACAGTGAAGAAGAGCATAGGGGGATCCCTTAACCTGGAATTGTCCTCTGGCCTCCTCATGCTTGCTCAATGACTCCTCATACTTGTTCAAAAGCAACAATATATGTATGCAACTCACACACACAAACATACACACACACACACATATGCAAACATACACGCAAACACATACACATAAACATACAGAAACACGCATACCATAGTATAAAAACAGAAAATACAAGTCAAATAAAGGGGAAAATTCTCCATATGTGAGGTGGACATGGACTTCATGAGTTCTTGGCAAAGCATTACCATTTCCTTTGATAATTTGGTCATCACTCACAGTTTAATTGTTTTATATTATCAATGGTTCTGATATTTTACATTTATCTCTTTTTCCAAGGCATTTTTGGCAGTTATTAGTATTGCATAAGAAAAGAGTATAACATTCAAAAAATAAATATGAACTCATTTTTCCCTGCTAATGCAGAGATACAGGTAAAGTTTTAAGAAGATATTTTTTAATGTTTCAAGGCTACTGACAGTAGGCAATAATATACAGAAAGTTATTAATATAAATTCACATGAAACTGCTTAAAGGAAATCACTTAGACCCAAAGTAATGACATGGGATCCTAGAAAGGATCCTTGTGTGGTAGATGGTAAAAGGGGGTAGCCTCCCATGAAGGAAGACACAGCGAATTGTCAAGTTGTAGTGTAGAATTTGCTCAGTTCAAACAAATACAAATATTATAATGTGAAAGACATGAATGGAAAAGGAAAGGGAAGGCCATGGTGGGGAACCAAAAAAAAAAAAAAAAGACTAGCTTCATCACATTTAGTGACTCCCTTTAAATATGATAAATACCTCTGTAGAGAAACTATCATTAACTTAAATCCCAGGAAATACTGCCAATGTATTGCTTTGTCATAGACAACAAACACAATTGTGTAGAGTATAAAAGCTATTACCCAGCAATCAAATCTCACTTAAGACCTTTACTTTACCAATGATATCTGGGAAAGTGATTGAACACTTTGAAAATTATCACTCTTATTTGTCCCTTAATTTTGTACTTGTGGAATTGTCAAAATCTCATTGTAATATGATATAATAACTGACATATATGCAAAATTCCCAACACACATAAAAATGTTCTACAACTGCAATAAAACCTTACCTCTAAGGCTCAGGAAACATAGCATAAGAAGAGGCAGAGAAAGTGGAATCGCTAGAGGACCAGGAAGGTGTCTGAAGTGAGACACTGTCTTCTATATATGACTGGGAATAGCACCCATGAGATCGCAACAATATGGATATCCAAGAAAGACATGCACAATGACAAAACCAATGGACATGCCATCACAGATAGGAGAAAATGTACAAAGGGCCCCACTTCTTGATGAAGAGCATAAGCAATGAATGGCTATTGAAAGAAGAATCAGTCGTCCTCAGAAAGAGTGCCCACATAGGATATCTAATCCCAAGCAGTTATCTCTAAGCACACACACATATAACCAGCACTAAGTGAATGTTACAGGCTGTGTTTACATACCGATGCATGCTTGTGTGTATGCTGTGCAATGAAATTTTAAGAGCTCAAAAATTTGAGAGGAATTTGGAGAGACACAGAGGAGTTGTAAGGGAAAAGGCATGAGTAGAAATGAAGTACATACAGAACTCATGGATGAAATTCTCAAAAAAATGGTTAAAAATTAATTCAAAAAGGCAAACACCATGCCTGTGCCTTGAACTAGTAGCCACACATGTGACCTTATCTCTCAAACACAAGTAGCCGCCTGAAAATTTTACTTAAAACCATTCAATTCGACACAGTAAGTTCCAAATGACCTAAACATGTCAACTGTAATGTTGTCTTGGAATACAGGGTAAGACTGAACCGACTTGGCACATCTTTTTTTAAAGTGTTGTTACTTCTTTGAGAAATTTATACATTGAATTTTGATCACATTAAATAAACTCTTTTCACCATCTACTTGTAGATTTCCCTCCCCATTTCTTACCTATTCACCTTTCTGTCCTCGTTATAAACTCAAGTGTGCCGATATCCAGTAGAGTGTGTTAGACCTACCAGAGTTCATACCATCAGAGCAAGTTAACACTCTCTCATCTAACAGTAACAAAATAGCAAGAGCTCTTTAATGAGGAGTGGGATTCTGTATCTTCCTTCCCCCCTCCATGTGGGGATTCTATCTGTCTTGAGTTTATACAAGTCCTATGGCTTTCATGACTGCTGTCAGTTCATACGTAATCATACTATTTCTACAGTCTCATTGCAATAAACAAGTACTTGAAACAGTTAAGTAGAATCTGGGATTGAACAAACCAAGAGAAGATAAAGTGCCCAAAATAACAGTGTACCATAGGTACTACATGACATTATACTACGTTACAGCACTATCAGGAAAGTTTCTTTAATGGCCAGCACTAAACATATCGTTTTATATATAACTGCCTCTTCTCACAGCTTTGCGATTGCTTGGACTCATGGATAGTAAACTAGCCATACTGTTCTTATGTATCAGAGCCCATCTTTCTCATCACATTTTCCTTTTACTTCCTTCTGATTAATCCATGAAAACTACAGGATGGCTTTGTTAATTCCCCCCCCAACTCTTCTGCTGAAGATAAGATTGCAAGATTTGTTGTAAAACAGAGATCATCCTTATGTTTTATGTAATAATAAAATTATTGATCATGGAAAGAGAATAAATGGTGTTTATTTGTGGACCCCCATTCCCTAAGGATTTATTCATAGCAATCATACTTACCAATAACTAACAGAGTTTCTGGGTTGCAGAATTCAGCTAGTAATGCCCTGTTCAAATGAATTTAGAGATTTTCCCAGCTTGTGTTCATATGCTACAAAAGGGAAATAGCCGAAATTACACCTACTTGTGTAGGAATTATCGACTTTCGCTTTGAAGTGCAAATGAGCTGAAGGAAAACACACTTAGACTGCAACACAGAAACTATTGCTACCAACCGACTGATGGCGCATTAACTGTCTTATAAAGAATAAAACGTTGGGTGTTGCAAGGGATCTGCAGTGCTGGAAACCAGTTATCCCACAGGTGATGACAAATGTCATCCACAGAATAAACAAGGCACTGGCAATTTCTTTTTATTAAAATTCTTTACTTTCTCCATTTTCTAGCAATTCAAGTTACCAGTTTCCTATAACCGAACTCCCACCCCTCTCTATGCTCTTCTAAAAGCTAGACATATGGACGGACTCAAGATAGAACAAAGACTGCTATAAACCAACCCTCACTAAGTGTTTATTTTGAATGAAAATTCCTGCAGAAACTTTTACTGACTCTGTTCAATTTATGTAGAATAATGTTCAATGAAGTGGCTATATCTTCAAGGAAATCTTACAGGAAAAAACAAGAACTGGGCAAGAGAAAAGTGTTACATGACCATACCTGTTTGAGGCTTCAAAAAGGATTGTAATTTTGCGGCTGAGTATTTAGGAAAGACTTGACAAAACACTGTTAGGAGTTTGGTTAACTCTGCTGTGCAGTCATCGATGTTAAATGACTAATGACAGAATGTGCCTTTTCACCATTTTTCATCTGCCATTTTGAATCCAGCCGCAATCATAACAGGATGACTTAAATTATATAGTGCCTAAGGAAACACTGAGGTGGAGAACCAGGGTAAAATTTGCTTCTCTGTAAAGGATTAGCCTCCTATTTGAATGAGTGACTGGCTGTGTTTTCCATCTGTTTTGGTTATCGATAATCCAAGCAGTCTCCTGTGTAAGAATTTTAAGAAAGGCCTCATTCCTTGTATCTCTTATCCATAGGCTAGAATGTTTCTCCAAGCTTTCAGAGAGGATAAAAAATATTAAAAGAGGTAAAATAAAGTTTCCTGAATATTTCTATTTTCTGGCTCCTTTTTGAGGCAGGATGGCTGTCCTTTTGTATCAGAGAGAGTTTGAGGCCAGTGATGTCACCCCTATCATAACTTGACACAGTAGTTCTCCTCTAGAGAGAAGGTCATATAATGCACAATATTATGTTAGTTTTACATCACTAGTTATACTGTGTTATTAAGGGAATATCAAGAAGTAATGTCTAGATAATATCCCTGCATATGTTATTTCCACAGAGTTCACTAAACACATGCATATGTAGGCTGCTGCTAGAATCATCTTGAGAATTTTATTACTTAAATATCCACTACTTTTTTATTTTTTTGCACAAATATTCTTTTTACAGAAATGTACTGAATGAAAGCTTGGATTCAGAGTAGCATGTGCCACAATAATAACACAAGGGAAAGACCTGGAAAAGCAGAAACAATCTTCAAAATCTTTGGCGTTCATTGTTTTTTACCCAGTGTTTTTATCATCTCCCTCACAACACACATGTGCAAAAAGAACAAAATTCATTGGCCTTCACATGCAATTAATGGACTGATCCAACACCAAATAATTAGAAGGTATCAGTTCAGTGGTGCTGAAGTTTGAGCTTCTTAATAAAGTGGTAAATTTATCATGCTCTAAGACATAATGAGCGAGAAAGAAGGACAATGAAGCCATTTGACTACAAAATTTTACCGGAGTCGTTCTTCCTGATAAGATAGACCTAAATCCTACCTTTTGCAGCTCAAAAATGGTTTCAGAAAAGTTTTTACTATTATCATTGTTCAATTTCATGCGTCTCTGCACTTGGACTTCCAGCCAGGAGGAGGGCTACAACTGCCAGAAGTTTTATGTGTGTGTAATTTCCAGCCAGCATTTGCAGACCCAGGAGGGTGGACAAATTATCCACACTTGTGAGTGCTGATATGATTTGAGCCTCTGAACATTCTAAGATTTCTGTTTCCCAACCACAACCAAATTATAAACTAAGGCAGAAGAAGAATGGAACATAATTTCAGAAGTTATTTGCTGTTCAAGTTTCAATCTCTGTGATCCTACAAGTTTGTGTTATGTTCCCTCTCTAAACTGAATATATATGCCACATTAAAACTAATTATGATGTATATTATCAAGATTGACCTTTGTTTCTTGTGAAGCACTTCCTTATGAAGTCTACTTGACTGAATATTCTGTTGAATAGGAAAAGGTATATGCCTAGTCATCACTCCAGCACAGGTGTGCTCCTTAGAGAACATACTGAAGTATCATTTAATTTTGCAGGTATTAAAGGTGCCTGCATTTCCAGATAATCAGACTCAAGTTTCTTAAGTCAAAATCCAGCTAATTTTTATATATGGTGATAAGATCTTCTTAGGCTGTCCCATCACAAATTTCTAAATAGCATTGAGTCATTGTTGCATATAGCACAGTATAATTAATCCTAGGCTATCTCTAATTGATATTAGATTTTTACCTGCTTAGTTTAGCACTTTATTTTTATTGTCAGCAATTTCTTGCAGTTATCTGTCTTCCTGATTAATAAAAGAAAACCTTCTATCTCTTTTCAAGTTTAAAACTTAACAGAACTGAGCTATGTGCAGGCAAATGTCAAGTGTGATACTCAACTACGGTAGTTCGGTGTCACAGATTTGCCCAAGCACCCATTGTTAATACCTGGTATGTCATGTTATTGAATTTGTATTTGGAAAAGAGCTGATTTCTGTGTGTGCATTCAGAAATAGGCTCATATTCCCAAAAGACTGGATTCCTGTATAGTTATCACTATGCATGCATGCATTTAGCACCTGAGTCTGTGGACAGTATATATCTGAGTTAGGATTCTGGAGTTTCAAAAGACCTATTCCTATACTTCAGAAGAAAGTAACTGAGCCCGTTCACAGAGATATGATTAAAAAAAGAGGCTTGTGAGTGCAAATAGCTCTCTGTACACTTTATATAACAGTTTCGACAACTACCTCAACATTTTAGGTACAATATTTCAGTCTCTTCACATAACAACAACTATTATCTTTAAAGAACTAAAATAATGACAAAAGAATCATGACTTTTGAAATCAGAAGGGGTTCAAACACTGACTCAAATGTATTACAGGTAATGCATTCAAATTTTAATGCTATTAGCATAGACTGTGCATTAAATAAATTAGTTTGTCCATTAATATCAGTAAGCTTGGTACATTCTCTACTACATGCCAGCTATTCTTCTAAATAATTTATGTATCATGTAACAGATTCTTACATTGACCATTATAAAGTAGATACCTTTACTTCTCAGCTTAGAAAACTGAGGATCTGAAGTACTGATTCACATGTTGTGTGCTTATAAGTAAGCTAGTCAAAATTTGAACCTAACCAGTGTGGCTTAAAATCCTGTGTTGATGAGGAGAAACTATAATTAGGAAAATATTAAATATTTTCCCCTTAAAATTATTAAGGCTATATTGTGAGGGGTGATAAAGTCGACTTTGACCCTTTTGAAGCTGCTGGAGATATCTACCCCACTGCTCAGCTGTCACAGAGACTGGGCAGAGAGACAAAAAGGCTGCTGCAGGATCCTAGGAACAGGGAACAGCAATACAAAGGTAAGGACAAAGAGGAAGAAAAACAATGAAGGGGGTTTTCAGTCTGAAGGAAAGAGAATACTTAAGCTCCAGCATGTGAAATGAGCAGGCGGAGAGGGCATTGAAGAGGATAAGAAGGACAAGGTGACAGAATATTAAACCCCCCTCATTATTCATATTTGTCATCCCGTGATCTAAATTCACTGTGGGTAGATCTCCATAGTTCATCTCCTCTGCATCACAGTGCTCATACTGCAAATGCCCAAACACTGTCACATTTCAGACACACCTACTTCCACCTCTGAGTCATCTCTCTTGAGATAAATGAGGTAGGTTCCTGATTTTTCGAAAAATACAGTGAACTCGTTAAATTATTGAATGATTACACTATGTGTTTACCTTAAATTTGAGTTTGGGTTTTTGAAGAACAAGACTGAGTTGAATGAAGATCATAACATTTTCAAATTAATTGAAAACACACATATACACATATGCATGCATGTATGCATGAATGCACACGTGTATACACACATGTGCATCCTATCTTGATTGCACAATATAAGAAGCAAACTAAATATCCAGCATGGTATAAAATTTCTACTATAATGCTGGAAATCTTTTTCTTTTAATTTTACTTTGGATCACACACTTTTTTTTAATTAATTAATTTATTTGTTTGTTTATAAAAATTTTCACTTCCTCCCCTCCTCCCCATACCCTCCCATTCCCCCCACTCCCTCTCCTCCTCCCTCTCCAGTCCAAAGAGCAGTCAGGGTTTCCTGCCCTGTGGGAAGTTCAAGTTTCTCCCTCCTCCCTTCAGGTCTAGGAAGGTGAGTATCCAAACAGTCTAGGATCCCAAACAGCCAGTACAGGCAGACGAAACAAGACCCAGTTCCATTGCAAATGGCTTCTCAGTCAGCCCCCATGTCGGCCACATTCAGAGAATCCGGATTGATCACGTGCTCGTTCAGTCCCAGTCCAGCTGGCCTTGGTGAGCTCTCATTCTATCAGTCCCCTTGTATCAGTGGGTGACCGCACCCCTCGTGGTCCTGATTTCCTTTTTCATGTTCTCCCTCCTTCTGCTCCTCATTTGGACCTTGGGGGGCTCAGTCCAGTGCTCAAATGTGGGTCTCCGTCTCTATCGCCATCCATCGCCAGATGAAGGTTCTATGGTGATATGCAAAATATTCATCAGTATGGTTATCTGCCAAGGCCAGTTCAGGCACCCTCTCCTCTGCTGCCCAGGGAAGAATCTGGGGACCTCTCCTTGGGCCTGAGAACCCCTCCAGAAACAAGTCTCTTGCCAACCCTAAAATGGCTCCCTTAGTTGAGATATATACTTCCCTGCTCCCATATCCATCCTTCCTCCGCCTCATCTCATTCCCCACGCCATCCCCAATCCTCCCCCTCTTCCTTCTCTCTAACCATCTCCCCTTACTTCCACCCACCCACCCCCAACCCCCATGCTCCCAAGTTTGCCCTGCAATCTTGACTACTTCCAATATCCAGGAGGATAACTATATGATTTTCTTCAGGATGGGGATGATTCTGTGTCATCCTTTGTGGTATCACATCACGATCTGAACCTATATACAGGACTTACCTATTTCTGTGAATATAAATCACACAGTCACTGCTTGATGGAATAAAAATTGCAGGTTTTAAGTTCAGTGAAACATACTCTTCCTTCCTCTGCACTATCCCAAGTCAAGAAGAGTAAATAGCACAACAGAATGATCATGTCCACATAATGGAGTGATAAGAGAATAAAATGTACACTCATGTCATTTATTTGCTTTAACTTTATACTATGTGTGTGTGTGCATGTGTGTGTGTGAATGAGTATGTATACACACATATATGTGTGGACAGTAGGTTTTAGATTTAGAGTAAGATTTCAGATATTGAAAATCAAATGTACATAATAGAAAAAAGTCCACATGACTAAAATATATGCTTCTATTATCTGGTTTCATATATTTCACATAAAAAAGAAGAAATATTTTCATGCGTCTTTTCAAATACATGGGTAGCATGTATTTGAGCACCTTATGTATTAGCAAAATCCCACAGGGAAAAGGAACCACAGACACAAGTATACAGAAAGCTTTTGTCATAAGGAAATGTGAAAGTTGTTGACAAAATCATAAACTCCATTTTTGATACATCATACATGTTTTCCTTTGTCACGTTTACATTTAAACAATTCAGTATATTCACAACATCCATTTTAATTTTTGAGAGTCTTTTTAAGATGTGCATGGAGAGGATCTTACAGAGTACTAGGAAGGTTCTGGTCAGAAGTAAAGACCTCTGGGTCTTGAGTTTGGTTTGAGTGTACTTAGCTAGAACTTCGGTTAGTTCAGATGAGAGTGTGAGACATGTTCTGGCTGACTCTCATAGTCATGGAAGTGTTGATACAACCAATATCTTCACATCCATTTGCAGTTTATTAGGCATGGAAAACAAATGGATCAATGATTATCAGGAAATTAACACTTAAATTCTGGGGCATGATCAGCCAGTGGCTTATAAAAATGTTCAACAAATATGTGTTCAAGCAAATGGAGTGAAAGTCTGCAAACCAACCAAACACAAACTATCTGACCAAAGGGGTGGTTAAAGTAGTGAAACACAATCAGCAAAGTTTGAAGTGAGCATGACATTTGTGACATGTTTAAGATATGACTTAACACAACGTTTGTAAGTATAGATTCCAAAAGAATCATTTACAGGACTAGATATTTTTTTCACAATTGATGTATCATACTAAGACAATGAAAATCTGTGGATTCAATTACTGGAGTTACATCTCTGGAATTCCTCAAATGTTTTTGTACTAACTTTGCTATATTTTAAGTATGTAGAATAAGACATTTTCATCATAAATTCTTGTTGTTCCATTCATCATTTAGGCTAATTTTACATTTATTCGACAATAATTCAGACATCAAGAAGAAAGATAGTACCATGCAATTCTCTTAAATAGGTACTATCATTAGAGACAAGAAGCCTAATTACTCAAAGAATGCATTGGGAAAGTAAATCAAATCATTGGATGAAGTGACCTCTGTGGATGGCATCAAATGGTAAAATATAACAGTTTTCTATGCCATGTTTATTCTTTTTACCTGAAAAACAGCTATTAATTTTCAAATTTTTATTTCTTTTTCTTTATTTTATACTCCAACCATAGTTCTCCCTAAGTCCACTCCTCCTATCTCCCTTTGTCTTTCCTCAGGCTCACCTGCCATTCACTTCCCCCAATGGGAAGGGTCTCCCATGGGCGTCAACAAAATCTGGCACATTATGTTGGGACAGAACCAAGTCCCTCCCTATACATTAAGGCTAGGCATGGCATTCCACTATAGGGAATGAATTCAAACAAGTGAACTCACATACCAAGGATAGATCCCCTGCTGGAGCTCCTTCTGCTCCTTCAGCCAATAGCCTTTAAGATACCAGCCCACTTGGACGTGGACTCTCTGGCTTGGAAAAGTAGCAGAAGCTGTGAGCTCCCTCTCTTGCTTCGGACTCCGGTTCCAGCTACCAGACTCTTCCTGTTCGTGCAGAAGACTGTTGTATAAGAAGGTGTTTTGTAAGTTTTTCACTTTAATTAAATTACCCTTTTATTAGTCACAATTCCAAATTGGTGTGGGATTATTTTGTGACGTACTCCTTTATAGGTCCTGGTCCTACTGCCAGGGGTCAGTCAGATAGTCCAAGCTTCACCACTGTCTCCCACATACAGAACACCAAGTTCAGTCCCATGGAGGCTCCACAGTTGTCAGTCTAGAGTTCATGAGTTTCCACAAGCTTGGTTCAACTGTCTCTGCAGATTTCTCTAACATGATCTTAAACTCCCTTGCTCATGTATTACCTCCTCTTTCTCTTCGATTGGATTCCTAGAGATTGGCATGGTGCCTTGTTGTGAGTTTCTGCATCTGGTTCCATCAGTTACTGAATGAAGGCTTTTATGATAATAGTTGGGGTATTCATCAATTTTATTATAAGGGAAGGCAGTTTGGGCACCATTTCCACTATTGCTAGGAATCTTAATTAGGGTCATTTTGTGGATTATGGGAATTTTCATGTGTCCCTCTTAGGGTCTTTCTTGTTGCCTAGCTTCTCTGAAGCTGTGGATTGTAGTCTGGTCTTTGCTTTACATATAATATCCACTTACTTGTGAGTACATACTGTATTATTCTTTCTGAGTCAGAGTTAACACATTCAGGATGTTTTTTTTTTCTAGTTCCATCTATTTGCCTGCACATTTCTTGATGTTATTGCTTTTTACAGCTGAGAAATACTCCATTGTATAAATGTACTACATTTTCTTTATCCAATTTTCAGTTGAGGGGCATCTAGGCTGTTTCCAGATTCTGGCTACTACAAATAATGTTGCTATGAACATTGTTGAGCAAGTATCCTTGTGTTATGTTTATCTTTTAGGTATGTGGCCAAGAGTGGTATCCTTGGGTGTTGAGGTAGATTGAATTCCAATTTTCAGGGAAACTGCTATACTAATTTCTAAAGTGGTGTACTTGTTTGCACTCCCAACGGCAGTAGAGGACTGTTTCCCTAACTCCACATCCTCTCCAAAATAAGCTGTCCTCAGCATTTTTTTCTTAGCTGTTCTATCAGATGATATTCTGTTGAAGTCAGTGATGGTGATGCCTCCATAAGTTCCTTTCTTGGACAGGATTATTTTAGCTATTCTGGGTTTTTTGTTCTGTTTTGTTTTGTCTTTCCATCTGAAGGTATGAGTATTGTTCTTTCAAGGACTGTGAAAAATTGTGTTGGGATTTTGATGGGGATTGCATTGAATATGTAGATTGTTTTTGGTATGATTGCCATTTTCATTATGTTGATCCTACTTATCCAAGAGGATGTGAGATCTTTCCATTTTCTAATATTGTTTTCCAATTTCTTTTTTCAAAGTCTTAATGTTCTTGTTGGATAGGTCTTTCACTTTTTTGTTAGAGTTACCACAAATATTTTATCTTTGTGGTTATTGCAAAGGGAATTTATTTTCTGAGTTATTTCTTGGCCCATTTATCATTTGTATATAGGAGGGCTACTAATTCGTTTAAATAAATCCTGTATCCCATAACATTGCTGAAGATGTTTGTCAGCTGTAGGAGTTTCTGGGTTTACTTACACATAGTATCATGTCATCTGCAAATAGTGATAGTTTGATGTCTTCCATTCCAATTTATATAGCCTTGATTTCCTTTTGCTTTCTTATTGCTCTAGCTAGAACTTCAAATACTATATTTTAACAGATATGTTGAGAATGTACAGCCTTGTCTTGTTCCTGATATTAGTGAAATCACTGCTCTCAACAAGGATTTCTTCACCCATGTGTGAACATTTTCTTCTTTCAAGGGATTCTTTGGACATCAGTTCAGTCTATCTCTGAACCAAATCAGCTAAAAAAAAAAACAAACTTCTGTTTACCGTGGTTTCATACAGAAAATAACAAAGAATTTGATTCTCTAACAGCAAGATGTGCACATGTTATTTTCCTTTATGTAATTTGGGGATTATCACAAAGTTCTCATGCTCTAAAAAGTATTATTGAACTTCATAAAAACATTTTATGTTTCTCATGATTGTTGACTATATTTTAAGACATCATTTTAAATTTTCTTGGATGAACCTCAACAAAAGTTGACATCTATCATTGGACCTACTTGGTGAATATCATTTGCAACTGAATAATACAAAATACATCAGAGCTTTTGTTGTGAATGTATAGAGAGAGCCTTGATATAATGACATGCAGCACATACTGCTATCTAGGGATTTGATTATTTCAAGGCTACATGATTAATAAGAAGCATCTCACCTGGTAACTTCTGTCAAAGTTAAATTGAGAATTCCAGAAAATAGAGATCTTTTCAAAGGGCCTAATGATAATGAATAGCTTGTAGAATAGAATATTCTAAAAAATAGAATTTACTTGAACAAAAATGTCCCATATTGTGTATATGCATTTCTAACTTTGGAATCTGATGATATGAATAGCCTTCTGGATGGAAGGAGATGACAGGAAGGAGCTACAGACCAATGCCTGGGTTATAAGAAGTTCAATAGTAAAACTATGCTTAATCTACTTGATCTTGCTCAGTGCTATATTTATGCCAGAATTCATAGAAGAATGTTAGACAATAGAACTGCCTAATTTCAAAGTTCAGATGTTACTCTATAATGGCAGAATTAATTTCCTTGATGGCTAATCCATCATGCCTAAGTGTGATGCATGTGGTATCAAACATTCGTGTATCTGCTATCATTAATTGTGGCATATTGTCACAACTGATAAGGAAATCCAGGAAGAGGGAAAGAAACAAGGTTGGGATATTGGCAGTTTAGTCTTCTTCTCTCGTAAGCCAAGGCAGGTACAGCCAGACTGACGAAATTGTAGTGAGCCTTCATGATTCGCACTTTGAGGAAAAGACAGTCTTCCAGAAGCATAAATCACCAGACCAGTCATGCTCTCCGTTTGCAAAGCTGTGGCTTATATTGTGAGATAATGATTGATAGGGTCTAAACAAATGCTTGGAGAAATCGGGGAAGGTGCAGGCGCTTAGCTGTGACATTTGGCCATGGAAATCTGCAGGGAACAGGCCAGCTGGCAATGAGGCAGCTCTGAGGAAATTAGCACAAACACATTTAAAAGAAGAGCAAATAATGAACTGTGGGTTAAATGACATCCAGGTAAAATGGCAATTATGGATTCCAGGTAGTCTGTGTGCCAAAGAGAAGAAAATGGGAAGCAATAGGGCAATAAACACTATTTGGGTGGATTTCATTAAGAAAAGGGCACCCTTTAAGGCAGTTACTCTAATAAAAACAACATTCAGTTAAGGAGACAGAAGTTTCAAGAGGTAAAAATGCAGAAGTAGAAAGTCTGGGAAAGTTTTACTTTGAATCTAGGCTCAACTGGAAACCGAAAAGGATGTGAATTATTGATAAATGTAATATATCCTGCGAAAATTCAATGGAAGTGAGAAGAAACTAGTGCAACTGTGTACTGTTATTGGAGGTAAGTGGTCCTTCTTCTCCTCCTTATTCTTCTTCATGAAAATAACTCACATATGAAGCAATAACTCAGCTATTGTAAGGCAACTGCTCAAACATTTGCCCAGTCCCAAATTCCATCCATCTCAAAGAACTCCTATACATTTTGAATGACAAATCTAAAGCTATGGAGTTTCTTTAAGGTTTACACTTTCTATAATAATCACACATTTATGAACTTGTCTACTACATTAAAGGAAAAAAACATATATTTTGACACATTTTCAACTGCGAAACAATTATCTTCATATTCTCTTTCATGACTTAAGTTTTTTTATTGTCTATATTCTGTCCTTATTACCAATATTGTCACCTTTGTTAATGCTTTACTATACTCACGCTTACCTTAACTCTAATATGTTTACATATACATATGGATACAATGATGTAGATGTGCGTGTAGGAGGGAAACATCAATTTCTGGTTTCTTTATAAGTATTGGTGACCACACTTAATATTATCCATTCTAAGCCCAACAATTTTGCAATCTCATTTTTCTATATTACTTGGCATGCCAACATGTGCTGACTAGATCCACATAAAACCTGAGAGAGTTTGAAAGGAATTCTAGACACAAAAGAACAGAGTTTAGCACAACTTTTTAGTAGCCATAATTTCTTTGGTTTTTTTTTTCATTTGTGTTTTTTTTTTTTTTCCAGATGAGCTCTGTTTGCTGGCAATGAGCACGGGCACTAAGGCTCCTTTAAGAGAGGCCTTCCTGACTCAGCCTTGGCAGCAAAAACTATGTGGGTCTTTTAAAAAGACTTCCTGGTTTGTGATAGTTGCAGAAATGGCTCTGGCTCTTTTGGGATGTTGAACATCTGAATGGGGTTTGTTAGTAGAGTGCTACAACTTGCTTCATGGTAATATCGATCCTTCTGTGCCTGGAAATGGGGCTCTGAGCATGGCTCACAGAGCTGGTACTTAGCAGACCTCTGTCATGTTGGATAGGGCAGAGGCAAAAGGCAAAGCAGCCTTACTCCTAGCCATGTGACTTAACATTTTAAGAAGCACTCCTGAACAAAAAAGGATTACAGATATGCAATAGGACAGATACGGAAATAAAAGACCTCTAAATGAGATAGTGTGTTTTAAAAATGCACGTAGGCTTGAGAGAAAGAGGGGAAAAAGTATGGAAAAAATAATATAAAATCTTTACAGAAACAGAGTACAGTCATAGATTAAAGGAATAAAGATAATAAAATAAATATTAAAAATAATAGAGTAAAAGAGTAAGCCATGTAAAGAAGAAATATACACAGAGAGTCTGGATTGTGTATATTATTGAGATTTCTTTGATTTATTTGTTTTTTACTATAGATAAATATTTGGTTCTGGGGGCTGCTAATCTATACCAACATATGTATATTAAAGGTATCTTGACTTCAAAATTTGGGTCTAAGAATATGTTGCTTTGGAAATAGGTTCTGCTTTTGTTTCCACAGAGGACGAGAACCTATGGATTCATTCCAGACTAATGTAGTTTGATGGACCAAGACCACTGAAAAGGTTTCCATGAATATCCAAAATTACTTTGCCCAACAGAAAGCAGGGAGTTGTTTGGAGAGAACAATGCCAAAATCCCCAAATATTGTTTATAAATGTTTGTTTTCATTTAAACAGGGATATAATATAGAGATGAATATTTTGCATTTGTTTGGATCTTGGTCTATTAATACAAATTTAAGGTCAGTTTTGTTATATGTATTTCGTCTCTTGTTTAAGTTATTGTGTTTGTACAGTTCATTTTAAAATGTAATGTATAACTAAGAAATACAGGTTAATAGTCATGTTTAATAGTCAAGCTTGTAGTCATGTTAGCTAGATTTCTAGATGTACAAAGATAAGTTTCAGATAGATATCTTTCAAACTTTTCAAAGACTAACAGACTATGGCATTTAAAATGTTTTAAGAACTTAGGACTTTTCATGACAATGAGTCACATCTGTTCCTGGTAGCACCAATCAACTTCAAGAGGAAGACTAACATTGATGAGGCTCCTTATGGAATTTGTTAGCCACTTTGGCAAGAAGCAGCTCTTTCCTGGACTGTTTGATGTTATGCTATATGAACTGGACATGCAGGACCCACAAAAAGTGACTGCTAAACTTGCCTAAAGGTGAGATGGTCATTCAGAGTTTCTGATTCATGAAATAAATGCCTGACATTTTCCGGAACACAGATGAAAGCAGCCAATGAGCTGAGCTTTTCCAGTACAAGGCATAAGTGATGTTCAAATTTCCTGCTTTATGGAAATGTCTGCCAGATACTATGGGCCTGTAGGCTGAAGATGAATGCTTCAACATTACAGAACTTTGGGTTACTGTTCAGGCAGCAAGATGTCTTTGTCAATTTTAGAGCTTTGGAAGTTGCTTACAATGCACTTCCTGTTTACTTAGGTAATATTTTATTCTTCTGGGGTCTTTGGTGAAGTTGAAGACAAATAGTTATAATTATAGTTTTCTTTAGTTATGATAAAAGATAAATTAGATATAATACATTAGCCTAACAAAATGAGACAGACAATATTTTCCTTAATTTGCCAAATGTAAATGCACTAAATAGTACAGCTATAATTCTTTCATAATAATTGCTTTGTTGTACATAATTTTGCTATGTTAAAGTTAAAACCATCCTTTTTGTTTAGACAGAAAGGGGAAGGTGATGTGGGATTCCTTTCTGAATGCTGTGAACAAGTTTTACAACCAATGTTTAATAAAAGAAGCTACTTCAGCCTATAGAAGGACAGAATACAGCCAGGCTGGAAGATATAGAGAGAGAATATATGGAGTCAAGGAGATGCCAGGTAGATGCCATAGGAGATAGACAACTGCTGGAATCTTACTGGTAGGCCACAACCATGTGTCAATAAACAGATTAATAGAAATGGGTTAATTTAAGATATAAGAGTTTTCCAGGAAAATGACTAAGCTATTGGTCAAGCAATGTTATAGTTAATACAGTTTCTGTGTGATTATTTTGGGTCTGGGAAGCCAGGAACAAACAAGTAGCCTCTGCCTACAACTTCTAAGTAGTATTTCATTTCAGTTATGTACCAGTTTATATGCATAGTCTTCTTAACACAATTTCAGCATACCTGTATGAAAATCTTCTTTATTCTGAGGCTGTATAATCAAATATCTAAAACATAGCCTTTATTTTATTTTTAAGGGGAATTGGGAACTCTGTGCACTAAATTTTGACAATGACTGGTACAAAAGAACCACCTTATGACCAGGTAATGAAGGTCTATGCACTGAAACCCTGCTACCATTGACAATTGTGAAAATCTCAGTTATTATATAACAGTCTCATTTTATCTTCCCATTAAACATACTTTCATATGTTTATTAAAGAAAAGATTATGACCTCTTCTTTGAGGTCAATTTTATTAGCTGTGTTTTGTAGCTCAAGGTATTTTATTTTTTTAGCTTCTTTTCCCTGGTTTCCAACAACACTTAGGCTCATTCTCCACCTCCCCAAAAGGTGAATTCTATTTCTTTAAATTCCCCCATTTTTTTGCTTTGTTTCTTTTGAATGAGAGAATATAGAATTTTTATATAGTTACAAATCCAAGTGATTTAAGCTACATAAATCTTCAGAGAGTCATTGCCTCTACAGGTACTCTTTTTCATGCTCCCATATAGTTCTTAAAGTATCGTGGTTATGGGGCTCCTGTATGTTAGCATACAATTAATAGTTCTATATATAGAGAGGGAAGTTCATTTATTTTATGGCAAATACATTTTCTGCTGGTATGGTAAGGCTTCTCATTCTGCTCTTGAACAGTCCACAGTACCACAAGAATCCAATATATTTTCTGGCTTCTCCCATTTTCAGTAAAATTGCCTTAGTTTGGACTATGTTGACACATGATAACATCCTACTCAGAGAAATTCCTCAATCATGAGATATAGAAAAGAATATATCTCTCCTCTAAATATTCTGTAGATGATCTATCTGAAAGTAATGAGAGACATGCATGGGCTTTAGGAGAAATGGTAACTCGTGTTCTGTAAGTCAATCCCTGAGAATAGCAGTATTTGTTCAACAAATTGAATTTTAAAACTATATCTCACTTTCTCCTTATATATTTCTTTATTATGAAAGAAAGGATCAAGTGGTCAGCAGGGCTCAGATAATTTTTACATGAATTGCAATTTCCTTCTTGTGTGAAAAACTTGTGGCGATGTCATTTATCTCCCTGACTGCTGGTAAAGTCATACAAGACCTAATCAAAACAGAACTCTTATGTTTGTGATGAATATAAGTTATTAAGAGGGTCAAAAAATGTTTCAAAAAGGACCCATGAAAACTAAGAGGTGAAATCACAGGAGGGAAACCTGAAGGGAAGGGGCATATGAAGAAAAAGGGGAAAATCAAGGACAGGGAAGGTAAAGACAGGAGAAAGGAGGGAGACATCATGGAAACACAACACAAGACATTCAGGAAATACAATTCATTAAGCTCCTTTTGCTTCCAAGGCAGTTAATCTAGTAAAGTAAATTAACAGGATAAAGATAGGACAAGGTTTATTACAAGTCTTCATCAAACCTATTATTTGTATTCCCAGAGCTCTTCTAAGTTCTACTTTCCAAACTTCTAGCAAGATGTAACAACATTCTTGAATACTACACTGTGGTGTGTGGTTATAAGAGACACATGAATGTTTTAGGTTCTATGAATCTTGCTCATCAACTGTCAGTTATTTGGGTAATTTTTACTATATACACCATTATTGACAAGCTAAATTAGAAAGGAAATGTTCTTCAAGTGTACATATAAAGAAATCACATGAAAGTCTGGATAGCACTGTGCATCCCAACAACAGACTCATCCTTTCAGTGCCTTATGGTCTAGTTTCATGTTTTCAGAGGTTTCTGAACGGCCTGCTCCTGCAGCTGTTCAGTCCCAAAGATATACACAGAAACCTACATTAATTATAAACTGGTTTGCCTATTCACTCAGACTTCTTATTAACTCTTGCATTCTACATTAAACTACATTCTTGCCAGTGTTAGCCAGGGGGCTAGGCACTTTTACCAGTGAAGCATTCTCATCCTGCATCCTCTGTGACTGGGTAATGACTGCAGACTGAGACTTTCCTCTTCCGGAATTCTCCTGTTCTGGTTGCTCCACCTATACTTCCTGCCTAACTTCTGACCAAACAGCATTTTATTAAATCAATATAAGTGACAAATCTTTACATGGTACAAGACCATTGTCCCAGAGCATCCCATACCTCTTTTTTTTCAAAGTTTATTAAATTATAAAAGTTTCCATTTTTGCCCCTCCTCCCAACACCCTCCCACTCCCCCGACTCCTCCTCCTCCTCCCTCTCCATCCCTAAGAGCAGTCAGGGCTTCCTGCCCTGTGGGAAGTTCAAGTTCCTCCCCCCTCCCTCCAGGTCCAGGAAGGTGAGTATCCAAACAGACTGGATCCCAAAAATCCAGTATATGCAGAGGAAACAAGTCAAGTGTCATTGTCAATGGCTTTTCAGAAAGACTCCTGGCCAGCCAAATTCAGAGACTCCGGCCACATTCAGAGAATCTGGTTGGATCACTTGCTCGTTCAGTCCCAGTCCAACTGGCCTTGGTGAACTCTCATTAGATCAGTCCCCTTGTATCAGTGGGTGATCGTACCCCTCACGATCCTGATTTCCTTTTTCATGTTTTTCCTCCTTCTGCTCCTCATTTGGATCATGGGGGGATCAGTCCAGTGCTCCAATGTGGGTCTCCATCTGTATCGCCATCCATCTTCGGATGAAGGTTCCCTCTGGTCTTGCCTTCTTTACTCACGTTCTCTTTCCTTCTGCTTCTCGTTTGGTCCTAGGGAGTTAAGTCCAGTGTTCCAATGTGAGTCTCTGTCTCAGTCTCCATCCATCGCCAGATGAAGGTTCTATGGTGATAAGCAAAATATTCATCAGTATGGTTATGGGCCAAGGCCAGTTCAGGCACCCTCTCCTATGTCCAGAGAACAATCTGGGGATCTCTCCTTGGACTTGGGATCCCATTTATAATCAAGTCTCTTGTAAACCCTAAAATGACTCCCTTAGTTGAGATATATACTTCCTTGTTACCATATCCATCCTTCCTCCCTCCCCCCCATCCCAATCCCCCGAGCTTTCCCCATTCCTCCTCTACTCCCTTCTCTCTAACCCTCTCCTCTTCCAACAATCCCCACCCCCCCCATGCAGCGGAGGTTACTTGGGAATCTTGTCTATTTCCAATCTCCAGGAGGATAACTACATGGTTTTCTTCAGGTTCACCTTCTTATTTAGCTTCTCTAAGATCACGAATAATGGGCTCCAAGCCCTTTAATTATGGCTAGAATCCACTAATGAGTGAATACATACATATTCCTCTTTTTGGGTCTGGGTTACCTCACTCAGTAAAGCGTTTTCTAGTTCCATTCATTTGCATGCAAAATTCAAGATGTCATTGTTTTTTACTGCTGAGTAAAACTCTAATGTATATATGTTCCACACCTTCTTTAACCACTCTTCTATTGATGGGCACCTAGGTTGTTTCCAGGTTCTGGCTATTACAAATAGGGCTGCTATGAACATAGTTGAACAAATGCTTTTGTGGTATGTTAGGGCATCACTTGGGTATATTCCCAGGAGTGGAATTGCTGGGTCTTGAGGGAGATTGACTCCCAGTTTCCAGAGAAACAGCCACACTGATTTCCACAGTGGCTGCACAAGTTTGCATTCCCACCAACAATGGATGAGAGTTCCCCTCTCTCCACATCCTCTCCAGCATAGGCTATCATTGGTGTTTTTGACTTTAGCTAATCTGACCGGTGTAAAATGGTATCTCATAGTTGTTTTGATTTGCATTTCCCTGATCGCTAAGGATGTTGAGTATGACATTAAGTGTCTTTTGGCCATTCGAAGTTCTTCTGTTGAGAATTCTCTGTTCAGTTCAGCACCCCATTTTTTAATTGGGTTAATTCGAGTTTTAGTGTCTAGTTTCTTGAGTTCTTTGTATATTTTGGAGATCAGATCTTTGTCTGATGAGGGGTTGGTGAAGATCTTCTCCCAGTCAGAAGGTAGCCTTTTTGTCTTACTGACAGTATCCTTTGCTTTACAGAAGCTTCTCAGTTTCAGGAGGTCCCATTTATTCATTGATTCTCTTATTGTCTGTGCTACTGGGGTTCTACCTAGGAAGTGGTCTCCTGTGCCTATGTCTTGTAGACTACTTCCCACTTTCTCTTCTATCTGGTTCAAAGTGGTCAGATTAATGTTGAGGTCTTTAATACATTTGGACTTGATTTATGTGCTTGGTGATAGATATGTATCTACTTTCATTCTTCAACAGGTTGACATCCAGTTATGCCAGCACCATTTGTTAAAGATGCTTTCCTTCTTCCATTGCATACATTTAGCCCCCTTGTCGAAAATCAAGTGTTCATAGGTTTGTGGGTTAATATCTGGGTCTTCTATTCGATTCCATAGGTCGACTTCTCTGTTCTTATGCCAGTACCAAGCTGTTTTCAATACTGTAGCTCTGTAATAGAGTTTGAAGTCAGGGATGGTTATACCTCCAGACGTTCCTTTATTGTATAAGATTGTTTTAGCTATCCTGGGTTTTTTGTTTTGCCATATAAACTTGATTATTGTTCTCTCAAGGTCTGTGAAGAAGTTTGATGGGATTTTGATGGGGATTGCATTGAATCTATAGATTGCTTTCGGTAGAATTGCCATTTTTACTATGTTGATTCTCCCAATCCAAGAGCAGGGGAGGTCTTTCCATTTTCTGGTATCCTCCTCAATTTCTTTCTTCAAAGACTTAAACTTCTTGTCAAATAGGTCTTTCACTTCCTGGGTCAAAGTAATCCCAAGATATTTTATGCTATTTGTGGCTATGGTGAAAGGTGAAGTTTCTCTGATTTACCTCCCTGCTTCTTTATCCTTTGTGTATAGGAGGGCAACTGATTTTTTGGAGTTGATCTTGTATCCTGCCACATTGTTAAAGGTGTTTATCAGCTGTAGGAGTTCTTTGGTAGAGTTTTTGCGGTCGCTCATGTATACTATCATATCGTCTGCAAATAATGAGAGTTTAACTTCTTCCTTTCCAATTTGAATCCCCTTGATCCCCTTATGTTGTCATATTGCTATTGCTAGAACTTCTAGCACTATATTGAAGAGGTACGGGGAGAGTGGACAGCCTTGTCTTGTTCCTGATTTCAATGGAATGGCTTTGAGTTTTTCTCCATTCAATTTGATGTTAGCTGTCGGCTTTCTGTAAATAGCTTTTATTATATTTAGGTATGATCCTTGTATCCCCAATCTCTCCAACACCTTTATCATAAAGGGATGTTGGATTTTGTCAAATGCTTTTTCAGCATCTAATGAGATGATCATATGTTTTTTTTTTCTTTCAGTTTATTTATATGATGGATTACATTGATGGATTTGCTTATGTTGAACAAGCCCTGTATCTCTGGAATGAAGCCTACTTGGTCATAGTGGATAATATTTCTAATGTGTTCTTGGAATCGGTTTGCCAGGATTTTGTTGAGAATTTTTGCGTCGATGTTCATGAGTGAGATTGGCCTGTAATTCTCTTTCTTGGTTGTGTCTTTATGTGGTTTTGGTATCAGGGTAATTGTAGCTTCATAAAAAGAGTTTGGCAATGACTCTTCTATTTCTATATCGTGAAATACCTTAAGGAGTATAGGTATTAGCTCTTCTTGGAAGTTCTGGTAGAATTCTGCATTGAAACCATCTGGCCCTGGGCTTTTTTTGATCTGGAGGTATTTGATAACAGCTTCTAATTCTTTGCGACTAACAAGTCTATTTAGATTGTTCACCTGGTCTTGATTTAACTTTGGTAAATGGTATTTATCTAAAGACCAATTCATTTCTTGTACATTTTCCAACTTTGTGGCATATAAACTTTCGTAGTAAGATCTAATGATTCTCTGAATTTCCTCTGTGTCTGTGGTTATGTCCCCCTTTTCATTTCTGATCTTATTAATTTGAGTGTTCTCTCTCTGCCGTTTGATTAATTTGGCTAGGGGTTTGTCAATCTTGTTGATTGTCTCCAAGAACCAACTTTTTGTTTGGTTGATGTTTTGGATTGTTTTCTGTGTTTCTATTTTGTTGATTTCAGCCCTTAGTTTGATTATTTCCAATCTTCTACTCCTCCTGGGAGAGTCTGCTTCTTTTTTTTCCAGAGCTTTCAGGTGTGCTGTTAAGTCTCCAATATGTGCTTTCTCCATTTTCTTTAATTGGGCACTTATTGCTATGAACTTTCCTCTTAGCACTGCTTTCATTGTGTCCCATAGGTTTGAGTATGTTGTGTCTTTGTTTTCATTAAATTCAAGGAAGACTTTAATTTCTTTCTTTATTTCTTCCTTGACCCAGGGATGATTCAGTAGTTGACTGTTCAACTTCCACATGTTTGTAGGCTTTCTGGTGTTCAAATTGTTATTGAATTCTAACTTTATTCCGTGGTGATCTGACAAGACACAGGTGGTTACTAATAATTTTTGTATCTGTGGAAGTTTGCTTTGTTACCGAGTATGTGTTCAATTTTTGAGAAGGCTCCATGGGCTGCAGAGAAGAAGGTATATTCTTTCCTTTTTGGGTGGAATGTTCTATAGATATCTGTCAAGTCCATTTGATTCAATACCTCCAATAATTCTGTTATTTCTCTGTTGGGTTTCTGTCTGATTGATCTGTCCATTGGTGAGAGAGGTGTGTTGAAGTCTCCTACTATTAGTGTGTGTGGTTTGATGACTGCCTTGAGTTCTAGAAGTGTTTCTATTACATAAGTGAGTGCCTTTTCTATTAGGGGCATAGATATTCAGAATTTAGACTTCCTCCTGATGAATTGTTCCTGTTATGAATATAAAATGTCCATCTCCATCTCTTCTGATTGATTTTAGTTTGAAGTCAATTTTGTTAGATATTAGAATGGCAACACCCGCTTGTTTCTTAGGTCCATTTTCTTGGAAAACCTTTTCCCAACCCTTTACTCTGAGTAGATGTCTATCTTTGTGGTTGAGGTGTGTTTCTTGTAAATAGCAGAATGTTGGATCCTGTTTTCGTATCCAATCTCTTAGTCTGTGCCTTTTTATAGGTGAGTTGAGTCCATTAATATTAAGTGATATTAATGACCAGTGGTTGTTGATTCCGGTTATTATTTTTTGTGTGTGTGTGTGTTGGAGAGTTTGTGTGTTTCTCTTCTTTGAGTTGTGGTTGTGAAGGGTCGCTAGATATCTTGGTTATTGTAGGTAGTGATGGCAATGTTTGATTCCTTGGGTTGCGATTTTCCTTCTATTACTTTCTGTAAGGCTGGGTTTGTGGCTACTAATTGTTTAAATTTGTTTTTATCCTGGAATATTTTGTTTTCTCCGTTGATAGTGAATGATAGCTTGGCTGGGTATACTAGTCTGGGTTTGCATCCATGGTCTCTTAGTTTCTGCAGTACCTCTATCCAGGATCTTCTGGCTTTCATGGTTTCCATAGAAAAGGCTGGTGTAAGCCTGATAGGTTTACCTTTATAAGTCACTTGACCTTTTTCCTTTGCAGCTCTTAATATTCTTTCTTTAATCTGTATGTTTTGTGTTTTGATTATTATAAGGCAAGGGGATTTTTTTTTTGATCCAGTCTATTCAGTGTTCTGTATGCTTCCTGAACCTTCATAGGAATATTGTTCTTTAGATTGGGAAAGTTTTCTTCTATAATTTTGTTGAATATATTTTCTGGGCCTTTGATCTGCAGTTCTTCTCCTTCTTCAATCCCTATTATTCTTAGATTTGGTTTTTTTATTGTGTCCCAGATTTCCTGAATGTTTTGTGAAGAGAATTTGTTAGATTTGCCGCTTTCTTTGACCAGAGCATTTATTTTCTCTATGGTATCTTCAGAATATGAGATTCGTTCTTATATCTCTTGTATTCTATTGGTTATGCTTGATTCTGTAGTCTCCGTTCGTTTACCTAGGTTTTCCATATCCAGCCGGTTCTCAGTTTGTGTTTTCTTCATTGCCTCCATTTCAGTTTTCAATTCTTGAACTGTTTCCTTTACCTGTTTGATTGTTTTTTCTTGGTTTCTCAGGGTCTCATTCACGGATTTACTTAGTTCTTCAAACTTTTTGTTGTATTTCTCATCAATTTCTATACTTATTTCTTCAAACTTTTTGTTATACTTCTCATCCAATTCTTTAAGGGAGTTATTCATATCGTGTTTAAGGGACTCTATTGCTTACATAATGGGAATTTTTTCCACTTCTTCTGGCTTAAGGTGTTCAAGTCCTTCTATTGTAGGGTCGTTGGGATCTGGTATTTTCATGTTGTTTTTCAGATTGTTGGACGAGGTCTTGCCTTGGCGTCTGCCCATCTCTTCCTTCAAATGCTCTCTATTGGAACTTCTGGTACCTGATCAGGTTCCCTTGGTGGGCAGGGACTTCACTGACAGAATGCCCACCTTTCCTCAGGCAGGCTATTGAAGCACAGGCACTCCCTCTTTCCGGAATACACCTACAGCCCAGGCCCAGCTTGCAATGCAGCTGAGCTGGGGAAATTTTATGGCCCCAGGGGGGAAGGGAGAAATATAGGAGTTTGTACCTGGATGGAAGCTGGGATGGCAGGCGGGAGAGCTTAGCAGGGTGGAGCCAGCACTGCAGGGTGACCTGGGAGTCTATGGGGTCGGGGAAAGTCCAAGCTCCTCCTCGCAGGGCCCCTGCCGCAGGCCAGAAGCAAACTCACCCCTCTGATGGCCCTCTTCTAGAAGTCAGGGCCCCTTGCTGGTCAGGAATGTTGATGAGCTGACACCAGGTCCACCTGTCCTCAGGGAGGTCTTTAAGACCCAGGAACTGCCTCCTGCCGGGATGAGCCTACAGCCCAGGCCCAGTGCTCAAGGCAGCTGAGCTGGGGAGATTTTATGGCCCCAGGGGGAAGTGAGAAATATAGGAATTTGTACCTGGATGGAAGCTGGGTTGGCAGGCGGGAGAGCTTAGCAGGGTGGAGTCAACACTGCAGGGTGACCTGGGAGTCTATGGGATCGGGGAAAGCCCGAGCTCCTCCTCACCGGGCCCCTGCCGTGGGCCAGAAGCAAACTCACCCCTCCGATGGCCCTCTGGATGGAAGCCGGGATGGCAGGCGGGAGAGTGCCTTACCTCTTTTTTAAAACAGGAACTCTGAATCCCCCTAGCCAAGCAGTTATTTTAATAATATAGTTTCCATGTCATATTTCAGGAGTCTAAGTATATGTTGCTTTGGAAAAGAAGTTTTATTTTTGTTTCCATAGAGGATGAGGACCTGTGGATTTCTTTCAGACTAATCTGATTTGATGAACCATGTGCCCTCAAAAGGTTACCACGAACACCCTTAAAATGACTTCACCCAACAAAAGCAAGAAGCAGTTTAGAGAGAACTAAATTTCCAAATATTGTTTTATATGTTTGTTTACATTTAAAGAGGATATACTATAGAAAGATACTTTGCATTGATTGGATCTTGGTCTACTGATAAAAATTTAAGATAAATTTTGTTTTATATATATATATAAAACAAAAGTACTTTACTCAAGATCAAACATATATATGTTTTGTTTTTTCTCAGCTCATTTAAAAATATAATGTATAATTAAGAAAATTAAGAAATATAGGTTAATAGATAGTCATCTATAATATTCAAGCTTGTAGTCATATTAATTAGGTTTTCTAGATGTACAGAGATGTACTTCAGATGGATAGATATTCTTCATTGAAAGACTACCTAATATGTCATTTAAAATATTTTAATAAATTAAGGCTTCTCATTACAGTGAGACACATCTGTTTCTGGCAACACTATTTACTTCAAGTGGAAGATGGGCATCAAAGAGGCTCCTTATGGACTTTGTTAGCCATTTGTGCAAGAAACTGCTCTTGCCTGGACTGCTTGATGGTACCCTGTGTGAACTGGACATGGAGGACCCACAGAGAAATGACTGCTGACCTTGCCTAAAAGTGAGACTGTCTTTCATGGTTCCTGCTTTATAAAAAAAAAATCTGCAAGACATTCTGCAGGACACAGAAGAAAGTGACTGACAAACTGCCAATATAGGCAGAACAGTATTTGAAATTTCCTGCTTCATGGAAAAGTCTACTGGATATTATGGCCCTGTAGGCTGATAGCGCCAATGATATAAAAGAACTTTGGGTGACTGGGCAGCTAGATGTAGTCTCATTTCTAGAGTTTTGAAAGTTGCATGCAATGCACTTTCTGTTTACTTAGGTAACATTATATCCTTCTTGTGTCTTTGATGGAGTTGAAGAATAGATAGTTATAGTTTTCCTTAGTAATAATAAAATATAAAGTAGATATAAATATTGTAACTGTAATTCTTTCTTGATATCTGTTTTGTTATATGTAATTTTACTATGTTAAAATTAAAACCTTTTTTTATTTAAACACAAAAGGGGAATTGGTTTGGAAAGTCCTTTTGTATATATGTGTTTGATTTTATTGATTAATGAATTAAGAGGCTGCTTTTGGCCAATGACTTACTAAAATATAGCCAGGTTGGAAGTGATCTATAGAGTGAGTAACAGAGTCAGGGAGAAGCCATGGAGCCAAAAGAGAAGAAAGACACAAGTCATCAGCCAGAACCTTGCTGGTAGGTCACAAGCCTCAAGGTAATATATAAAATAATAGAAATGGGTTAGCTAAAGATATAAGAACTAAATAGAAATACACTAGTGATTAGTCTAGCAGTGATTTAAATAATATAGTTTCTATGTGATTTTTTCTGGACAGCTGGGAATGAACAAGTGGCCTCCCCCAACATTGGCAGGTGGAAAAAAAAAAGGTAGATTCTACACCTAAATTATGTAAGGCACTGAATTTCTACTTTCAATATTAAAAAGCCAGTCATAATCTGCCATCATATTGTCATAGTATCAGGAGAGTACTTAGAACATAAATGAAGAAACAACAGCTAAAACAGAAGGGATGTTACCAAGGGATGAGAAATCATGAGGTAAATGGAAAGTGTATTTTCATTTTTTGAATCCCCTTTGTTATTCAGCTTTTAAAGGTAAATCATTCTTTCCAAATACAAATATTAAAAATGAAGGAAAACATAAAAGGAAAATTACAGACCTGCATTTCATGAGAGGTAAAATAAAAAAAAAATGATTAGGAATTTGAAATATATAGTGACCTTGCCAAAATATTCATATTCAAACAATTAGTTTAATGCCATACTATGTCTTTCAGATCATGAATATTAATCCTAGCTTTGCCATAATGTTAATTAAAACTTGACCCTTTTGTTATGCTTATTCAAAAAATGAATAAACTAAAGAGAAGGATAAAACTATGAATTTGCCAACTCTAAAGCTACTTTACCAGTCCAAACTCAATGAATTTATTCTTGCCAATGCCCATATCCAATGTCAAAAATGTCCTAGAATTTATACTCAAAAAGGATTGCCAGGGTGACTTATTTTGCAATATCTAAAAAGCCTCATGAATGGATGCAGTATGACCCTTAACCACATCCAATCTTCTCAGACCCCCCCCTTTCATTTAGTGCATGATGTTGGCATCAATTGAACAATATTCTGACCTTTTGTAAAGGGCAAATATAATACTACATGAGCTCGATGTGCTGAACTTTAGACTTCTCTGAATTGGAGTGTGTTGAAGAGCGACTGCTTAGATTTCATATATAATGTCATGGCAAAATTAATGATTCATTTCTTATAGGAATTACAAAGCTTTACTTTAAAAATAAGTTAAAATATATATCATTTAAGCTTGAGCATTCAAACCTATTGTTGAATCAGCTGCCCTCAGGATAAGTGGAACTGGTTTGAAAAGAACACATTGATTGGATCAAGAAAAATATTCAAGATCAAAGGCACATGGTTCATGATTTCACAGTGAGAACAGGAGTGGCTACAGGCAGAAACAGAAACTCAAAGTATATTCTTGATATCCATCACTTATTTTTTTCTTCTCTGCACCAAATATGTGTTTTGTTTTGTATATTACACCTTTATTTTTCAAAAGCTGATTTGTCTCCATTGAAAGTTATATCTTAAGCATTTTATATCTTAGGATTTGAAGCATTTCAAAATGAGGAAGAATGATGATTATCAGGAACAATTATGATAAACATGATGCTTTCATCATCTTCATCTTGCTTAGTCTATCATCTCAATTCTTATCTAACTCCTATTTCACAATGTAGAGAATATCAGTAAGTGCCCAACTTCAGCCTGTGAATGCTGTGTTAATAATATGCTCGTTCTAAATGTGATGTTGATAATGTACTTCTTATTATCATACCTGACATAACTGCTTAATAAATACTAGCTATTAGTTTAATTTAATTTTCCTATCTTCCATTACACAGTAGGAACTGTGTATTTAAGAGAGAAACAATTCTCCCCTTTATGTGACTTTTGATGAATTAAAGAGGGGACCAAATGTGCAAATCAGATCCAATTCACCATCCTAGTAATCCATTCACTGGCATTTATTGACACTACCGTACAAACGTCATGTGAAGCAAGATGAGAAAGATGGAAATAATTGTCTCCTTCGAATTCAGCAAGCTCATAGTCTGACCTCTGAGTCAAGGTATATGTATGAAATATTTTTTTATAAAGGGGGAGGAGATAGAAATACTGAGATAACAGAGGCAGCAAACAAGAGTACTTGTTTAAAAATGGGTCATGTCAAAAAGATAGAATTCAGAGGATGCCATTGCAGATGACAGCACTTGGGAGAGCTACATGTAGAATCAAGGGACTTACCTAGCATTAGTATGCAAGTAGTCAAGCCTCCTGTCGATCACAGCCGATTTGTGACCTTTGATCTCAGGGAGGCTGGGGTACACTGTGAAACCCATTGTTCTGTTGGAGATCCTTCTGGTAATCTGTATCATCAAAGCTGATAAGCATTTGACTGACTCAATCAATAGCAGGACGATTTGAGAAATGAAAATATTTCCTAATGTTGGAGCAACCTCAGAGGAACCAGGCAGAATAGTCAGTCCTGCAACTCTCTAGCCAAAGGATGAAATGACTGGCTTTTTAAAACTGAGCTTAACCCTCATCTAACACTGGTGAAGAGAAAGCAGTCTGAGAACTATCTGCCACAGTAGCACAAACCAGTGTCTCTGTATTAAAGCTTTAGCCAAATAGAGATGTTCCCTATGTAGAGGTACCACCATTGTTAAACATCAAGACCTGGGGGTGTGGAGAACCAGAACTAAAGTGACAAAAATCGAATAACATCTGTCTGTTATCGGTCCCAAACTAATATCGCTTCCTCTGTTCTCTTTACTCTTTTTACAGAGTAGTATTTAATGAGGTAGTCTATGTCATCCCTGTCATCCTTGATTATATCAGTGATTTAGTAAACTTAAGTGTGAAGCACTTAGGGTGACAAACAACACAGGAACAAAAGAATATAGGAACTTACACAGAGGGGTTATTCATTCTTCTACTTCAAAGGCCTTTAGTATCAGATAGTATCTAATCCCATTTTTGTTGAAAGCAACTACAAACTGGTTATGTAAGGAGCTTGGAAAATAAAAGCACAATTATTACCTATTTAGGTAATTGGTATCTGTAGTTATGACTGTTGCCTTGTGTGTTCTTATTTAATTGTTATATATTTTTATACTTTCATTTTGTTTCTGCTGATAAGCCTGATAATAAGAAAGCCATCTTTTGAGTGTCGCACAGAATTTTGAGGTCACCTAGATAAGGTTCCTAGGATTATATGTTGGCTTATGGTTTATATGGCTTCCCAAACTCCATCTTGAAACTACAGTTAAATCTAATAATTCTTAATGACAGAGAAATGAAATTACAATTCAGGAAAACACAAAAGGAAGAGGATACAAAAAAGAGGATTCTGTTTGCAGGACAGAGCAGCCCACTCCTACTTTCTCTTAGTTATGAAGCTGGAAAAGATGACAAGGTAATAAGATTTGAACCAATAGGTCTCAATAAAAAAGAGAATGAAACTATATTTTATGGACCAATTATGACTTGCAGTCTCAGTTCAAATTGTCTCCCACCTCTAGTGCCCCTGCAGTATGGTCTGTGCTGTAGGGATAAATAACACTCTCAGCTTCCTCTCTAACTTCAGGTTGAAGACCTTAGCTTTCTCTGTGTCTGCTTCAAATAAAGCAGGAACAAGAGTACTGGCTAGGTGATTGTGACTCATATGACTTGGTCAATCCTGCCTGATAGGTCTCCTTATACACTGGAGGCACAGGGCAATTATTGAAAGTGACCAAGTCCTTCTGAAGATATATATATATATATATATATATATATATATATATATATATATATATATATGAAGTATCAACAATTGTTCAGAAACTTATGACATTTTATTTGGTTTAATCTTACCAAATAATTGTTTTATTCCTGAATTTTTACTCTCATGAATGAAAAGCCAATAAAAGTTCAGAATTTGAATAAAATGTTATTGACAACAGGTTTGAATGTTGCGGTTTGCTGTCGGTATCATTTTCCCCCAAATACCAATGAAACAGTTATATACTAAACTACTTATGAGTGTAACTTTTTAAATCAAAGAATCATTGGATGCACCTTCCTTCCTCTTCACAAGCTCCCAGGCAGTCAGGATTCTGTTTTATTTTGCCTGTGCATATGAAAATCAACTAAAGAATGAGCTTGAGTCTATAAATAAAAATGAGGGAGGAGCAAGCAGAGTCAGAGGTCTTGATATTTATTCTAAGGAGTGACAAAAGGGCACTTTCCTGCGTTGCCCTAAACAGAACCCCTCAGCAGAAATGAGGAGAAATGGTCACAGCAATGACACAAGAGAAGTCAGTAAAATCAATGGCTCCTGAGCCACTGAATAACACTACTCATCCATGAAACTTCATAAGTCTCCTCTCTATGAGTTTCTTAAACTCTTCTCTATCAACATCATTCATACATTTACCAAACACTTCCCTTAAAATCTCTATCCATCTTCAAGTAAATATGTTTTCAATGAAAAATTAATTAGATGAAAAACATAAAAAACAAAAATAAACAAGTGAATAAATTTTGAGTTTCAAGATATGATTATACCATATTAAAAGTATAAGATCATTAAACACAGCAAATGAACTACTGTAAACTTAATGGTCTATCATGCATGCCATGCTCAATACTTTAAGTATTTTGTCCATGATTTTACCAAAGTTTTCTTGTGGAAAGAAGTTCCCTATGTTTAATGTTGTTTGTCATATTTGTATTTGTATTTGTGACTCACTTTTATAAATTCTTACCAGGATCTCTTGGATATAAGCACATCCATTGTAACATTTCAGCCATTAGTAGAACTCTCATAGAAATCTGTATTGTTAATGATTTTACTTTCCCACGGGATTGTGCAAACAGATATTCATTTATGCATTTATAAAAAGAATATCTAAAATGGACAGCCAGGAAGATCAGAGAACGAAATATTGTGGAATCTGTCTCAGCTATCAGCATATTAAAGGATTCCCCAACCCCATGCAAGCTTTGTCTGTGGAGTGATAGAGGGTAGTTTTTGACTGAACATTCCCTAACTGGTTATAAGAATGGATATAGTATAAATCACAAGATGAACACACAATGAAGAATAAATGAGGCTCCTTTGAAGGCTTATAGAATGAACACGAAGCAATATATCCAGCTGCTTCCTTTGACTAATTGCATTAATGAGTTTCAGAATACCACAATGACAAATGAGTTTCAAGGAAAGGAACATGGTAGTTACCATAACAGTTGAAGTTCCAATATGAGGTTAAAGAGATCCATTCCTGTAGGACTCTGCTCAAAGTAGAAGACAACAATGATTCGAACTAAGCAACAAAATGTGGGTCAGAATCATCGCCAGGGAAGACATTTGATTAATCCTTTACAAAATCATATCCCTGAAGATATTTGTAGTTACCACTAAGTTCCACTTCTCCACATTCCTAAAACCCCCAAATATCTCCACCTTAGAACCATGCATTCATTTAAGGAACACTCATCAGAACCCTGGCAGTGACCTACTCTACGACACAAGGCATGGACTTTTATATAGTTTTCCACAAAGCATCTTCAGTTGTTTCTATATTCTCTTACTTCTTACTTCATAAAATGAACTCATTTGTAGTAAAATGTTTGTAATACATGAATGATTCATTTCCTTGTTAACATATTGTTACTTTATAAATATTATCCTATGTTTTGTGAAATATCCATATTTCTTTGTATCTTTATTGAAGAATTTGAACTTTTTAATGACCAAAACTTATTCTTATTCTCTAGCAAATCCTGTTTAATTTCATGAACTTCATTCCACTTGCATATTAAAACATATTTTCCCTCTATTTCTCATGTTTTTCTGACTTAAAAATAGATTTTAAAAAGTTGTGTTACTTATTTCATATATCTTATCAGCACACATTTTTAGATATATATTACTGTAGTAAACATCAAAAAATACATTTTTTGTGACCAAAAACGCATAGGAGGTAGCAATCACAAGGAAAAGTAGTTCAAAAAATGTATTCATAAAATATCCCAGGCCTGTGATTGAGAGAACACAGCTAACTCAGAAGAGCTACACAACACATACAAATACTCAGAGGGGATGAATTTAAATTAGGTATTGAATAATTAGAAAATCTAACCAGGTTATAAAAAAAAGAAAAGAAAGAGAAGTTCCCTTCTATTTAAATGAAACAAAAAGGAAGACACCACACAGTGAAGAACCCAGTAGGAGAGAAGATTTTTGCCATTAATGTCAAAAATTAATTTTTTCCATCTGGACATCTACTTGAAAGTAGATTCATATTTTTATTCTTATCCCTCCATGAAACTAGAACATGACATTGAGAGTTAATACATATATTATTAATTACTTACCAGGATTTATTTTATATGCTTTGCATATATATTAAATCTATATTAATTAATCATTCTGCAAGGTTCTAGAAGATCTCAGACAGTTATGGACAGTTCATGATGAATGCAAATGGTAGTCAAAGTATTGGTAGATAAAATCTTTAAGGAATCATGGAGCTTCCATTGAAGCTCCATGGAGCATTCCACCTGCAGCTTCCATTCAAACCAATCGTGTCTCACATAACTTAATCAGCAGGGTTTCAAGAAAACCTCTATCAACAAAATCCCCCCATGTCATATAACTAGATGAAGGATCTTTCTGTGTGTCAGTGTTCTCAATAGCACATTGGGCTTAGGAGGAATAAGAATCCTGTTAGACCACTCGTTCTATAGGATAACATTATAATTAACCTTAGAGTTTACCACATAAGCTCCATCTTTGACTCAACTTCAGAGAGAAAGAACTACGTGCAAATAATTTAAAAATCAGACTAGGGACAATACCGGACCACAAGCTGAAACACATTTTATCTTTGTATTTTTTCATTTTCATTTTCTTAATTGTTTTTGAGGTGTTATGGATAGAAACCAGTATAATTTAATCTTGAAATGAATTGCAAATTCGTTATCTCTTTTAACTTAGTGTAGACTAATTGTACTTACTCTGATTTTACCATGGCATTTTAATTATATACACAGTAAGTGTATATTTTGGTGATGTACCAAACATCACCATCTCTTGCTTTATTCTGTTCCAGTTGAACCACCTCTTCATACCTTTATAGATTTATATTTTTAAAAAATCAATATTTTAAATGTGATTTTTGCAATGTCTTATTTAACTAAACATAGCAATCTCTACTTCATCACATTTCTTTGCATATGAGACAATGGCCATGTTCTTTGTGTTCACAGATACAGTAAGGCAACCAGAGTTTCCTTACACACTGATATTGGGAAAGTACTTCTTCAAATGAGTATAATTAAATGAATTCAGTATATAAACATTTATACTTGCAAAATATGTGATATATATATATATATGAGATAATTTATATCAATAAATAAAGGCTTCCTGGGCAGTACTGATACTATATTTATCTTCCTAAAACTCTTTTAGAAAACAACTCTCAAAATTAGAAATGGATATCATGTGTTTGAAGAATATGGCAACCAATAGTAGAGACAAGCCTTAGCACAAACAATTAAATAGAGACATGTAACTCAGAATCCCTTTGCCTGTCCTCCATGTGAAAGTGCACCAGGATTCACCTTCTTATTTAGCTTCTCTAGGATCATGGATTATAGACTCAATGTCCTCTGTTTATGGTTTGAATCTACTTATGAGTGAATACATACCACATTCATCTTTTTGGGTCTGGGTTATCTCACTCAGTAAAGTGTTTTCTATTTCCATCCATTTGCATGCAAAATTCAAGATGTCATTTTTTTTTACCACTGAGTAGAACTCTAAATTATATATGTGCCACACCTTCTTTATCCATTCTTGGTTGTTTCCAGGTTCTGGCTATTACAAATAGTGCTGCTATGAACATAGTTGAACAAATGCTTCTGTAGTGTGATTGGGAATCTCTTGGGTATATTCCCAAGAGAGGAATTGCTGGGTCCTTAGGTAGGTTGACTTCCAGTTTCCTGAGAAATCGTTACACTAATTTCCAAAATGGTTGCACAAGTTTGCATTCCCACCAACAATAGATGAGTGTTCCCCTTACTCCACATCCTCTCCAGCATAAGCTATCATTAGTGTTTTTGATTTTAGCTATTCCAACAGGTGTAAGAAGGTATCTTAAAGTTGTTTTAATTTGCATTTCCCTGATTGCTAAGGAGGTTGAACATGACCTTAAGTGTCTTTTGGCCATTTCCAAAGAAAAACATACAGTTATCCTCCTGGATATTGGAAGTAGACAAGTTTGCCAGGCAAAATTGGGAGAACAGGGGTGGGGTGGGGTGGGGGAAAGGGGAGATGGGGAGAGAGAAGGGAGAAGGGGAAGATTGGGAAGAGCTTGGGGGAATGGGATGTTTGAGATGGAGGAAGGGTAGATATGGGAGCAGGGAAGTAGATTTCTTAATTAAGGGAGCTATTTTAGGATTGGCAAGAGACTTGACTCTAGAGCGGTTCCCAGATGTCCAAGGAGATGTCCCCAGCTTGTTCTTTGGGCAACAGAGGAGAGGGTGCATTAATTGGCCTTATCCCATAGCCACACTGATGAATAACTTGCATATCACCATAGAATTTTCATCTGGAAATGGATGGAGATAGAGACATTGGAACACTGGACTGAGCTCCCATGGTCCAAATGAAGAGCAGAAGGAGGGAGAACATGAGAAAGGAAGTCAGGACTGTGAGGGGTGCATGCACCCACTGAGATGGTGGGACTGATCTAATGGGAGCTCACCAAGGCCAGGTGGACTGGAACTGATGGAGCATGTGATCAAACCAGACTCTCTGAATGTGGCTGACAATGAGGGCTGACTGAGAAGCCCAGGACAATGGCACTGGGTTTTGATTCTACTATATGGACTGGCTTTGTGGGAGCCTAGTCTGTTTGGATGGTCACCTTCCCAGATCTGGATGGAGGGGGGAGGACGTTGTACTTCCCACAGGTCAGGGAACCCTGACTGCTCTTAGGACTGGAGAGGGAGGGGGAGGGGGCCATGGGAGGAGGGAAGGAGGTGGAAAATTTTAATAAACAATAAAAGAAAGTGAAACAGGAGCCTGACCTCTTCCTTGCATTGCCAAGACGATGACGCTAGCCCAACACATGCATAATCAAATATTTCTAGCAGAATATCACTTTTCACAGATTTACTTAACATGACTCATAGAAATAAACTAAGAAACTAGGAATGGTGACACTGTTTTTCCAAGTCCAAATATTAGCATCACTAAGTTGGAGATACTCCTGGGTTGGTCACTCCAATAATTACTGTGTCACTTTTGTCATAGGATATCTTACAGTCAGGGCAAATTATAGGTCATTGATTATGTGGCTGGGTTGGGATCCTTAACCCACCACTGGAAGTCTTGCCTGGTTCCAGGAAATGGCCAGCTTTAGCTCCATATCTCCCATTGCTAGAAGTCTTAGCTAGGATCCCCCTCACAGATACTAGAGAGTTTCTATTACACTAAGGTTCTAACTCTTCCCAGAGTTACCCATGATTCCAGTTGTCTTCCCCAGTGTTCTCTCCGTTAGTCCTCTCCCTATTTAATCCCTCCTGTCCCCATGCCCACACCCCTCATCCAGAACTTCCTCAGTCCACTGTCTACCTCTAATGATCATTTTATTTCTTCTTCACAGTGAGATTCGTATGTTCCCTCCACAACCCTTTTGAACCTTCTTTGTTACTTAGTTCTTTGTGTCTGTGAATTAAGTTTGATTATCCTTTACTTTATGACTACTACCCACTTATAAGTGAATACATGCCATGTTTGTCTTTTGGGAACTGGGTTACCTCACTCATGAGGATCTTTCATCAGTTTACTGACAAATTTCATGAATATGTTGTTTTTAACTTCTGAGTAATAATCCATTGTGTCAATATACTATATTTTCTGAATCCATTTTCAGTTGATGGACATCTAGATTGTTTCTAGATTCTAGCTATTACAAATTAAGTTGCAATGAACACAGTTGAGCAAGTTCCCTTGTGGTTTTAGAGCATCCTTTGGGTGTGTGCATAGGAGTCGTAAAGCTGGGTCTTGAGGTATGTTGATTCCCAATTTTCTGAGAAATTTCTATATTCATTTCTAAAATGGCTATTCAAGTTTACACACTCGTCTACAATGGAGGAGTGATTCTTTTGCTCCACATCTTTTTCTACATGGATTGTCACTTTTGTTTTTAATCTTGTCCATTTTGACAGGAGTAAGATGGAATCTCAGAGTCGTTTTTTTATTTGCATTTCCCTGATGGCTAAGAATTTTGAACGTTTCTTTATACTTTTTGTCAATTTGAGGGTCTTCTGTCACAAATTCTCTGTTTAGATCTGTGCCCTATTTTAAAATTGGATTATTTTGTTTTTTTTTTGTTTTCTAGTTTCTTGAGTTTTTTATATATTTTAGAAATCAGTCATCTGTCTGAGGTGGAATTGGTGAAGACTTTTCTTCCCATTCTGTATGTTGCCATTTTGTCTTTTTGATGGTGTCCTTTGCCTTACAAAAGCTTTTTTGTTTCATGTGGTCCTTTTTATTGATTGTTGATCTTAGTTCCTGTGTGATTGGTGTTCTGCTCAGTCAGTTGTCCCTTGTGTCAAAGCATTTAAGGGTCTTCTCTACTTTCTCATCTTTCAAGTTCAGCATACGTGGTTTTATGTTGATTCACTTGTACTTGAGTTTTGTGCAGGTGATGGATATAGACAAATTTGTATTCTACAATCTGATATCAATTTAGATAGCACCAACTGTAAAAGGTATTTTCTTTTTCCCATTGTATATTTCTGATTTCTTTATTATAAGTCAGGTATCCATAGGTATGTGTATTTATATCTTGGTCTTCGATTTGTTTCCATTGATCAACCTGTCTGTTTTTATGCCAATACCCTTTGGTTTATAACTCAGACACTAAAGGCTAGGCCCACACCCAAAATGTAATGTCAATTTTACAATTGAATCTTTTAACCAAATGGGTTGAAAAACACATTATGTTTTCTCTGATGTTTTTGTAAAAGCATGAGTTTAAGAAGTAATGTTTGAAATCTTTCAAATCATTATTCCTAACCATGACCAGAGTGTGCTCTGTCTACCAGTCTATTATTTCAGTAACTCATGGAAATATGCTGGGAATGTGATTTGTGTGGTAGTCAAACAGAAATCAGATTGGCCCATTCCTTATATCTATATCACTCTTATATACACTTGGCTCTGACATTCATCAAATTACTTTGTCCAAACAAAGCTTTCTTGTACAAAGTAATCTCATGTGACAGTGCATAGCTACATGTATAATTTGTGAGCAGCTGAATGACTAAGTAGCCAGCCTGGAAGTATTACTGGCATCTTTTATTGCATATATTAGAGAGTTAAACATAACAATCTACTTCTCCTATGAGACCAAATAAGTACGGAAAAGCCTCATTTAGTTAGGTTTAAAGGAACCTTCCTTTGTTTTCTTGCCAAAAGGAATAAGGTCTTGGTAAGTTTGTGTAGGATAGAATTTCTCTCCCTATGCCTTTGGGGATGAAACTATCTACAGAAACCTATTTTCAGAAAAACACGTTTGAGCTAGGCAGATGCCTCCTGCTCTTCTGTCTCCTGAATTCAAAACAAGTTTATTCTCATTTCTGATTTTATAAGTGTGAACTTTACTCACTTCATGGGAGTGCCTTATACATGAATCAGACACTTTGGGGAAACATGGTTCTTAAATCTTTTGGTTTGTTGCTTGTTTATCTCACTCAGGAAGCAGTGCTGGTGCTCAGCCCAGAGCTCTTCTACATGACATTCTCTATGCTCTCTCATAAGATGATGATAATAAATTATAACAATGCCAATAACAATGACAATGGAGAATGCAATAGAACTGTGAGCTCCCAAGTCACCATTGTAGTTTTTGTCTAGAAAAGTTATGAATCGGAGAAAGTGTATTTCCTATAACTACAAACACATACAGCTCACACACGTATAGGTATAGAAACATACATTCACATATATATGATGCATGTATACATGCACTCTGCATAAATACATACACAAATATACATGCTTGTGCATCAATATACACACACTTGTGTGACCACACATATGTGTCATCAGATAGAGGTGCTAGCATGTGCATCCACACACACAGAATCACACATGTACAAATATGCATATGCATGCACACACACCCATAAATGTAACGGTGAACATTCACCTCCACAACATTCACAGAAGCTGCTTCTATTCTGGATAATGTTTATTCTCTGAGAACACACAATATCTCTTCTATCATTTCTATAATTCTATAAAATCTTAGTAAATGCCCTTAATTGCTCTTTACCCAATGCTTAACTCAAAGCACTTTGATTTCTCCAATTTTCCAGCCTTTAAATTCTTTTATGTAATGTACACTGAACATATAATCCCAGTATGACACTTACACTTCATTGTCAGTTCACACCTTACCTCATTAGCCTCATTTCTTCCTCTAAAGGTTTGGCTTCCCTTTTCGTGTCAGAGATATACACAAGATTTTAGGCACTATTTTAAATATTAGTAACCATTATAAAAGAAATCATGGTGTTTGACTTTTAGATACTGCTCAGGTTACTTTGTAATGCTCATATAAAATTGCATCCATTCTCCCATAACAACACAACTAACATTATAATGTCAGATACTAAGGTTATGCAATTATGTAATTGCTCTATGTCAGTCTGTCTCTCTGCACTTAAGAAGTTCAGTTGTCTTGTGTTTTAAATTTTTATCTACCGTGGTCCACAATGTAGTTCTGAATCCATTGTGTAATAAAGGCGGCTACTAATCCATAAGGAACAGGGAGATTATATCATTTTCCCATGGTCCTGAAGGTCCAGAGGCTCAACTATCTGACCCATACCTTCCTCATCTAATTGTATAAATACACTTTGATTTTTTGTAAAGATAGAAAGCTGCTGAAAATACAAAGTGCAGAGTGTGTCCATAGGATAGTCTCCCAACACTAATGGAGAGATTGACAAAGGAACCTTACGTCTGCCTCCAGGATGCATTTCCCCACTGTTTGAAGTCATACTTGTCAGCCCTCACTGGAACTGTAACATTGTACAGTCAAAATCAGTGGAAATGTTTAAAGAGGCACAACGTCAGGCACTTTTCTGTGGGAATGTGTCTCTTCAAAATCTCAAAAGCTGCACTGATAAGTTCTCACCAACATGAATTCCCAAAACTGACCTGAATAAAGAGGATACCAATGGACATGTGAAAATGGACAAGGAAAATTCCAAGAGGTTTCAGTACTACACAGAGAATGGCAGACAGCTAAGGAGTGCAGAGAGTGGGATAAATAATTATCCCCAGGAAAGAGCTTGCCAATTAATTTACTACCTAGTGCTCAACTGTGAAAACATACAAGTAACATTATACAGACTGGGCAGCTTATATTGAGTATTACATATGTGTCGACAAATGTACATATGCATATGAGAACAAGTAATGAAAAGGGAAGTCATGGATTTGAAAGATAGAAAGGAGGGATAGATATGTGTGAGGTTATGAAAGGAGGAAAAGGAAGGGAGAAGTGATATAATTATATAATCTCAAACATGAAGAAAATATTTTTAAACATTAAGCAAGAGCTTGCATGCTCCTTGAACAGATAACAAAGAACCACTTCATCTGAAAAGAATGTACAAGATGCTATGGATGTGAATATGAGAACTAGAAATAAGTTACAGGCCTTTGTATTTAAGGAGACTATTGAGAAGGACAGATGTGACTAAATCTAAGTTCTTAAAGATTTGTGAAGAAGAGTGTAGTTCTTTCACATATCCTAAGACTGTCTTTATACTTCAAGTACTCATAAGTAGTGTTTTCTACTAAAGTGGGCAAGTTGTATTTGGGGCTAATAATGATTATGAGCATATATTTGATTTGTTTTAAATTCCAGCCTGCAAACTAACTGAAGGCATACTTTAGAACACAGTTATACTTCTAGATAGAATCTCTTAAAGTTGTGGATCAACCTCTTTTATCTCACACATTTCTACCTGTTATGATGAGTTTACTAAATAAAACACTATCAATGAAAAGCTAGAGAAAAAAACATTAAGTCAGAACAAAGATCACAATAGGCAAAATTTATAAAACTAAATATATTTTAGTAACAATTGGGGATAAATAATTTATTTTTAAGCTTCTCTTTGAACTATGTTTAAATGAAAAGAAAACTAATGTGGATAAAAAAGGAAGGAAACTTCTCCTCCCATGCTTTACATATATTCCCTCATTTCAGAAGGGGAAAGAAAGCCATAAATATAAGGCAAGCAAGTTTCCAGAAGACAGATTGGGGACTCTGCTTTGAGGAGGGAGTTCAGGGTGACAAACAGGGAAGGGAGGAGGGGACGGGAGCATTGTGCCACATCACCCAGAGGCAGGGCCTCTGGACCGCTATTCTACTCATCAGAAGCTCTTCAACCTCCCACAAGCTACCTCTCCACACTACAGCTGGCGGCATGGTATGACAGAAAGCTTTGATAATGATAAACCAGTCACTTTGAGAACTTCAAGATACAGCCTCTTCTAAGGAAAGGGACAAAAGGCTCCCCAGCAGGCAACAGGAACAGAGAGAAAAAGAAAGGATCAGCTGAGGAAGATTCTAGTAACTAAAGCTCCCAGGAACATTAAGTACAGCTGACTCCTGTCCAGAACAATGGAAATTCACATGCTGTTTTTATCTGTAGTCTCTATTACTGATAGAAGTTGTGTTTAAACAAACAAGCAAATAAAATTACAAAGCATTTCCAAAGTGATAAAATATATAATTAGCCATACATAGCAATCATCTGAACTAGACTAAGATGTGCTTAAAATGTTAGAATTATCAGACAATGAATTCAAAATAGCCATGTATGCATGTATCAAAGTATTCAGTGGAAAACATAGACAACGCTCCAATGAGATGAATGTCTACAGAAAATATAATGTACCAGGAAACTCTCTCTCTCTCTCTCTCTCTCTCTCTCTCTCTCTCTCTCTCTCCCTCTCTCTCTCTCTCTCTCTCTCTCTCTCTCCCTCTCTCTCTCTCTCTCTCTCTCTCTCTCTCTCTCTCTCTAACACACACACACACACACACACACACACACACACACACACACACACACCACACTCACACATTTAGATTTATTGTCTATTTTCAGAAATACTAAAGGCAAGTATAAAATCCTAAAGTCAAATTCCTTGCATAGAATAATGGCCAATATAATAATAAGTTACATCAACACTTCTAAGCAGAATACCAGCCAACACAGCTAATTCCTTATTAATAAACATTGTCTTTTGACATTTTCACTCATGTCTGGGGCCAGAGGTATCTTCTGCTGATTAAAACCAAATACTTTTCTTACAGAAGACCTGGATTCTGTGTCCTGAAACCAAATGGTGGTTTTTGAATTTCTCTAACCCCATTTCTTTGGTATCTACAAGTTTCTTTTGACCTCCATGCGTACTGCATGCATGGGCTGCATATGTACACAGGAAGGTAAAAACTCAAACACGTAAAATAAAAAAAATTAAATTGTATTCCAATTAGATCCACTTCCCCTTTGTCCAATCCTCCTCTTCCCTTGCCTCCCTTTCTCACATTCATGTTTTTTTTTATTGTTTTGTGATCCACTGAGCTCTGTTAGGGAATTCTGTATGCTCATGAGCTAGGGATTGTGCATTGGGGCATGGTGGGCTCAACAGTAGGTATAGAAATGAGACAAAGTTTATTTTGTAGAAAAAAATAAAGATTCCTTCTTAGAGCCTGTGGTTATTTGAATGGAATTGGCCCCCAAAATGTCATAGGGAGTATCACTATTGGGAGGTATTGATTTGTAGGAGTAGGGATGTCCTTGAAGGAGGTGTGCCATTGTGAAGGCAGGCTTTGGAGTATCATATGTTCTCAAGTAATGCCTAGTGTCTCAGTTCACTTCCTGTTGCCTCCGCAAGATATAGAACTCTCAACTACGACTCCAGCACCATGTCTGCTTGCATGCCTTCATATTCCACCATGATGATAATGGACTGAATACCTGAACTGTAAGTCAACCAATTAAATGTTTTCCTTATAAGAATTGCTGTGGACATGGTATCTCTTCATAGCAACAGAAAACCTAATTATGACAAAGTCCATTCAATGTACATTCTAATAAGTCATTTTTATGAAAATTTAACCATTTTTGCTCAACTTTATTCAAGTCAAAAGATAAACATAATCTGAATTTAATAATAGCAATATATTAGATAATTATAGCATACTGATAAAAAAGACAACAATGCCAAAATGAAAGAGAAGAACTCAGCTAAAACATGTTCATACTCCAATACAATATTACTAATAGTTGAAATTAGTTTATGTTAAAATGTTTATTGTATACCAATGAGAACTCTTTTACCCGAGGATGCTCTTTCAAGAGTGTAAAACCTATGCTGAAGACATAAATGATATTGTGTAGAATGCCCAGCTATGAATAAAGGGAGATACAAAAATGGGGTAGGGGGTGGAGGTGGGAAAAAAAAGAAATGAGAATAAAGCAAAGTGATTATAGATTTTAATCCATCTACCTCAGTGATCTTCTTAAATTTGAGCCTTGGCTAAAAATAACTGAATAAAAGAACAAAATTCTTTGCCTGAATACTCTGTGTACAAAACATATTTAATTATAATGTTCATCAGGTTAAAAATAGAGTGGAAATGATTACAGCATGGTGACACAGTCAGAAGGAGGAAATGACTTGCTATGCTGAGTGACAGTCCATGAGCATAATTGATCAATTATCCAGGAAATCTAAATACCTGAATGAATTTGTTTTTTTTTTTTAAGATGTCAGTGACATCTCAAAATACAATAGGCAAAAAGTGAAGGAAGTAGAGGGTAAAATAGGTAGATCTGCACTCAAAGTCTTTATACAGACTTGTAAATCTTTCTCCATGATTGATACTTCAATCAGGGAGAAAAACAATAAGGATGTAATAAACCTGAGTAGTGTTGTGAATCGATTTGATGTTATTGACATTTGTAGAACACTCAATCGGAGATAGTAGTGTCATGGACTTGTTATCTACTGTACATTCAATTGCCATATATATGTATACAAACATTTATACATGTACATATGCATATGAATATATATGTGTATTACATATTTGTAAATATATGTTTGTATGCATAAAATATATTTGCCTATAAGATACATATCTATATCTCTGTCAACATATATAATATATATACTTTATATGTTATATCAGAAAACAGTTTTTTATAAGTTCTAGAGAGTCATTTTGTGTTTAAATATAACTATGACTCAGCATGTTTATGTGTAAGTGAGTGTAGTTTCCTACTAAAGTAAATAAAGGCAGTGGATCATCTTGAACTGGAGTTATAGGCAGTTGTGATCCGCCTGCGGGAACTAAAATGGCTTCCTCTGAAGGAGCACTAAATAGTGTTAAGTAAGGAGAAATTTTCACAGGCTTCAAAAAATTTCAAAAAGAAATAAAATTCAAAGAAATTCTCCAACAGTATTTAATTAAAATAAATATCAATAAAATATCTAGAATATACTTTAATAAATTTCCAAAACTTTGAAGATAAATTTTATTCTTTTAAATATGAGTTATGAGTCAAATATGTCTTAACAGATATTTAAATGTTTAAATATCAAATAAAGAGCAAAATAGATATTAAATTTAAGATACATTTTTAAAATAATGCTTAAACAAAATCTATATCATTAAAATTTGTACAAGAAGAGAACTGGAAATCATTGACCTTGCTTCCAACCTTAGGAATTTAGGTGGATGAGCAAACACTGAAGAAAGCAGGAAGAAACAAATAGCAACAAGGAAAGCAGAAGTCAGTGTGTTTATGGACTCTCTTCTGCATCATTGTCCAAAATTTCTCTTAGAATGATCATTGAAAAACTCCAATGTGTGACAAGCAAAATGCATGACCTTTATATTCTAATAAAATGTATTTACGGGATAAGCCATGGCAATCCCACTTTACGAGTCTGTGGGGAAGAGAGATTTGGTATTCACTTTTGTAAAGAAAATTTGATATTTTTTACTTATTTTATTTTATTTACTCATTAATTTTTTATCTTTGTGGATGGTATGGTGTGGCTTTTGTATGTGTGTTCTGTGCATGTGTTTCTATGCACTTGTGTATTCTGTTGGTTATGTACGTGTTTACACATATGTGGATATCAGAGGTCAATGTGACATGTGTTTCTAGATCACCTTTGACATTTTAGTTTTTGAGACTAAGACAATGAAGTAGATTCTCACTGATAGGGTTAACCAGGCTGGTCAAAGGATGTCAAAGGTTTCCATCTGTTCACACACACCTTTCCTCTGGGTTTACAGCATGCACCCACATCCTGCTTTCATCTGGGTGCTGGGGATATAAATTCAGATCCTAATGCTTATGTGGAAAAAAAAAATCTCACCAGACAGTCACACTAGTGAGACATCTCTATTTAAGCAATTATATGAATGAAGAGAGAAATATATTCTCCTTACTCAGGTGAGTAACCTTTGAGAATTTCGAGAGTTACAATGTTGGGCAGTGATCTTATACAAGATCCAGCTAAGCAATAATAGATGACACCATCATTCATTTGTTTCATCAAATGATTAACCTGACAACAATAAAAGTTCAAGTCTATGAAATGCAAGAATGATTTATTTAAATAATTTGCTTAGAGAGTGGGGAGAAGAAACTCTGGTAAACCGACAAACTTGGTAAGGCCTGGGTTGGGAGACAACCAGCATAGGGAAAGTGAAAATTGGAGGACAGAAAACAGCCAGAAGATCTATGAGAAACAGTGAGCCTATGTCTTTTTAAAAGTGTGGTGTGTGGTGTGTGGTGTGTGTGTGTGTGTGTGTGTGTGTGTGTGTGCGTGTGCGTGTCTCGGTTTGAGATTATGCAAATAAATGTGTGTCAGTACCCTAGGAGACCAGGAGAGGATGTCAGATCCCTTGAAATGGAGTTATAGGCATATATGAACTGCTTGATATAGGCATTAAAAACCAAGCTCTGATTTTCACAATTAAGCAGTGAATGCTCTTTGCTCCTCTGCCATCTTTCTAACCATTATCTTGTTTTCAATCTCTGGGGCTGAGAGTATTTGCTAAGGTACCTCCTTTTTTCACTTCTAATCCTCAACTTCTTCAGTTCAGTAACAGGCATGAAGTACACAAGCCACAATGTTGCCAGAGTTCACGGATAACTGGTGCTGTACTTCTCAAAATTAAATCACCAAGCCTTGGGTAAAAGAGTTGTAGGTGTAAGTAACATTATAGAGACTTAAGGATTTTCCTTATATATTTAGAAACACAAACACACATACAATGATGTTTAAAAAATATATACGAGAGGCCAGGAATTTAAACGAGTGCAAAGGACAAGGAATGAAGAAAAGAATGAGAAAAATAATAACATTATATATTAATTTCAAAAATTAAAGAAAATTAATTTATTTGGAAAATTGGACTTTCTATAACCTCACAGGCAACCAGGCAATTTCAGAGATAAATTATAACTTTGGAGATTGACATGTAACTTATAAGTATGAGAGAAGGAACATGAAATACCTTTATTACAGAAGATTAATGAACAACTAATCAAATTTCTAGAGGAAAGTTTGCTTCAGTTGGAGCTGCTAGTATTTAAACCCAGAAACTCCACAATATCAGCAACCAAGAGGTACAGAAATGACAGGAAGCAGGCAAGAAGGAACAAGAACTGGGATACCAGTTATAACTCCTGGTGCTATTAATTGTGATGAAACTTCAAGGTTTCGTTCTTCCATGATAAAGATAATATGGGCTGTTTGTGTTTGTACTTCTGATTCTCCCTCCACCCACAGTAGTTTTTACCATCCATCTACTGTACAGAAGTACAATTGTCAGTCATTGCATGTTACACATTCTTTGTCCTGCTTGCCCGTTACTACACCTGCAGACACCTTATGGGGGACCTCAGCTAGTTAATCTCCTCAAGCAAGGGTCCGTTCACACAGTTTCATACAGTAGAGTGCTGTGCACAAAGGTGAGCTACACAATAAAATCCTGAACTGATGTTCACATGGCCACCTCTCCAAGAAAGATTTATCTGGAACATAAATCCAGCTAACTTTTGTTTCTTTTATTAAAGGGATCCAAGCCAGTACTTCATACTAGGCAAGCCATCTACTACTAACTTACAGCTTCAGTGAGGACAAGTTTCAAACAATGGAATCTAGTGGGAAGACATAAATGCTGAGGGGGTGCTCTTTTCTGGGAAGCATCACTTTCAGACTCTGCTCCCTTCTTCCTTGCGTACTTCTTCCTATAATAGGTTATACAAAGCTATATACCTAGTCTTCTCACTTGCATTTAGGGCAACTCAGAGATTCAATTACTATTTTGGAAAGTAAAGAAAACCTCTTGGGGCTCTTCTTTTTTTATTTTTTTTGAGATTTTAATATAATTGCATTTATCTCTTCCCTTTCTGTAATTCAAACTCTCTCATATTCCTCTCCCTATTCTATTTCAAATTGATCTCTTTTTTCATTTTTATTATACATACATATTTCTAAATACAACCTTCTCAGTTTGTACAATATCACTTTTTATGTATGTATTTTTACAAGGAAGACCATTTAATGCCAAATAAGTATTTGGTGTGTCTTCTTCTGAGGAAGGCTGTTTCTCACTCTCAGTATTCCATATTTGCCTATAATTCTTCATGTAAAGTTGAAGCCTCATGGTATTTTTCTGCCCACTTTGCGGTGTCTACTAGTATTATATTTGTTCAGCTCATATTTAGGCAATCATGTTAATGAGGTTTTATGAGTGTAGTTTCTGGAATTACCAAAAGACAGGGTCCCATATAAAACTCCCTGATCTTCTGAATCTTTAAAATCTTTCCTCTTTCTCTTCACTAATATTTCCTAACCCATAGGTGGAGGGGTGTCTTATCGATCTATCCTTTGGGACTAGACTCCACAAGTTGGCCAATTGATTGGTTGTGTTTTCCTGTAGTTTCCTCCATCTCTTGCAAAGAGAACTTTCCTTGATGAGAGGTGCATTATGAATTGTATTTATAATACAAATAAGAGTACACTTATTTGTATTTTAAAAATGTTTTGATTTTTGTTAGCAATTATGCTGGTTTAGTAAGTTAGTTTCCTTCATTGACCATTTTTTCATTAGCACCAATTAGTTGTTTTTCCAGTATGAGGTATGGTTTCATTCTTGTTGAGTGGGTCTTAAGACCACTTAGATAGTTGCTGGTTATCACCAAAGTATATGTGCCACAACCACACCCTTAGAATTATCGTGCTATGCTGGTAGTTAATATGTTTCATAAGCTTCGTAGCTGAGTAGGACTTTGCCTTGCTTCCCTCCTTGAAAAACTCACAAGATGCTTTCTTGTTCCAGAAAAACTAGTCTTTAGAGAAGAATACTTCAGATCATTTGCAGATCAGGTACTCTTGGTTCTGTTTCTGAAGTGCAGAATGTTTTCAGTAAAAGGAACTTATCATCTAGCTCTAACGTCAGGGTTGGTAACCAAGCACAATAGAATTAGACTATATGTTTTGGGAGTCCCTTGAAAAGCTATGACTGATGTGAGATTCCCCCTTGTATGCTGTGAATATTTTTTATTACTATTGGTTAATAAGAAAATGCTTTGGTCTATGGCAGAACAGAATAAAGCCAGGTAGAAAATTTGAACAGAGGTCTATATAAAGAGTAGGCAGAGTCAAGGAGACTCCATGTAGCTGCCACAGGAGAAAGGCACCAGAACCATTCCAGTAAATCACAGTTTTGTGGTGATACACAGGTTAATAGAAATGGGTCAATTTAAGATGGAAGAGCTATCTAGGAATATACCTAAACTATTGGCCAAGTGGTGTTGTAATTAGTATAGTTTCTGTGTGGTTACTCAGATATGAGCAGCTTGGAAATGAATGAGTAGTCTTATTTATATTTGACCAACTCAAGAAAAGGAAATCTTATGTCTTGTATTTCTAGTGTTTTTTAAGGTTATATTTAGCCCTTAGGAGGAGCATTGGCATTAAAGATGACACAAGATTATTAAAACTATATATATAATTACATATGTTATTCTTTTTAATATACATAACGGTAATATAATTCCTTTTTTCTTTGAAAGAAACTTAAGTTGTCTTAACTTCTTTCTTCCTTTTTCCTATATTTACCTCCTTCCCTTTCTTTACATAGTACAGTCTCTTTTTATGTCTCTGTTTAGATAACTTGTACTCCGATATTCTACTTTCTACTGTTTCCAACCCCCCTATCCTGACAATATTTTATTTTGTTATTTTCTGTTTATTTTCAGTCATTTCAGTCTATGTACTTATATCAGAAAATGAGTAGCTACCTCAGACAAGTACGTCCATATAACTTTTGTCTTTCTGTGTCAGGGTTACCTCACTCAATATGATCTTTTGTAGTTCCATCAACTTACTTGATGAAAATTCTTGATTTCATTCATTTTTGTTACAGCTGAATAGTATTACAGAGTATATGTGTACCACATTTTTATTATTCATTAATCAATTGAAGAGCATTTAGGTTGTTTTCATTTCCTAGTTAGAGGGATAAAGCAAGAGTAAACACAGTTGAAAAAATACCTATGAAATAGGATGTTGGGTCCTTTGAGCAAATAACAAGGATTATAAAACTGAGTCATATAGCATATTGCATATTTATTTTTAATTTTGTGTAATTCTTTGTAGTGATTTCCATAAAGGCTGAACTCGTTTGCAATCCTTCCAATAGTGAATGCCCCCCCCCCCCCAGCACTTACAGCATCTGTACTCTTTTGGAGAACTTTTCCATAAGAAAGATGAACATATTTTTAATATATTTCTTAGCCATTTTTCCCTTCTTATAAGAACTCTGTGCTCATTTCCAAGACTCTTCTTTTAAATGGGTCATTTTTTAATCATTGTTGTCTGAAATTTTATATCCTGGATATTTCTACATGTTCTTTTTTTTGTGCTGATAATATACTGTTTTCATTACTATGAATCTGTTTTTTTATCTCTAAGATCTTTGTTGCTGTTGATGTTTTATTCTTTTGGCTCTTTGCTGTTCAACTCTTTTCTCTTTTGGGGGCCCACCAAACCAGCGCCCAAATAAATCACCACAGAGTCTTATTCTTTCTTACGAATGCTGACCTTGGATTGCCTTGTTTCTAGCCAGCTTTTCTGAACCTAAATTGTCCCATCTACCTTTTGCCTCTGGGCTTTTCCCCTTCTCTAATTCTGCATCTCATTTCTTGACTGCTTATTCATTGTCTGGCTGTGTGGCTGGTGACTAGTCCCTAGCATCCTCCTTCCCTTGTTTCTCCTTTATTGCTCCTCTCCCTCCCAGATTTCTCCTCCTATTTATTATCTCTGCCCACCAGCCCTACCCATCCTGTCTCCTGCCTTGATATTGGGCATTCAGGTCTTTATTAAACCATCAGATGTTTAAGAAAGGCAAAGAATCACAGCTTCACAGAATTAAAGAAATGCAGAATAAACAAAAGCAATGCATCTTTATATTATTAAAGAAATTTTCTACAACATACATAAACAAAAGTAACATATCTTAAAAAATATTCTACAACATATTTTGAGCTATTTCTTCTTTGACCCAATCATCAATTGATACTGAGTTGTTTAATTTCCAAGAGTTTGTGTATTTACTAGGTATTTGTAGAGATTGTTGTGAACTTTGTGTTTCATTGCATTTTGTGATCAGGATACAGGAAGTGGTTTCAATCTTTTTGAATTTGCAAAGTTTTTTTTTTCCATTGGATGTGGCTTATTTCAGAAAAGCATTAATGTTTGGATGCAATGAACTGTAGAAATCTGCGAAGTTCATTTAATATATAATGTCAAAAAATTCTGATTTTTTTTATATTTTTTCTAAATGACGTGTCTATTGAAAATTTGGGATATTGAAATCTTGATGGATCGATGTTATCTAGTGTCTTTAAGTCCAGTTATAGATTTTTAAATGTATTTTTGCACCACAGGGTATGTTGTATATAGGTTTAGGATAGTAGTGCCTTCTTGATTACCTCTTTCAATTACAATGATGAACATCTCTTTATCTCTACGGATTAGTTTTAGTTTGAAGTCTATTTTGTCTAATATTAGGCAGTAATACCTGTTTTCTTCGCAGTCTATTTGATTGGAGTATTTTTAATTAGTTAGTTTTACTTAAAGCTGATGCCTATATTTAAAATTCAAGAAAATTTCCTGTAGACAAAAAATTGTTATATTATGGTTCTTGGCCAATTCAGCCTTTGTCTTTTGATTAAAGAATTGAGGCCATTGATATTTAAAGATAATGTGGTATATGTGCTCTTGTTTTATCAGTGTCATTGTGCTGTTGAATCTAGATGGCAAGGTTTATGTTCTCAGTGGTATTTTGAATTGTATTGGTTATGGATCACATTTATTTCCACAGTCTATGTACTTTGCCAATCCTCCTCTCCAGTTTGAAATCTCAAACAATGTTTCCTGTGGTCTTATCTATTTATTATTCTGTGTTTGTATGTTTCTACATGGGTGAGTCTTTTCTTAGTTTGTGTAAATTTTCTTATATTATTTTGCTGAATACCTGGTCTATGCCAGTGATTGAGAATCTTTTTCTTCTCCTGTGCCTATAATTTTAAGTTTTTATTTTTTCATGGTATCAAAATATCCTGTGTATTTTTTCTGTGCATTTTAAAGTTTTTCATGACACTTGCATATTTGCCTATATACTTTTTTCATCTTTGAAACTTAATATACTCTCTTCTGCTTGATTTATTCTATGTATAAGATTTTCCATTGAGTTTTCTAATTGGACTATTGAGTGTTTCAATTTTATTTGTATTTCAGGTTGGCTCCACTTCAATGTTTCTATCCCTTGATTACAGTCCATTTTCACATCTTAGATTGTCTTTGTCATTTTCATCAGTCTCATATTTCTTGGGCATCACTCCTGCATGTACTCTCCATAAGCCCTTTCACCTTGATTTCATTCATCTGTTAGTTTGGGTCTTCTTTAACCTCTGTGGAATCTTTGCAAATACTTTTAATTTTTCTTTACACATGTGTGTCCTCTAATTTATCTAACTAATTCTAATTCTCAAGCAATTATATGGGACTAGTACATTTTTAAGAAAGGATACTTGTTTGATCTTTCATATTGTTTATGTACCTCAAGGAATAAATGGCATGTGAATTTCCTTTGTTAATTTTGAGTTTGTTGTGGATGAAGAAGGTTTGGTGAAAAGAGAAGATGTGAAATATGATTAAATCTAGATGTTGGGAGTGGCTTGGGTAGAATAAAGTCAGGTGGGCAGAGAAGACTGGTTTGTTATATAGGATATGTTTCCTGTTCTAGGCCTGGGTTGGGGGGATAAACGGGTCTGGGTGGAAAAGTTTTGTGTAAAAGAGAACAGCCCTATGTTTATGGAATCAGTAGATCAGATCCTGGCTAAAGCCTAGAGTTCCTACGGAGTGCAGGAATGGGAGACCAGTCTCAGCTGGGCACTGATTGTGAGACTCAGGCAAGATCTTTCTAACTGTGGAAAAGGCATGAATACAGAAGTCATGGTTATTCCATGGGCTGGGCTAGACCTTAGAGGAGGATGTGGGAAGTTTGTAAACCAACTGGAGTGGTTGGGTGTCATGCAAAAGCACTTTTTAAATAACATAAAAAAAAAACACAAGATAAAGCTTGAAAGCCTCCTTTCCCCATTTCGCCCAAATCTTCACCCAGTACAAGGATATGAATGAAGTTAGCTCAGCTGTCATGCAGTTTGGAATAAGAAATAATATCCCATACCCATCATGATTTTTATCATGACGGGAAAGCAATAGAATATAGCTTTGTTTATAATACCAGAATTCAGGTAAATTCAGTGGCAGCAGATATTCTGTTAGGAATGAAAAGTAAATTCCCATTTCTTGTGAATCCTGACATTTGTTTCTGTTTGATTGTTTATAGTTTGCTGTTGAGTTTATTCCTCAACACTTTGAATGTAGGCTATTTTAAGGTGGGATTTCTTGCGTGGGGATATTGTACCACTTGCTTTAAAAATTCTGTCTCATCATATTGCATGAATCAAGCATCAGCAACTATTTCAATATGGGACCATCTCTGTAATGACTAACTTCACAACAGTGAATAAAGACCTTCCATGTCCCCAGAGTGCTGGTTATATTAAAAATATTACAGATTAATTGGGTTTCTCAAATCTTGGAATAACACTAGCTGGCATTTTTCCAGCACTGCCCCTAAAAACCAGTAGAGGAAATTCTGTCGGGAAGTGCAAAATGTTGAATTTTGAATAAAAGAATTTCTGTTCATTGTGTGCAGAGCAGAGAAAGAAAGGAGGGGTGGGCAAAAGCAGAAATTTCACCCACTGCTCAGACTGCTTCTTATTAGTATTAATTGCAAGCTCAGTGTTAAGTCAAGTATGTGGAGATGTGAGCCCATGAATAATAATGAAATTGAAGCACAATAATTAATAGAACAGAATGCTCCCCAAAGAGAAGACCCCCACTGTGAAGGGAGAAAAGACCTTGCCTTCCATAAGAGTCTCATATGGATGTTTGAACTTTGATTTTTCAGGGTGGAGTGAGGTGAAATGAATTCCACTTCATTAGCAATGCGGAGTGAGGGAAGCACAGTGCGAGTTGTTGAATGTGCAGAACTCGCCTGTGGACGACAGGCAGCTTCTTGGTCCCGATTCTGCTAAACACGGGAAACATTGTTGGCTTTGTTTTGTTCTGTTTTGTTTTTAAACACAATGCAGTTACGCAGAACCAGTCAAACACAAAATACAAAGGTTTGTCATCAGTTTAGGAGCTGGTAAACATGTGACCATTCTAACAACCTGAAGCTTACCCCGAGTCCTACCCCTTACGGTACCCAACTTCAGATCTCACTGAAAACAGTCTCATATTTGCTTGCATTCTCACCTACATAAAAATGGACATTTCACTTTGTGAATGTTTTAATCACTTATTAGAATAGATTTTTGGAAGTCTTTACAATTTTTAGTGAAGTAAATATTTGATTTAGGGTGAAGTATAAGACCAACAAAAGAAAAACAAACTGCTATGGAGAATAGAGTAGTTAGCAAAATGAAGAAAAGTATGTGCAGTTGAAATTCAAAAGATGAACAATAAAAATGTTAGGAGCCTAGGGAGAGAAGGGTCTGTGTTAAGAGCATAACCTGTTTGCAATGGAACTGATTTGGTTCCCAGAATTAGCAAGGAACAGCTTGTAGTCACCCTTCGCCCTTGCTCTAGGGAGTCCTACACGGTTTTCTCTCCAATCCACCACAGGCACACAAACACACACGCGCATGCGCACACACACACACACACACACACACACACTAAATGAATGAATAAATAAATAAATTTAAACTAATGTAAAAGAAATTTAAAACTTCTTTAAGCAATAGGCAATTTAATAATAACCACTGAAAGGAGTTCAAGAAAAGAAACATAACCCCCATTGTGTAGATTTCAGAATGAAACAAAATGGTGATTTCTAAATACAAAGGTAATTTTCTCAAACAGTGTATGTTAGCTCCCGTACATTTAAAGCTACATGATATATGTATTCTAGTTTCATTTCTGTTGTGATAACCATCATTACCAAAAGGAATTTGTGGAAGAAAGGGTTGATCAGTGCATCATTGAAAGAACTCAGAACGGGAACTCCACTAGGATGGAATCTTGGTGCTGAAATCATGGAGCAACAAAAGAGAGGCAGATTGGTGGGATTCAGGAGGGCCTGTTGGAGCCCCGAAGTTCATGCTCTCATTCCATTCTCTTCCATATACCCAGAGCCTGACCGACACCTTCATCTCATCTGTGACAAGGGGCATATTGGAGCTATCACAACAGAGGACAACTAACAGATCATAAGACAAATCACAAGTGATAAACCCTTTTCTTGGAGCAGTTTGAGAAACCAGAATTACTACTGTCATTGAGCAGGAAGATCCCCAGCACAATGGTATCGGCCAATAAACGTTAGAGGAAATAAGTGAACATAATGAGATGTGTTCGGGCACATGCAGAAAGTACACTTGAGTGCTCTGCTGCGGCAAAATGCCCTAGTTCAACCAACTAACAAATTCCCTGGAAGTGAAGACATCCCCACTGGACAGCTGGCCTTGAGTGAGGCCATCCATATAATGCATTGTGACAGAAATTACCATTATAAACAAATGAACATTTACAAATTGGGACATGGAGAATAGTCACAGCACTGAAAAGGATGCGCCTAGAAAATTTGTGATAGGGAAGAGATTTTCTAAATGAGAAATTTTAAAGGATTTTAAACACTTTGAATATGTGGATAAAAATAGGACCTTACATGTATATTTGCCTTAATTTTTAGTGTGTTTCTATTCCCAGAAGAAGCAACACTTTTAAAATAAGTAATAGTAGTGGGCATTTTGGAAGGCAACCTAAACTTTTAATAAAAGTATTATTGTTTTAATTTTAAATATCACATAGTTTTAATATCTAAAGTCATACCATGCTTTACACATAACGTAGCAGGCCCATTGATAAATGGCTTAGATGTTTATATTTGTTATAGATCAGGTGTCTTTCACAGCACTCATCTGTCACTGCTACTTGATTCAACTTGGAGGCGAGAAAGAAATCTAAGCTTTTCTCACAACTGCAAAGCACCTATCATATTTGGACTTTGCAAATTCATATCTAAGATTAATTAATCATGGGTTCAAACTGACAGAAAAAGTGCCTTTTCAAATGAAGAGACCTGAGCCAAAAGGGGCTAAATATTTCACCCGAAAGCTGAGATTTGCTGTCGTTGTCCCACCATTTGTACACCATGTATTGTTTAATTTTGTTTTGTTAACTTTTTTGCAGTTTGGTTTGTTTGATTCACTACTTTGTTTAGCACCTACATGTTTTGTGAGATGGAACCATTTTTCCCAGGTGAGGAGAAGAGAAGGGGCCTGCCATTCTCTGTGCTTGTTCTTTGCATGAAATTCAGTTTGGGGACACACAGTGCAAGATGGGGGTGAGAACAAGTGTCTACCCACACCCCTTTGCACACATCCCATTATAATTCTGGCACACAACCAAGCATTGTTCTCCAGTGGAAACAGGTAGTAACCTTTGCCTTAGCTATGAATATAAGAAGCCTTTTTGTGGACACGTTCCTGAAAATCATGGAAGCCAGTTCCCATATCTTCATTTCCTGTTCTCTAAGAATTAATTAGCATTGGCATATTTGGCCATTGGTTCCTCCTTTCTCTAAGTGCAAAGTCTGGCAGTCTATCACTCTCTTTTCCTCTCTGAGTATCTCTTCCATATCACCAATACGTGAAATGGGACTCATGGTACCTGTTGCGAAGAAAGAAGCATTTTAGTCTGAACAGATCAGTTATACAGTTGCCATTAAAATTTTTATATTTTCTCTCCAGTTGTATTTTTTGCAAAGTATACTGTGTGTGCATTTTGTGACTGTTTTTCAGTTTTTGAAATTAGAGTCATGGCTATCTTTAAGACTTTTCACTCTCCAAAACATATCCCTTTTTTTTGTGTCTCTGACCAAGCTTAGCATTGTATATAAAAAGAATTACAGACTTTTTAGAATACTCCTTATGTATTAGTTACCTTGGACTTCCAAAACAAAATGTCACTTGCTTAAAGGGGTATCAGAGAAGACAATGCATGACTGTCACACTCAAACCTTTCATGATTACACAGTGTAATAAGAATTAAATAAGATGATTAGCAGGAGGAGTTCAGTATTAGATACTCTTGGTGAAGGAAACGTAAATAAATATCTTTTCTTGAAGCAGTTAATAATTACAATATTTCTGTACCCAAAAGATACGAATCCAATTTGAGGCATTGATAACATCTATATAGTGGAGCTAACCAGGAATGAAAGCAAATAGGAAACATATCTATAACCTGTGGTACACTGCAGAGAAGTATATACACAAAAACAAAGTGGGGAAACTGGCTTTAAAGCAACAGAAAACACCATGTGTTCAACTAAGCCCGGCAAATGTAGACATGTGGCATTCAGAAGGAGTGTATTTAAAGCACAGCTAAGTGGAAGTGAAGATCTCTGTCTCAAAGATAAAGGGCTATAATTTTCAAAATGCACATGGCAAAGAAACAAGAAGGAAGTCAAGAATATCATTGAGAGTCAGTCTGAATATTTTTGTCAGCTCTAACAACAAAGTTCCTAAACTTCCACTGTGGTCTTTCCTTATGTAGCAAAGCCAGATTAGGAGACTTAACAGACTCAGAAAGCAACTCGTCCATGTGTATAAGAGAAGAGGGAGCAAACTTAATCACGTGGAAGGTTCCTGTGGAATTTCTGCTCTCATACAGTCGAAATGATTTGCCAAATTTTCTACACTTACTCTTCTTTTTATTCTTTCTTTGTACCAATGCATGCAACAAGAGTGAGTGTCACTCTGAAAGCCCTTGCAATTGCAGCTAATGGGAGGCGACAACGTGGCTAGATCCTATGAATTCATGAATTTAACACCTGAGAAGGCAAGGGGTTTTGCTCACATTTCTAAGATTAAAAGAAAGCACCGTTCTGATTAGTTTAGTGACTCGGAATTTTGGTAATGCTGCTCAGTGGACAGTCTTTAAGGGAAAGGTCACTGTGTAATTTCAATGACAATCAGATGACTCTGACCAGCAGAGCCCTATTGTTGAACCCCTGGGCCAAGCATGATATGACCACACCAAGGACAAAAGGCAGAAACAGTTTACATTGCTTCCCACAACAGCAGGTGAAACTCTAAGTCAACTTAACAAACATCCATTTCACTCCATAGATAATGAGGACATTTTGGATCATCACACTGTAGGAGAAAAGAAGAAAGAACTATTTCCTCACACAAGAGACATGAGTGAACCCAGGGTGGGATTGAAAAAGATGAAGTGTGCCTAATGATTTGATGACTGAATATACCATAAATATCTGAATTAGCCTATCTTAAAAAGACTTTTAGATCAAATAAGTGAAAAACGAAAGCTAGACTGATACCTTGATATTGTGAACACTATTGAAAGTCTTAAGTGAGATGTCAGTAGCCATGATTTGAGGGATGCGGCAAAGGCTGAGTCGGTAAATATACTATGGCACAAGAAAGGGGACCATACTTGAATCTACTCTACCCATATAAAAAGATAGATTTGGCAGTGTGTGTTGATAACAACCTCAAATGGGAAGGCAGCAAGGAGGATTTCTGGCCTTGAGGGCCGTTTAGTCAAGCCACTCAATGAATCCTGAGTTCAGTGACAACCTGTCTCCATAAATAAGGAGAACAACTGAGCAAGTTACACTACTTTGACCTCTGTTGTCTTCATTGTGAACCAGCACAAACACCACATACATAGATACATAGATACATACATACATACATACATACATGCATGGGAAGGGAAATGGGAATAAAATGGAGGACCCATTGTTTTTACTTCCTAGATGCCACTTTTGTTCCCATAAGCAAAATATAACATGCTTGAGTTACAGTCAGATATTGGCATGCTGGTAAGCCTGGGTTTTAAGATCACAAAAACTTTCCAGATTCCATAAGTATCCAAACTTTGGCCCATGGCTACATATATCACAATGTATTTGTCTCATTTTTTATGTTGTAATGAATACCTTGACAAAAGATGGTATATTTGTCTCATATTTCAAGCTTATAGTCCATGGTTCACGGGATGTCAAGGTGGTAGTAACTTAAAGCAGCTATTTACATCACACCCAAAGCATAGAAGAACACACCTGTGCATGTTTCCCAGTACTCAACACCCTTTGTCCTTTTTTATTTATTTCAGGGCCCAGCTCATGATGTGGTGCCATCTGTATCAAGAATAATTCTACCTCAGCAAACCTAAATAAAATAATCTCTCACAGGCATCCACAGAGGTTAACACGCCCCTCCCAGGTAACTCTAGATTGTGTTAAGCAGACAATTATATATAAGCATCATACACAGGACAGCTGCACTTGTAGCATAGCACTTTTATAGATGATAACATTCTGCCATGTCAAATATTGGATGCCGCTGGAGATGTTTGAAAATGCATGGTCCTATAGGGAAATAGAAACATGATTATGAGAGATACTATGAAGCCATAAAGAAGAGTTCTCAGCTTTATTGTAGAAGAAGTTAAAAGGTATTACTATGCCCTTAAAGGAGACTGATAAATAGAGTACTAAATTTCAAGAATAAAATGTATTGTGGTTTGAAAAGGTAGGTGAAGAAGAAGAAATGTTAGAGATTAGATGATAAATTGGATATTGGTGATTATATGAAAAGACACACAAAACTGCTATAAATCACCTGTTTTTTTTAAAGTTGTGTGCCTGGATGTGTGCATGCATGAGTGTGTGCTTGAGTGTGTTATGTGTGTGTATGTGTGTATGAGTGTGCATAATAGCATTCTTACATGTTGCAGCTACCCTAAGTTCTTCCTCCAACATATTAAGAGTCATTTGCCCCTGCATGTGTTTGACACAGCCTGCCACTCCTTTTACAACTAGCTTTTCCATTTCCATAGGCTCAACAAAGGTACAAGAAGAGCAGTTGTGATGTAGCAGTATTGAAAATGACCACGATAAATGGTGTGGTTGAGATATTGAATGTAAATAAAAGGCTTATATATTGCAAGGATTTTGTCTGATCTTGGTCTATTGGGACATGGCAGAAGATTCAAGAGGTTGGTCCACTGAAAGTAAATGATGTCCCTGAGAAGATATAGGAATATCAGGGTCTACTACTGTCTGCCTTTCTTTAACATCTCAGTTGCTACAAGGCATGACTCTTTACCATACATTTCTTACAAAATAGCAGAGCCAACAAACCAAGAAAGAAAAATTTAAATACCTGAGCCAAAATGAGCCTTTTTGTCTTCAATTGCAAGATGATTGTGTCAGGTATTTTGTTACAATAATGGAAATCTAAACAAAAGAGAGCTTTAGGAGTGGAAGTGAGAAAAGCATCATCGACAGCACTAACCAGATGTAGTCAACTTATGCTTTAGCACAAGCGTATCTTCTTACAATCCTTATCAATCAACTGGGTGTAAGAAGGAAATGTATGTTCACACTGCTCTTGGCAAGTAGGTGAAGGGAGAGAAACTAAAAGCTGCTTCCATGAATGGCTTCCATTCATGCTTCTCTCTCCTTTCCTGCATTATGATCTAAATCACTAGGCAAAACACCATGAGGACAGTGCGTATAAATTATAAAGATATGTTTTATAATGTTTGTGTCTTTAGTTCTTTGATTGTGTGAAATCTGTGCTTCAGAAGGGCTGCTCTGCACGCCATCAGCAGAGCCTCCTTCCTGTCATTTGTGCCCTCTTCATGCAAATCCTATTGTCACAGCCCCGTCGGTCCCAGGTGCCATCCATCTTCAGCCAGAACGATTGCTTTATTACCACATTCATCAATTTGTGCTCTGGGCTCCAGTTAGAAGTGACTTGGAAAGACAAAACTGTTGCCTTAGTAATTGAATATGAAAGTCTTATTAGGGACCACTTTCACTAATCTGAGATGAAAGTCACTAATGCGATATGACTTTAACACTGAATAAGCAACAATAAATTCTGATATGATGTGAATATTAATAGATGCAACAGGAGAGTGTTAATATGTTAATGTGGTGAGATATTGCTAACGAGATGTGAGGATTGCATTTAGAAAGCATTAATATCACCTCACTGCAACTCCCTGGATTTGCAAATATCATGTTCTAAGATAGCCTCTGTCTAGATTTCAGGAAGAAACCTCTTGTTCTTGGAGCCTTTACCACAATAAAACTCTGTCTTGTTTTGATGTTTTTGATTTAAAAAATATAAGCAAACAGTTACTGAGTGAATTGCTCTTTTCTCAATCATTTTCATCTATTAATTGAATCACATAAATTATGCAAAAGTGTGAGTTAACAATGGGCTTGATAACAACACAACTTACATACATTATAGAAAGAAAGAAGAACAAGTGGGAAGGCATAGATTCTGAGTACTTCCTCATACCACCAGAAACTTCCATTCCTCCTGTGCTGTTTCTAACCTTTCATGCTTCATCCACAGCAGATATCTTTCTGTGTTTCAGTCTGCCATACCACTGCCAATTTCAAAGAGATTCATGAATCGGGTCGTGAACTTCATGTAACACATCCAAGTACTTGAGTGACCTTTGGTGCTGATCCAAGTTTCTCCTATTTTAGTGCTTTCATTTTGTTACAAGTCATGTGTCTCTGAATGCATGACTAATGTCAGACAACTGTACTTTTAGTGGCTGGTGTTGACATCAAGAAGTGGCCAAAAACCCTGTGTTGATCTCGGTGTTCAGGACTTATGACAGTGAAGTCAGAGGTAGTAGCTTGAGATAGTTAGTGTGTTTACCTGTATGCATGTGTGTGTGTGTGTGTGTGTGTGTGTGTTAATGTCTCTCTTTATATGAACTTTTCTAGCTAAACAAATTTAAAAAGCAATTCAATTTCAATTTGTATATTTCAAAGCCTACTGTAACTAGGACCAATCATGACCAGTTTTAAAGGGCTTATTTACTGAAAACAGCCTTGTAGCATTCCTCTTCGTCTCGTCAGCTCCCCATGTCTACAGACACCTCACAAATACTCATTCATTAAAGTTTCATCACATCAGCTAACAATTGTATAGTCAGTGTCTACTTGTGCAATCCTCTGTATTAGGCTTTCCTGATTACTAAAAATTGTGAAATTTAGATGTTCTTCAATCTAGAATATTTTCATTCTGAACCTTTACAGATAAAAAGGAATATGTAAAATTGAAATATGAAATGAAATTCATAATTCAGATTATTGAGTATAATTTGTATTATTTTAAGTTAGGGACAGAAAGATAATGTCTTAGGAATCACAATTTAAGAAGTGAGATTTTATACACTGGATTGTTTCAAAACAGAGCAGTCACAAAGACAGCTTTGGGTTTGTTTAGAGTATGGTATATTGTTGAATCAAAAACAATCTTAAATCAGGACTGAAAAAATGATTATGTGGATACAAAACCCTCATATGGTTCCTGGCACACATATCAAGTAACTCACAACAACCTGTAATTATAGCCCCATGAAATCCAAAATCCCCTTGTAGCCTCTGCTGATGCATGTAGTTACATGCACATATCAGTACATGTGTACACTCTGGGACACATACACATATGCACACATATGATAACTAAAAGTATTTATCTAAAACCTGGAAAATATAATCACTGTCTCAGTATTTAAAGCAAAAGAACCCAAAGCAGTTTTTGCTAACATTCCAATTTAAATGTCTATAACTGATAAGGAAATCAAAGTGTAAACAGTATCATGAGTATTACTAGTTTATTTATTTACCCACTGCTACCTTCTGAAACTAGATCATTCTCTTTGGCCACACAAGAAGATGAAGAAGACTGGGTCAAATGAGAACAAATGGTTCCTCAGGATTTCAAAACATTATTTCTATGTAGTCTACAAATTTATCTTAAGGAGCATTCTGTTCTAAGAATTGCAGATAGGCTAGAATAGCATACAACTTTACAGACAGCTTTCCTATTGGTCAACATGGGATTAAAATGACATGTTACACATGATCAAATCAAAACACTGAAAAGAGTGGAATCCTTACAGTTAACAGTTATGCTTCAATTGTTGAATCATTGCCTTAACTCAAAAAAAACCATTATTAGTTCAAACATAATCAAGGCTTCTATATATTTTACCATCCCATATCTATGTGAAGTATACGAGATGTTATTAGTGTTTCTAACATATACTTTATACAAATAAAGATTGGATGAGGAAGAGACATAACAGTTGTAATCTAGCATTGAGAAACTTTAACTGAGGACCAAAACTTTCAACACTGCAGAGCCATTGTACATTTGTGCTGCAAGACCTCCAAGCATTGGTGATAAGGTCTTCCATGCAGAGTTTTAAGCAGAGGGTATCTCACCCCACAAACATAAGTGTTCTCCAAAGTAAACTAAAAAGATAAAAAAAAATGGAAGGATGGTGCCTAGGATAATTTTCTACAAGAAAATTCTTCCATATGAGTCTTTCACTATGTCAGTGATGACAGCATTTGCATGGAAAGTTTGGCATTAGAATTTGCTCACATGGTACCCTTCATCTTATCATATCATTGTAGGAAAGTCACATAAACCAGGGGATTCCTTCTAAGAATGGTATACTAGAACACAGCAAGTCAGAGGTAGATCTCACCATATGTCAAATAGGTGGGACCTGATCTGTTTTTCAAGGCTCCAATAACTTCATGAGAGTTATGAATATATTGTTAGGTCTTGAGTAAATTTCTTGTTTTCTGTCTTTTAAATATGATATTAATAATAATGGCTATTTGTAGATGGAGACTGTTCATTTGTTTTCTGACTGCCCAGACACAAATAATCACATAGAAACTATAGTAATTACAACACTGTTTGATCAATAGCCTATGCAAATTCAAGCTAGCTCTTACATCTTAAATTAACCCATTCTATTAATCTACATATCACCATGAGGCTGTGGCCTATGGTTAAGGTTTTGGGCATCTGTCTGTTTCAGCAGCTACATGATGTCTCTTTGACTCTGCCTACTCTGTATATCTCTTTGTTCAGATTTCCCACCTGGCTTTACTCTGCTAAGCCATTGTCAGGAAAAGCTTTATTCTTTATACAATAAAAGTAACACATATAAAAAAGAGCATCTTAATCAGTTATTGGGTTGAATTTTATAAAGATTAAATGAGGTAGGTTTCCTGATTATAGACATTGCCTTATCTTTTGGTAATAACCTAGAATTATATGGGGAAAAATTCTCAGTACTAGATTGTCTTCATCAGGTGAGTCTGTGGGTATGTCTGAGGGATTGTTTTCATTCTGGTATGGGAGATTCTTCTGTCTATGTGTTGCTTTTATTGGTAAATGAATAAAGAACTGCTTTGAGCCTACAACATGGAAGAATAGAACTAGGTGGGGAAAGCTAAATTGTATACTGGGAGAAAGAAAGGAGTCAGAGGGAAGTCATGGAACCATCAGAGACAGACACTGGGAACTTTTCCCCATAAGTCACAGCCACATGGTGATATATAGATTAATAGAAATGGGTTAAATTAATAAGTAAGAGTTAGACAATAAGAAGCTAGAGATAATGGGCCAAGCAGTGATTTAATTAACACAATTTCTGTGTTATTATTTTGGTTCTGGGAGACTGAGACAAACAAGTGGTCTTCTCCAACAGGTTGGCATGCCAGCATGGGTAACTACATCCACATAAAAATCTGAGGAGCTTAAAACTCATTCTAGACACAAAAATACAGAGTTTAGCACATCTTCTTGCTGTTTGTTGGTGGTGTGCCACAACTCTATTTTTTGTTTTGTTTTGTTTTTATTTTTATTTATTTATTTATTTATTTTGGTTTTCACTTTTTGAGACAGGTTCTCTCTGTAGCTCTCCAGTTCTTTTAGAGAGTTTTTCCTGATTCAGCAGTAGCAGAAAAAAAATCTGCAGTTTTGAAATGCTGGACTTTTTGGGCCATGCTGCTGGCATTAACTCTGACTCTTTCTAGAAGACTGGCTACGGAGCATTGGAGTGGAGTCTCTGAGGCAGACTGCTACAACGTGGTTAATGGCAACATAGACTGGCTGTGTGCCTAAGAATGGGGCTATGAGCATAGCTCTCAGAGGCAACAAACTGCTCCACCATGCTGGACTGGGTAGAGCAAGGAAGTGGTGCCTTATTTCCCTAGTAATGTGGCAGCTGAAGTTCATAAGAAGGACTTAGCATTTTAAGAAATGTTCCTGGACAGTAAAAAATTACAGATTCACAATAAAACAGATTCAGACATAAAAGACCTATAAATGGGTCACAGTGTTGGATAAATATATGTAGGCTTGGGAGAGAGAAGAAAAAGAGTATAGAGAGTTATAAAAAGAAGTAAATAGTTTTTTTTAAACAAACAAAGTCATTAAAGAGCAAAATACAGACAGTCATAGATTAAAGGTGTAAAGAAATATAAACCACATAATGATGGACAATACACAGAGAATCTGGATTATGAATATTATTGTATTTTCTTTAAATTTTTTGAATGTAAAGGAGCTAAATACAAAGAGACATTTCATTGTATGGGCTGCTAAACTAAACCATTATGTATATTATAAAGGTATCTTGACTTCAAGATTTAGATCTAAGGATATGTTGCTTTGGAAAAGAAGTTCTTCTTTTGTCTCCACAAAGTATGAGCACCTGTGGATTAATTACAGGCTAATATGGTTTGACAGAACCCAACCTCCAAAGAGGTCACTGTGAACACCCTCAAAAAATTACTTTGTCCAGTTAACAGCAGAAAGAAGTTTGAACAAAACTATGCCCATATTCCCAAATACTGTTTGTAAATGTTCCTTTACATTTATTTAAAGGGGGATATGCTATAGAGATGGATACTTTGCATTGGTATGGGTCTTGGTTTATTGATATAAGTTTTAGTTCAATTTTGTTATATTTCTGCTCTTAATTAAGCTATTGTGTTTGTGCAGTTCACTTATAAATGTAATGTATAATTAAGAAATATAGGTTAATAGATAATCATCTATAATAGTCAGGATTGTAGTCAGTTAGTTTTTCTAGATATATAGAGATATATTTCAGTTAGATACTCTTCAAATATTTCAGAGACCTCCAGTATAAGTTTTAAGAACTTAGGATTTTTCATGACAATGAGACACATCTGTTCCTGGCAATGCCAATTATTTTGAGAAGAAGATTGGTATCGAAGAGGCTCCTTATGGAGTTGGTTAGCCATTTGGGCGAGAAAGTGCTCTAGCCTGGACTGCTTCATGAACTGGACATGCAGGAACCACAAAGCAATGACTGTAGAACTTGTCCAAAGGTGAGACTATCCAGACTACCCTTCGAAGTTCCTGCTTCATAAAAGGTCTGCCAGACATTTTGCAGGACACAGAAGAAAGTGACTGAGTGACTGACAAACTGCCAATATAGGCAGAACTGTCTTTGAAATTTCCTGCTTCATGAAATAGTCTGCTAGATACTGTGGGCCTGTAGGCTGAAGATAGATGCCCCAATGGTACAGAAGAACTTTGGGTGACTGTCCAGGCAGTAAGATGTCTCTGTCAATTCTAGAGTTTTGAAAGTTGCTTACAATGTACTTTTTGTTCACTTAGGTAATATATATTTCTGGAGTCTCTGATGGAGTTGAAAAATTTATAGTTATAGTTTTCCTTAATTATAATAAAAGATAAAGTAGATATGAATATTGTAACTGTAACACTTGCTTGTTAACTGTTTTGTTATATGTAATTTTACTATGTTAAAATTAAAGCCAACAGAAAAGGAAAAATGGTGTGGGCGGTCCTTCTGTCTATGTGTTGCTTTTATTGGTTAATGAACAAAGTACTGCTTTGAGCCTATGGTAGGGAAGAACAGAATTGGTGAGGAAAGCTAGGCTGTATGCTGGAAGAAAGTGGTAGAGTCAGAGAGAAATCATCGAGCCACCAGAGACAGACTTCACCAGGTATGCCATAGCCACATGGTGATATACAGATTAATAGAAATAGGCTAAATTAATATGTAAGAATTAGCCAATATGAAGCTAGAGCTAATGGGCCAAGCAGTGATTTAATTAATGCAATTTCCGTGTTGCTATTTTGGTTCTGAGAGACCAGGACAAACAAATGGCCTCCTTCAACATCATTGCCTTAATTGATGTGAGAAGAAGACCTAAAATGACAGTGGGTGGTCCCACTCCCTGGTTTTGTTCCTTGTTCTATGTAAGATTAGAGAATGCTAGCTAAAGATTACGTATGTTTTTATTTATTCCTGTCTCCCTTGAATGTGTCTAGGACCTGACTAGTTGCTTTAACATACTATTGCCTTGACATCTCCAAAAGGGATTGTAAGTTACAAATATGAACTAAAAAGTCTCCCCTGAACTACATTTTGTTGGCATATTTTATAATAAAAATGTAAAAAAAAACAGTATAAGGTATATCCAAAGATCTTTTTTGAATTGTTGCTTATTTGTTTAATACATGACTCTCACATTCCACCTCTTACATTCATGCAAAGGCAAGGGATGAGCATAACCTCTAATAACTGGGAACACTGCAATAAAAGTTGCATCAAGAACTGTGTTGGCAGTTCCTAGTCACAGCTTTGACAGACATTTGGCATGATAATCTGCAAGTTTTACACCCAGAGAAGCCAGGGAGAAAATAGACAGGGTAGTGAAGGAGTCCTTGATTCATGTGACTGCATGAGACAAAGCTGAGAACTGAGATCACAGGAAATGCAGCAAGTGATAGTTTATTAAATACAAAAAGTAACTAATTTAGTCAGAAACATTCTTTGGCTACAATTATGTTCATCTGAAACTATTTTTTTTTTCAAAGTCAAATGTCTGTAGTGCTAAAATTATTCATATGGAAAAGAGAAGCTTCACCCAAGTCTCCTGAAATTAGATATACACATCGAGACTGAGTGTGTTCAGTAGAGAAGACTCCTAGCATTGGAAATACACATGGAGACTGAGTGTGCTCAGTAGAGAAGTCTTCTACCATTGGAAATACATATGAAGATTGTGTGCGCTCAATAGAGGAGTATTGCAGATGTTCTTCTAGAGATCTCCCATAACCACTCACTGCTAAGTCATTTTGGAATAACATGTCAGATGGAAAGTACTGGGAAAAGTGTGTTCTCTCCTCCCATTTGCTCTTTTGCATTGTGATGTCCTAAAGAGAGTTACTCAGTCATGTACTCCATTCACCTCATTGTTTAAGACAATTCTTCTCTCAGTAACTGATATAAATAAATGGTGACATTGTCAAGTGGGGACCAATGGAGACTCTGATGTATGATGTATGACGAGAACTAAGGTTTAAGAAAGTTCTCAGAACATAGCTTTGGATAACAGGATGACCATTGCCTAGAATTATCAGCCTTGTTTTTCTAGAAACAAAACAAATCTCTCAAAGCAGAAATCAAACATAATTTCATCATAACAACTTTTTCACGTTCTCTTTAAAATGAGAAAGGCTTTACAGGATTCTGCATTCATGTTGCTCCTGCTCACAGTTACTTGGCATAGATACTCTAGAAAGATTCTTACAAGACCGTTCTTCATGGCAGGGAAACCAACACCAAGGTGACTCATTTTTCTTTGAGTCAAGTGTGTTTGGTAATTCCTCCTAATACATACTTTCACCTTTAATAAAATAGCCCAGCTATACAGCCATCTATTTCTGTTTTTGTATTTCTCCTGTATTAAGTATGCATATATGTTCATAATTGTTTATCTCTATCACCTATCTATCTGTTTAACTATCTATTTATCTATCTATCTATCTATCTATCCATCTATCTATCATCTATCTGTTATCTATCATCTATTCTCCATTTATCACCTGTTTGTTTGTCTGTTTATTCACCTCATCTGCTTTTCTGCATGAACTTATATTAATATTAATAGGTATATTAAATATAGTATGTAGTATAGTTACATTTGATTTTAAAACATACACAAACTTTTACTTTGTTTCCTCAATACTTTTGTTTAGAGTTCTCTGTGTTGATGCAAATTAATCTACATGATTTAAAAGAATACCAAGATCCTATTGATTACTCTACTACTGATTGAAACACCTTGAGTTTCCTGTATTTTAGAAAAGGGTAATGGACACATTAGTATGGATGCCCTTTATCAAATGTTCAAATAACATTTTCATGATCTTCACATAAGTGCTAAAGCAATAGACTCTGTTCAGCTTCAGGTGTGTCTAGTTAAACTACCTTTAACAACATTAAGAGAAGATGATTTTTTGATATTTGCTCTTTGATTGCCTTTGACATCTTCAATTATTTGTAGTTTTTTCTTTGACCCCAAACGTCTTCATTTCAGTGATATTTATACTTATTCCTATCCAATTTTATTGTACTCTCTAATGTGACATATTGTTTTCATGATCAGTTTTGTAAAAAGTGTTTGTTGGTGCAGTTCAACAAATAACAAGAAATTATTATTCTTAGTTTTGTAGTCTAGTCTTCTTCATTGTTGATGCTTTATTCATGTAAATTTTTAACTGTCTTATCAGCTTCTATTGGAAAAGTATTGTGGATGTTTAGAAGGAAATTGTGTTATGCTTAGGAATTCATTTACAGAAGACTTCATTTACATTAAGACTTCCATCAATGAGCTTGATGTGGATTTCCAGTGTTTTGGAACTGTGTTTTCTTCATTCATTTGTTCAAACTATTCCTGTAACTGTGTATTTCTTGTATTTATTTGTAGTTCCTTAAACAATGCTGCTATTTTTGATATTGCAAAATGTTTATATTTAGAAATTTTACTATTTTTTATTATCTTTTGATTTTGTATTTTCAAATTTTAATTGTTTGAAGGTTCCATGAATTCACAAAGCAAATTTTCATCATTTTTCCCTCTCATTTGCTGCTGTCAACTTCCCTCCTGCTAAAACAAGTCTTTCATATTATGATTTTAAATTAACATATAATTTCATCATTTCCCCCTTTCTTCCTTTCTTCCAATGCCTCCTTTGCACACTGCTGTCAAACATTTTTCATGCTCATCATTTTAATTTCAATAATTATGGTGAAGCATATTATTTTTTGTAGTATATTTCTTACATATTCCTTTGCACATATTCTGTGTCAAATCTTGTAGGTTCTTTACAATATAAATAAGTTCACAATATAAGTAAGTTATCCAGTAATTTACCTCAAATTACATGTACTCACACACAGTCAAGCCTACACACATACACAGATCGTCTGTGCAGACATATATGCACATATGCACATAATTAAACATTCACACATGCACCAGATGCTCACATACCACAAGGACACAAATATGCACACACACACACACACACACACACACACACTCACACATGCACACGCACACACACGTGCATGCACGCAAACACATCGTTATATTGTACTCACAACTCCCTGCCCTGCACTGGCCATTCTTTTAGGAGAGTGAATGGAAATAGTCTGCAAAGTCTGAGGTTTTTGTTTTTTTGTTTTTCTTTTCTTTTTTTTGGCAAGAATCTTTTTTTGTACTATTGCCACCTTTATTTTGATGATTATAGAAATTGATGCTTCAAACCCCCAAATCTCTCTTATGTTGTCCATGTTTGTCTTTTTCTTTTGTTATGATATTTTCTTGAGCACTTTCTGAAGATCCTAGTGTATGCGTGTGAGGCACATATTTTGAAATATGTGTTAATTTTCCTTACTCTTGACAGTTTGCTTCCCTTTTCTTACAGTGTAGGCTGGGAGATTTTGGAAATGTCCACTAAGTGTCCTTTGTCTAGACTTTGATAATGTAGATCTGTCTTTTTAAATTTCTTCTTTTTTTATTGTGGTTTACACTTACTCTTAAAGATAATACGAAGAAGAGTTTTTTGAAAAAAATTTACTGTAGGCTGCAGGTCTGCATTTTATTTTAGAAAATCTCAGGACTTAGTCCTCAATGAGTTCCTCCTCATTTCAGCAAATGGCTGAAAACCCAAACCTGTGTGATCACTGTTCCACACATCCACACATTGTTTTTACTTTGGAAGAATTTTTTCTGTTCAGAAACCAGGATGTATTAGATAGTTTAGGTGCTGTTTGCTCTCACATCACTTAACACCCTTGTTGGGGTATACTGTCAGCACCATCTTACACACCACTGCCAAGGAAACAGCCCACTGTGAAGTTTCTTCTCACTCCATTAGCCCACAGCCTCCTAATTCTATTTACTTTTGTAAGCTATATTATTCCCTGGTGGTCAGTCACTGGGAAACAGAGAACAACAAAAACAAAAACAAAACAGCCAACAACAAAATAATAGTAGCAGCAGCAGCAGAAAAAAAAAAACTGAAGAGTGTTTTATCCCATGACACTTCACATCTTAAGGTCCTTTAAAAGATATCTGTTACATTTGTCACTAAGGTAAGAACTTACAATACTTTCTTGGACTTTTTATGTGTAGAATGCAGTAAGGTGAAAACTTCTCTGCCAAGGTGTAACATGAGTGGGGCCTGTTTGTTTGTATTTTCTGTTCTGCCCCGTCCCCCAGCTATTTAGTCCCAGAGAAAAATCACACTGAAATCTCTGTAAGTTATAATGCTGATTGGCCCGTTAGGTCAGACGACTTATTAGCTAACTCTGACATCTGATTAACCCATTTTTCTGATCTATGTTAGCCATGTGGCTCAGTACCTTTTTCATTGGGACAGCTCACATCCTGCTGCTTCGGTGATCTGGGCAGGAGTGGGAGGAATCAACTTTCTCCTCCCAGAATTCTCCTGCTCTCCTTGCATTATTTCCACTTCCTGTCTGGTTTTCCCACCTACACCTCCTGCCTGGCCAATCAGCGTTTATTTAAAACATGATTGACAGAATACAGGCAATTCTCCCGCACCACCAAGGTTTAGAAGGCTTGTATATTCATGCATGATATTAATCATCCCTACAATGTTGCCCTCCCACACCAAGTACCTCAGGACACTTGGGATGCAGGAAGAGAATGTCAGGTCCTGGCTTTCTGGAAAAGTGTCACATATCAATGGGACAAGAACAGGGAACCAACAGCATATAGACACAAAGGTCTGACTCTGTATGTGTGTGTATGTGAATGTGTGTGTTTTATTGATTTTTATTGAGCTCTACATTTCTCTCTGCTCCCCTCCCTGCATCTCCTCTCCCCCTTCAACCCTTCCCCAAGGTACCCATGCACACAATTTACTCATGAGATTCTGTCTTTCTCTGCTTCCCATGTATATTAGATCTATGTAAGTCTCTCTTAGTGTCCTCATTGATGTCTAAGTTCACTGGGATTGTACTTTGTAGGCTGGTTTTCTTTGCTTTATATTTAAAAACCACCTATGAGTGAGTACATGTGATTATTGTCTTTCTGTGTCTGGGTTACCTAACTCAGAATAATGTTTTCTAGCTCCATCCACTTCCCTGCAAAATTCAAGATGTTTTTATTTTTCCTGCTGTGTAATACTCCAATGTGTATATGTACCACATTTTCCTTATCCATTCTTCAGTGAGCCAGGTCCTCTGTGGTTCTGAGTGCACCCGAGACTGTGAACTCCGATCCAATAGACCTGAAGGAGAGACCTTTGCAGGACCAACTCCAAGCTAGGGACCTCTGCAGGAGGGAATCCAGACCAGGATTTATAGAAACAGCTCAAAGCCAGTAACCTAGGCTGAAGTAGGCCTGAGACACCAAACTCCAAGGGAGCAGAGCAAAGCCTGGAGTGCTGAGCTATCTCCATGAACACAAAGTAACAAACAGGGTAACTACAAATGTGGCACTGACTGTAGCAAGAGAAACAACCATCTGAGCTTTGGATTCACTGGCACCAAGAAGATTAATAAACAGAATCTCAGACAGCCCCAACCATTAGAGGAAAGCATGAGTAGAAAGGTAAGAACACATGCAACACCACAAAGAACAACACAACACCAGTTAAATCTAGAAACTCTGTAGCAACACGTCTTGAACAACCAAATATAGATGAAGCAGAAGAAAATGACCTAAAAAATAACTTCAAGAGAATGTTTGAGACTCTTAAAGAGGAAATGAGAAATTTCCTCAAAGAAATGAAGGAAAAGACAAACAAAAAATTGGAAGACACCTGCAAATAATTTAAAGAAAAATAAATCAAACATATGAAAGAAACTATTCAAGACTTGAAAACTATAATACATACAATAAAGAAAGCACAAGCCAAGGGAATTATAGAAACAGAAATCATGAGAAAACGACCAGGAGCCACAAATGCAAGCATGAATGGCATATACAAGAGATGGAAGAGAGAATCACAAGCACTGAAGATACAATAGAGGAAATAGATTCATCAGTTAGAGAAAACATTAAGTCTAAGAAAAGCTTAGCCCAAAATACCCGGGTATGTGTGTGTTTTGAAATTAGAGTATGTTTAAAGGTTAATATTTTAGTATTGATTTATTGATTTAATTGAAGTGATTGTTATGTTCAGTCATTTGGTACATACCAAAGAACAATTACTGTAATAGAAAAATAGGGGGAAAGATAATTATCTACTTTAATCATTAAAATATAAATGTGTCTAGTAATTATTGTTATATGACTTGTACTTTGAAAGATAAAAGTAGTTTTATAAGTGTCATGCTTTTGGCGTTTTAGGTTTCCACTTAGACTAGTTCATGCTGTCGTGTGGATATTCTTGTACTCAGGGAAGGTAGAGAAAAATACTTTGTCAAAAGTTCATTTCTTTCCATTCTGGACTAAACACCAAGGAATCAAACTTGCATTTCTCCTTTCAGACATTGAAGACCCATCAACAGTGGTTAAAATGTAGACATAGTTTATATAATAATTTTATTACCTAAGTTTCTAGCAAAAATGTCATAACATTTTGATGAAAAGAAATCCAGTGGGGATTAAAAGGATTTTCATGAGGAGATAAAATTGAATGATAATTCTCCTGTGTCAAGTGATCACTAAATTGATAATATCCCAGTATTAAATGTTGTACTTAAGATGAAAACACCAATAATATTTCAGAGAAAAGCTAAAGTCTTTAGAAAGCTCAACTACTATAACTACTACAAATTTTTAAAGTATATTTTAAGGATAGAATATATAAATGTTTAATGAATTTCTGCAGAAATATGTATATTTAATTTGAGATTATGGGTTTTATCCATTGTATTTCTGAATGTTAAACTCATGAATAAAAATCATTTTAAAATGTCTGAGAGTTAGAACCACATGCAAATAACCCAGGGATGAGCTCCGTATTGTGTGTTTAATGAAGAGTGGTCAGTCTTGAAACCATTTACACACAAATAACAAATATGCACTCTGCAGGCTGTGTGTGTGTGTGTGTGTTTGTGCGCGCGCATGTGTCTGTGTGTGCATGTAAAACAGAAATTGTCAAATAAAAAGAGGTTGTCAATTTAAGAACTTAGAAGGGGTAGGAAGTAAGGTATCTTGGAGGGCTCATGGGGAGGAGTGAAAAGGGGAATGTGATATAATTCCATTTCGGTCCTTTCAATTAAAAATAATTTTAAGTTAAGGAAAGAAGAAATCAAACAAAGGGTGTCATTGAGGACAGTACACGGCCAAGAGTTTTCAAATTATATACCAAGGACATCAAAGTTCCATAGCCTGTCTCCAGCATCACAGTAAAGACATACACTTGGTAGACTAAAATTCAGGAATGTGGTTAAAACTCGTTATGTTCCAGCCATAAGCATTAGTTCTGGGGAAGTAATCAAGTATGGGTCTCTACAACTACAACATCCCTCACAACATAGTGAGTCACCCAGGGATGTGGGCCAGATTTACACCACAAATATTGGCAAAAACCAAAATCAGAATAGTGCTTTGTTGTTTTTTGTTCTTTTGTTGTAAAGGAACCTTTGCAAGACATTTATCTGTGCAGAATATCACTTAATCCTTCAATAGGTGTTAAAATTTAGTCTTGACGCCTATGACACCAGCAGGAAGATAGTCTAAAGATGTCTTTCCTCAGTCTTGTGCCAAAACTCTAGCATAATGAAAAGCAAAAAAAAAAAAATACAAACACTATCAGAGACTTTCTCACACCCAGCCAGGGTGAAAATGTAATTAGTAAAAAACGCTAGGCACAAACGTTGTGGGCCAGTACTATTCAATCAGAAAATGCTGATTGAGCATATATAAGCACAATCAAAGCCTTTATTTAAATAGGGGTTACAGTCCTAATAAAACACAAAGGGAAGTAGGGGCATAGGCCTCCTAGACAGGTAATGAAAGAAAAAATTAAACTCATCCAATTACATCTAGGGAAAAATCCATTACCTATAACAGAGAGAGGACTGCCCCAGGAAAACTCAGAAGCAAACTAATAATGAAGGCACAATGTCCTTTCAACAGATTCTAAATGAGCTCTAATTTTCTTATATCCACCATTCCCAAACTATATAAATTTCAACTAAGCAGAAAAAAGTGACATGCTAGCACAATTGTTATTCCAAACAGGCCCAGCTGCTTGCTCACCTTAATTAGACCTAGTCCCGAAAGGGAGCCAATCTTTCCTCATTTTCTTCGATGAGTTAACCCGATTTTCCTCAACTTTTCTTTCCTGATAGATTTTGCAGTAACCTTTCCGCAACTGTCGTTTTAGATCCTCTCCTAGGAATCACAATCAAACTGGATATTTAGTCAAAGAGGAGTTAGAGTCAAGTGACAAACGGAAAGAGAAAAAGAGGTTGCTGATTGGAAAAACGGTGGCTTTATTCACCTTTCTTTGGATTCCCGTGTGTGTGTGTGTGTGTGTGTGTGTGTGTGTGTGTGTGTGTATGGTACGGTGTGCACATGTGCGTATGTGTGCATGCACATATATGTTAATATTTGAAATTAAGGAGTGACTGATTCTGGACAAGAATTATAGATTATCTCCTTTTGTCTCTTATTCCAATATTTTATCAGTTTTTTGAATTTTTTAAAAGCTTAAAAAATTTGAAAAGCTACATTTTTATAGGAGAGTATAGACTGTTTTGTAGATTGCAAATATCCTTAACCCCTCTAAACAGTTGTAGACAGTCAAAGTGCTTTCATCATGCCCTGATTTACTGGATATTAAAGTCTTTAGAAGCTTAATACATCTTCTAAGACTGCCTTTATCTCTAACCCTGTCGCTACGCACTAGTTGTTCACCTGAAATGTTTATAAATGAACTCTGACTTCTGCATATAGAAAAGTCCATCATTTGATAAGGTGAGGTAGGCAGAATTAAAGATCTCTCACTGTGAATTAACAGGGTGAATACTCAGACTGAGAAAAGGGTGGAGCCGGTAAGTTCATAGCTGATGCCACAGCTATGAACGAGCATAAACTCCACTCCACGCAAGTAGGACAAAGGAAAATGCCAAATTAAATTCAGGCCGATAACAAAGTAGAAAGCTGACAGCATGCTGTCAGGTGTGAGGTGAGTGTAAAAGAAGCAGGGATGGAGAAGAATTCAGAGACAGACTACAGAATTCTTCTCACAGAAGGGAAACTTTAATCAAACTTTAAGGCAGACGAATACCTTAAATAACATTTGGAAAAGCAGATAGGCAAAGCCCTGTAAAGAAATCTGATCGAAACTCGCAAGCACATATAAGCTGCTGCGTTCCAGGCACTGAGGAAACTTCAAGCTAATCCTGACCACACACTCTGCACTGATCACTCAGTTGAAAGCTCACAGTGCTTACTGGCTACCTGATTTATATTCCTATATTGCCATCAAATCCGGAATCTTTATTCAACATATCATTCATACAGATCATTTCTTAGGAGTAAACTCCTAAGGAAAAGAGCAGCTTATGATATTCTTATGTCCCCACAAATGCCTTATGCTTTCCTGTCTGACCCCAGTGCTTTAGGTAAAAATAAATAGAAATATCAGCCACATTGATTAGATGATGAACACAAGAAGATACAGGAAAAAAAGGTGGAGAAAATTCAGAGAAGGAGTAAGGGAAATGGATTGGATCAGCTATACAGGTTCATGGCAAGTTATCAAAATGAAGAACTCAGAAGCATAGACAGGATTCTCTCTCCAGAATAAAGCAGAATCTCATCCCTCAATGGATATATGATAGCCTGAACTATTAACTATATTACCAGAATACCATTAGGGCATTTGAAAAATAAACTTATTTCAAAACATCTGACAAATAATCTTAAAACAATTATGCACTGACTAAAAAAGGCTAAAGTTAAAAAAAAAATCTGTCAATAACAATCCCCTCCTCTAATCCCCTGCCTTATCAGTGCCTGCCTATTTGTATCCTCTTAGCAATACCTGAGGGGGCGCTTTGATTCAGAAAAAGCAAGCTCAACCCAGATGTCTCCCAGGAAGTTGTTTTTAGAAAATCAGTCACTCTGAGCACATATTTTTCTTCTAGTCCATTGACAAAGTATCTCAGAACCATGGCAAGCATTCTTCCTCACCAGCCCTCTTCCTTCTTTTCCCCTCGCCTTGTGTCTCTCCTCATGTGCAGCAGTCACATGCAGCCATGCCACCTCTACAGCAACAGAAGTGAGCTCTCAGGAAGTGTGACTGTTCCCAGAGCTGAGCTGCCAGACAGACATTTGCTCAAATTAGCTTAAAAAAAAAAGAAAAAAAAAAGTTGTCACATCTGTGTATGTGGGATGTCTTTGGAATGTAGAGAGAAAGAAAACACAGAAGTGTATTCTTTCAAAAATCTGCTTGTAAAATGCTTGCCACTAACTATGGTAGTTTTGATGTGTGTGTGTGTGTGTGTGTGTGTGTGTGTGTGTGTGTGTGTGTACGATGTGAAAGATGGTTTGTGTGAAATGGGTTAATGCACTGATCGCACAGGGGGAGACAGGTAGGCAGAGAGACCGAGGTTGGTGAGACCTTAAGATTTATGAAAAGCAGAAATATGCCATCAGCTGAGAAGTCCAAATGAGGCCTGTCTGTGAGTGAGCTCTCAGTAAATAAGGAGGTAGGAACAACAGCTGAGACACTCACACATAACGTGGCATCCCAGCTGGAGCTTACTGGCGAGCACTGGGCACAGTCACCTCCACATTTCCAGGATCGTCATAGACATAAAACAAAACAAAGGAAAACCAAACACACAACAAGCAAAATACAGCGTACAGTGAATTCACTGCCTATGGCACAGGATCACAAATACCCGACGGCTCACTGATGGAGTGTCCCCAGTTTTCATCATGCTTAGACTAAAATACCAACAAAAATACAAGCAGTTGATCCTGTAGTAGATGAAATAATCAAAGGTCTCAAGTATAAAGGAAGAAATCAGAGATAATTAACACACACCTATATAATAAGTTGATACAGTGAGACCGTCTGTAACTTATGATGAATTGTCAAATTCAGGTGGATAAAAACGTGTTCACTCTCCAAAGAGGTTTCAGCTATTTCCATCCTCCCATATACATTTTAACAACTAAACAACAAAATAGCCAAAAAAGAAATATTAATCCCAGGATATTTTCCATTTCTATATATTCTTATCTTGAATTATTTAGAAAATAGGTGTACATAAAATCCACAAGAGGAATTTTTTTCTAGTCATTATATGAGCAACCTTTAGACTCAAGACTCTGAAACAAATGCTTTGGGGATTGCAAGACATACAGATTAGAGCTTTTGTTGTCAAAAAATTGAGATTTTGTACTTACCAAAAAAAAAAAATGTATCTCTCCTTCCCTTCTACTACCTTTCTTTTCTCCTTCTAGTTTTCTTCTATCTTCTACTCCACTCTGGGCTGGAATGGTAATAATTGTTTTGTAAGAAGTCTGGCAATGATTCTCACCCTGTACCCTACATCCCGCTGCTGATAACATAACCAAACGACTCTCTTCGCTGTAGAAGAGATGGATGGGTACAATCCATTTTGAAAAGACTAACATACACTGTTCTTAATATCACTTCCTTGAGGAAGCTTCCAGTTAATGCCAGACTCTGTCACTCACTTTCATAGGGTTTTCATCATTCCGGATGTAATTAAATAATCAATAAGCTTATTGAACAACTGCCTGCCTTCATGGAATGTAAACTCGCTGAAGGAACAGACCTAGGCTTCACTGCTTCCCTCTTCTTACTTCAGTTGAGTGACTAATTGAAAAAACAAAAACTAGGAAAGATATATGTCTAATTATTTTACTTCGTGGATGCTACTGTGGCCCATAACTTTAGATTATTCCTTTATATGTGATACCATTTTGTACATGCATTGCAGATTCTGAATTGGTATGTACATATTTTCTTTCTGGTCATAAAATCTTGCATGGATCCCCATTTTCCTATCTTAATAGCTCACAGAGATACTTATTTTCTTTTCATAAAAGCCCATATAGATGCACATTTTCCAATCATAAAAGTCCTCGTAACTACTCATTTTTCAATTAGATATTCTGGGCAACAATGAAAATTTCAGGAAGATAAGAACTGTAACAGAAAGACAGAAATGAGGAGAAGGAGACTGGGGAGATAACCAAAGTGCATGACTCTTCTGTACTCCATTATGCTGCGAGAGGAGCAGGAGTTAGCATTTCTACTCAGGACAAAACTGAGAAGCAAAACATTCAAGATATTCCAGAAAGCAGAGAAGTCTGCATGGTCTCCGACAGTTCTTCCACTCTGTTCTTGTTTGCTTTTTCTTTCTGTATTAAAACATTGATTAAGAGAAACTCTCAGGAGGAGAGGATTTACCTAACTTACATTTGCAAGTCACACCCATCAGACAGAGAAGCCATGGCATGGATTCAAGATATGAACAAATACGGAACAGTTTGCTATTTCTTCACTCACTTCCATAGCTTCTCAGCTTACCTTCTTACATTACCCAGCTAAACCTGCAGAGGGATGGCCCCAAGCCCAGGGAGCTGCACCCCTCTACACGCTTCATTCTTCAAGAAAATGCCACAGACTCACAGGTTTATCTGATTAAGTAAATGATGCTTTCTCTTTCCAGTTATGTGTAGCTTTGCTTCACTGTACTTGTGAAATTTTCATTTTTTGTTGTCATTTTTTAATTTATATTTCTCTATTTCTTTATATATTTTCAGTCATAATGAGGTTTTCCTGTGTTTCCTTGCTTGATTTTGCTTTTGTTTTTATTTTTCCAAATGAGCTGTGTTACCAAATTTGACATTAAACCAACTTCATAACAGCAAATCCTAAACAGTCTAAGAAAAAAAAAACAAAGAAATAAAAATAAAGGTTAAAAATACATTAAATTTATGTTCAAAGTTATCTTTTCACTTTAGAAATATGTAGATTTTGTAGGCAAACAAACTGAAGAAAGGATATTTGTGGAAAAGGAGAAAGAGAGAGAGGGGAGAGAGAGAGAGAGAGAGAGAGCAGAGAGACTATTCATAACCATTTGCCATTGGAAGAAAGAGACTTGGTATTTTGACTTATATAAATTTCCAAACTTCAGTATTAGGTACAGCAGAGGATGAGGCAACAATACATTCAACATACCCAAGATGAAACACATTAGAAATCCATAAAACCAAGCCAGTGTCAATTTTGTTTAAATTATTGCCCTTCAGCATCCTAGGCATTGGTTGTGTTTAGTAGAACAGAATAGCCTAAGATGTTATTTCCCTCTGACTAGATGCAACTTTTATTTTGTTCAGAGTTCTCACATATCAAGTAAATTGTGTTAGCCATAGGGGGAAATTTCTGAGAATCAAAGAGAAATTCATGTTTTATAATTATTACTGGAGAATGGGAGGAAACAAGATGCAGTTGCAAAGAGCTGGCTTGTCTGAGAGTTTATAAGAGCAGAGACGTAACCCCCAGTGCACTAATAAACAGGGTGCATGGTTGACCTGGAGCCAATTCCTTTACTCTTAGAGGCCCCAAGGTTTATTTTTCATGAAAATTTTGAAGTAAATTAGTTACTGCCTAGGAATTCTGTGTTTTAACTCCTTATGATGGAAAAGGAGTAACTAGGAAGAATAAAAGCCAAGAAAAACTCCCCTGGGGAAAGTTATCATGACTGTTTTGTTTTTTTCTGCTTTCCTCATCTAAACATGATTTCTCACCAATTTAACATTCTAGATGATCATTTTCATTATTTACGATATTTTGCTGTGATTTTTTTCTACCACATTGTAAAATATACATGTTTGGGGAACTGCTGTTTAACTTTAGTTCATCATTTACAGTTTGATGCATTACCAATTCAGCACACACTGATGCAACTAATTAAACAAAAGTAAACTCATATGAAGTTTCATTATTATTATAATTGATTTGTAACGGAGTAATGCCACCTTATATGTTACTTTGTTGACAAATTAAGTTAAATATTTCTTATTTTTAATGCATTCCTTGCAGATAATTTCTCACTTGCAGGAAAAAATTTATTTGACTGTAATTTTTTTTGTGGCCTTCTGCATGGAGAAATATTTTAAATTAATGCATTTAGGACTTGCTTTGTTTCTGTTGTGACTAAATGTTTAATTGAAAAAGAATAATTTATAATGTCTAATTGCCTTTTCCAAGATCAATTATACCAAATTAATACTGGGCACAGACAAGAAATATCATTGCAGTCCTGCCAGACTGGGTCACTTGATTCAGATAGTGCCTAGAAGCACATCTGGGTGGAGAGGAAGGTTATACTAATAAGCGAGGGAGGAAGGGAGGGTGATAATGTGCAAGGGATGGGAAGAGTGTGCTAATAAGCAGAGGAGGGAATAAGTACGTAAACATGTAAGGAAGGAGAGGACACTGCTAATAAACTAGAAAGGGGAGAGCAACCAAGGAGCATGGGAGACAAGCATACAAATACTCAAGGGAAGGAGACAGGATCCATTTGCATATTCTCTGTCAGCCACAGGGTCAGCATCACCAGTACCAAATGAATGAATGAAGTCAGAGAAACATTGGTTCCCAATGAGTGTAGGTAGGAAAGATAAAAGCAGTAAGTTTGCAGACCCAGAATAAGCCTGATTTTTCTACCTCCAGTCATGAATATTTAAGGGTTAGCTTGCCTGGGTATCTGAAGAAAGCACATAAAGGCCCCCTGTGTGGCCATGGACATAGTGAGCCTAGAGTCAGTGGCTGGGAATTCATTCAATGATGGCACCTTCTTTGAGACTGAATTGAAAACTGGATTTAACTTACAGTTTGCATGTTTTTCAGATCAGAAAATGAAGAGATAAGTTCTCAATAAACACTACAAGAATGATTTATGAATTTAAATTTTTACATTTTTTTCAATTATTCAAGAAATAAACAGAAGATCATGGTTTTATTTTGTTCCCCTGGGAGAAGACATATATAATGGGGTAAGGATGAGTTCCAGTTACTTTTGACAGAAACAGATCTAAAAGCATCGGGTGGAGATTTTCCATTTGATGTCCAGGTAAGGAAGGTAAAACATTCTGGAGGAGACTAAGGGAAGTCTTTATCTACAAAGAATGAGTAACTGTTTTAGAGGAACAGTTCACGAATTTTCCTGATTTTAGCTCACTAGTGTATCTGATGACAGTGTATAAAGAAAATCACCTTGGTTCATTGGATTAATGTTTCAGTGTTACTTAGCCATGACATAAGTCTTAGATAAGCGATACCTCAGACACTGACACGTTTATTACACAAGCATGAGGACTGGGGTTCAGATCTCCATTACCCATATGACTCCAGAGAGTAACTGATGCCCTCATATAATCCCCAAGGCACAGATTTCTGAGACAGAGGGTTTCAAGAGCAAGATAGCTAGCCAGGATAGCTGAAACAAAGAACTCTGTGCCTTAGTAAACAAGGGTGGACTAAGGAAAACATCTACACACACAAGCAGATATACATACACCCATGCAACATGCATAGCACACCACACACACCTACACATGCTGAAATAGTATTTTACTTGCACTAAATCTTTATAGATAGGTAGTGTTGCCAATATTTTTAGTGTTTGCTCCATTGTGAAGATGACTTTAAATTGGGTACATGTAATGACTTATTCCTAACACTTGATTGAATCTAATATAATTTTTGATGTGAAATGTCCACATTTGACTTTCTGTCTGATATACAAGCTGAGTTTCTATGTTTACATATTTGAAAAGTTCTATGCAAAATCTGAATATATTGTGATCTTCTAAAATTCTACGACTTATATAACATAATTGATGTGAGATTTTCCTTTGTATGCTATGAACATGTTTCAGTACCATTGGTTAGTAAAGAAGATGCTTTGACCTATGGCAGGGAAAAATATACTTAGGCTGGAAAACTAAGCTGAATGCAGGAAGAAAGAAGGCAGAGTCAGGCAGATGCCATGTAACCACCTAAGAAGCAAAATGTGAGATAACAAACTACAAGCCCTGTGATAAAATATGAAATAATAGAAATGGGTTAAATTAAGATGTAAGATCTAGCTAGGAATATGCCTGAGCTGTTAGCCAAAGAGTATTGTAATAATATAGTTTTTGTGTGATTATTCGAGTCTGAATGTCCAGAATACAAAAGTGTACTCTCCATTTACATAAAACCTCCTACAACGTTGCTGAGGGGAGAAAGAAAAAGAGAGAATTTCTTTCAAATAATAGATAAGAGAAGTTATACTAAAATCATTATGTCTTATAGGCAATACAAAAATCTTCCTGACTCGGTATTGTGAGAACTGGAATTATGAGCACATACTCTCATACTCAGAATGGTGTCTGTCAAATTCAGATACTCCATGTATGTTCTTGGCAGAAAGATTGATAAGATGAAGCTATTTTTGTAGTATTATATGTATTACTGAAATGGGACAATATTTACAACATTTCTTTGCATTTTCTTTTTAGGGAAACTCTTATTGTGATTGTCAGACAAACAGGAAAAGTTTCCACTTTCAAACTTTTTCTGCCTCACAGAACTTTAAGGCTTTATCAAAAGAATCTCTTCAGGGAATAAATACTTGGTGATCAGGGATGAAAATCGTGCACCAAAAAAATTGGCCAAGGTATTTCAGAAACACTGGTATCTTTCCTTGTATAAGTTACTATTCAAGGACACCATACTGAAGTGAGGCATCTTCAAAGACTGTACTCCATGGTCATAGTGTCTTAGAGAGTTAGAAGAGAGGACCCAATCACATTTTATAGTCTTAATTTAGCAAGTCAAGTTCATGTTGATGTCACCATTAAATATGATAAGGAATAGTAGCAACAACATTCATCTAAAATGCTATGGTTTACTTTTTGTTCTTGTAGTTTTGTTTAATTAACTATATTATATTTCTATCTATATTGTCTAATTGACTTAGATTTTATGGATCCAATAATTAGTCATATATGAAATAATACCTGATATTTCACTGAAAAAATGTAAACTCATTCATTTCTCGGTCACACAGATCCAAATAATCACACAAAAACTATATTAATCACATTGTTTGGCCTATTAGCTCAGGCTTCCTATTGACTAACCCTTGCATTTTAAATTAACCCATTTCTATTATTTTATATTTTAACATGAGGCTTGGGGTTTGTTACCTCTTGCTTCTTGGGCAGCTACATGCCTGACTCTGCCTTTTTTCCTCCTCTATTTCTGCTTGAAATACCTGCCTTGCTATTTTCTGCCCTGCCATAGGCATAAGCAATTTCTTTATTAGCCATTGGTATTATTCACAGCATGCATTGGAGAATCACACATCATTTCCTCTTTTCTGTCTAGATAAAAAGGAAAGTTTTAGCTTTAATATCATATAATTCATATAACAAAACAAATATCAAACAAGAATTACAGTTACAATATTTGTTTATGAATCTAAAGTTTCATACTTAATTTTTCTTTTCATGACTAAGTTTAACTGAAGGATAACTGTCTTTAACCATATCAAAGACCTTAGAAGAATATAATATTACCTGAGTAAACAGGAAGTACATTATAAGCAACTTCCAAAACTCTAGAACTGACAGAGATATCTCATTGCCTGAACAGTCAACCAAAGTTCTTCTGTACCATATAGGCATCAATCTTCAGCCTACAGGGACATAGTATGCAACAGACTTTTCCAGAGGTGAAAGCAGGAATTTGAAAGACTGTTTGCCTATATTGGCAGTTTGTTAGTCAGTTTCTTCTGTGTCCTGCAGAGTGTATTACAGATTCTTTCATGAAGCAGAAACCTGGAAGTACTGTCTCACTTTCTTTAGGCAAGTTTGACATTAATTTTTCTGTGGTTTCTGCATACAGAAGAAACCATACCATTAAGCAGTCCTGGCAAAAGCAGTTTTTTGTCCAAATGGCTAACAAACATCCATAAAGAGCCTCTTCAATGCCCATCATTCTCTTGGAATAGACTGGTGCTGCTAGAGTAGACAAGATTGACTATCAATAAAAGATAAATTTCTTAGAACATTTTAAATGCCGTATTCTGTAGGTCTTTTAAATCTTTGAAGGTTATCTATCTAAGTAAAATATAGCTTAGTATAAGTAGAAAACCTAACTAATGTAATTAATAGTTTTATTTTTACAGATGACTATTAATCTGTATTTTAACTATACATTACATTTTAAATGAGCTGCATAAACATAATAAATTAAACAAAAACAGAAATACATATACACAGTATATGTATTTCAATAGACCAAGATTCATAACAATGCAAAGTATTTATCTTTGTATCATAGCCCCTAATTTTTTTAGAAATTGACTTTGACCATTAATTATTTATAACCAATCTTTTTTAAATGAAACATTCATAAATAATCATTTTGGGAATTTTAGCATTGTATTCTCCAAACTGCTTCCTGCTGTTCGTTGGGTGAAGTAATTTTAGCGTTCATGGAGACCTTTTGGTGGGTTTTGTTTCATCAAACATTATTCTGGAAGGAATTCACAAGTTCTTATCTCTTGTGGTAACAAAAGCAGACCTCCTTTTCCAAAATAACATATTTGAAGTCAAGATACCTTTATATTGGTTTAGCTTAGCAGTCCCCAAAATCAAATGTCTCTCTGTCATCAAGAAATTTAAAGAAAGCACAATAATATACATAATCCAGACTCTGTGTGTATTTTCCATCTTTACATGTTTTTACTGTATTATTTTTAATATTTTATTGTCTTTATTCCTTCTATATATGACTTTGTGTACTCTTTCTTCTTATAAGCCCAAGGACATTTATCCAACACTGTAACCCATTTAGACATCTTTTTCACCTGAATCTGTCTTTATGGCATATCTATAATCATTTTCTGACCAAGAACGCCTTTTTTTAATGCTAAGTGGGCATGGCTAGGACAAACTCTGCAGCCATGCCTGTTTACTCCATCCAGCCTAATATGGCAGAGTCATTACTGCCTCTGCAAGCCATGCTCAATGTCCCAGCTCCAGGAATGCAGGGGGTTTATGTTGTCATTAAGCAATTTGTAATAAGCTAGCTTCAGCAGACTCCACTTAAGCTCTTTGTAACAGGACTAGCACAAACCAGGAAGGTAGCTCTTAAAAAGCCCAGCATGTTTTTCTGCTAAGGCTGAGTCAGGATACCTTCTCTTAAAGGAACTGTACCTCTGCTTGTCTCTAGCAAACAGAGTCCACAAGAGAAAATGCTGCTACCAAAAAACTGTGCTTAACTTTTCTCTTTTGTGTCTAGAATTCCTTCCAAAGCTCTCTCATGTTTTATGTGGATGTTGTTGGCCCACATTGGTGCCGTTATGTAAATGAAGAAAGATGCCCTATAGCTTCCCAAGAAACAAGAAGTAACAAGCCTTGTGTTTTGTATTTTGTTAGGCCTGACTCTGCCTTCTTTCCTCCTTTATCTCTGCTTCAAATTCTCACCTTCTTCTATTTGCCCTGGTATAGGCCAAAATAGCTTCTTTATTATCACACAATTAAGACATATTCACAGCATACAGAGGGGAATCTCACATCAAAACATATTTCATTGTAGAAGATGTAAAGGCCATATTCAACTCACATTATGCCAAATAAACATAAAACTTGAGTATCTGTCTCTGTAGGAGCAGTGATTTGGGGACCATCTGTACATGTTTGTCATACTTATGATATTTTGAGACAGCTTCTGTATTAGTCAGGATTGTCTGGAATCATGGAGCTAACAGAATGAGTTCTATTTCCCTTTCTCTCTCTTTCCATATATATATATATATATATATATATATATATATATATATATATATATATATGTATGTCCATGTATATATACAATTTATATATTTGTATATAATATAAATTTATATATCCCCCATATATAGGAATTTATTGTAATGACTTACCTCTTGTAGGTCAAAAAGTGCTAGCAGTGAAAAAAAGTTCAGCAATCCAGTAGTTACTCAGTCTCACAAGGCTAGGGTCTCAGCTGGTCTTCTGTGTATATGCTGGAATCTGCAAGAATTAGACTCCAATGGCAGCAAAGAAAATTGATTTACTGACAAAGCACAGGCAAGCACTTCAAGAAGGAACACATTGCCCTCCTTCTTCCATTGTTTAACCTTCCATGATTAAAGGTGTGCCTTCCAAGCTCAAGGTCTGGATGAAAGACAAGTGTCATTCAGTCTCAAGATATAAATCAAAGGCAAGTTGTCTTCTTGCCTCAAGACCAGGATCATGAGTGTACCCTCCATTGCTGGATTATAGTTCACTCCAGATATAGTCAAGTTGACAACTTAGAATAGCCTTAGTAGCATCTAAGCTATATCATTGTCTATAATTCTTTGTTTTTCCTAAACCTTCCCTCTAAATAATCACACAAAGAGCATAGATTCAAAGAAGGGCAACAAATATACCTTAATTTTGTAATTGTATGAAGATATGTCCTGGTTGGAGATGAGTAAATAAAGAGACAAAGCAAATAAAGAGACAAAGCAAATAAAGAGACAAAGAGGCTTTCATGGAGCCAACGAGGGGACATTGGGCTACTCAGTTCTCAACTGAGAAAACAAATAAGACAGGGATAGCAAAAATTCACCATCAGTCTGTCGTGTATCATTGAAATCAAAGGTTCTAAGACATCTTTCACCAGGTGAGCATCTAGTTCTGATATACTAGAGATTTCAGCACACAGACACACTTGTCTGCAGTTCAAGTGGGTAAGGAAAAGGAAAGCTAACAATATAACTTGTTTATCTGATTCAAGCCAAAACATCTGTTGTTAATGATTAGATGTTCAGCTTCCAATTTTCCATTGAATGTTATTGCACATTTCTAATGGGAGCACTGTATGGTTGTTTTCCTCTGCATGTGGATTCTAAGTAAACACAGCTTAGATTGAAAGCCTAGTAGAGAAAGAAATCATGTTTAATGATGGCTAGAAGATTCTCCCTAGGCCCTGAAGAAAAACTCAAGAGGCCAGGTCAAGAAACAGGTCAATTCTTGGCTCAGCATGGCTTTCGGGTAATGGGTGTGCTCTGTGGGACTCACTCTGTCCAACTGAAAAAGAAAATAGCTGACTTCCCTGGAGGGAAGTCTAGATAAGGATGAACTACTCTTTTCTATTCACTTTATATAAAAACTTGAATTGGATGCAAAGTTTATAAAACACAATTCAGGTTTTCTCTATGGTAATAAATGGGCTGTTGGGATAAATGTTTCTTTCCTGGAGAGTTTTATGTTTCTGTTATTGTGGTTAGTAGGAGTATCTTAAATCACAATTTTTCATGCATCCTATTCACCGTTTGGAATTGGCTGTATTGATTGCAGGTAATTATAATTGTATTTGTCAAACTGCATCATCTGTGTGTCAGGTATATGGAATTGTATGACTCCTAATCTAGAAAATTAAAAGCGGGATATGGGGTGTGTGTTTGTCTGTAATGTGTAGTGTGTGTGTGTGTGTGTGTGTGTGTGTGTGTGTGTGTGTGATAGCCTTAAAATAACTTAACCTCTGGTAATTAGGTAAGCTATCTGTCTATGTTACTATCATCTATTTCTCTCTATGTATCTATTTGCCACTGTATATACTCATACTTTATGATAAAGAATACAAACACATACATGGTAGCATATACATCCTTATGTATATAGTTGCATTATGTGACATTATTTTTAACACCTTCCTATATACTTACAGATAGTGACTACATATGTATTTATATTGTTATTGTATGTGCCTGTTCAACTGAATGTGCACCTCTGTGAGCACACACACATACACATGCAGAGAGAAAGAGAGAGAGAGAGACAGAGAGAGAGAGAGAGACAGAGAGAGAGAGAGAGAGAGAGAGAGAAAGAGAGAAAGAAAGAGAGAGAGAGAGTTAAATTCAAAATATACGTGAGAACTAAACTAGAGCACTTTGAAATCATTGGTAGATTTTCAAAATAACTGCCCAGCAGTAAAGTCATCCTGACCTCTTTGGTACTTTGTCTCTTAATCAATTGAAACGAATTTGTCAAAGTAATAACTTCCTGCAAAAAAAACGTCATTTCCTAACTTCTTTTTATTTCCATCTTGACTCCAATAAGAGGTCATATCACATCTTCTAGAAGAATTGTTGGACATTACATGCAATGACAGGATGCATCTTCCGTTTCTGTGAATAGACGTGATACTGGCTAAAGTCAGATCACACCTTTCTTCCTTCTGACATCCTTCTTTCTATAGCTGTCTTTTAGATAATCTAACACAAATTGGAATGGACATATATATTTAATAATGAGTTTGTATTTTAAGTACTGTTTTTACACACTGATTTCAATTTTTGAATTTATTTTATATTTATTCATTTATTATTATTTGTGTGTGTGCGCACGCGCATGCGTGCGGGTACATGTGCCATCATTTTATTTCATGGTTGTGGAGGTCAGAAGGCAACCAAGTTGTGTTTGACTTTCCTTCCACCAAGTGGTTTCTTGGTATTGAACTCAGGGTACCAACCTTGGTGAGAAATTCCTTTATACTCTGACCCACCTGTCTGGCCCTGATACCTATTTTTAAGATTTTGTCATTCTAATATTTTCACAACTTATATTTGTATTTCTAAGTCAGAAATATGTTTGACGTGTTCAGAAGATAGTGGCAAATCACCAAAGCACTGGCCTTTAAGATGTGCTGATTACCTAGCACGCCATGACGGTTTCTTTGGAAGACAGCAGTGGCTCAGAGCACAAAGGGGGTGTACACAGGCAGCTGTGGGTTTCACAATAATGGTAAATAAATGAACCAAGGGCTTCGAAAACTTGGAACTGGGAGCCCAAAGAACTAGGAAAATTCAGGAAGAATTCCTCCAGGAAGTAAGGAAACTAAACAGGTTGGACATTGGATGTTGTGAAGGTATGAAAAAAGCAACCCTGTGTCATTGCTGAATCACTGAACCCTGTTGTGGTACAGCTTTTTAAAGTGAAATATGTCAAGACTAGAGGTTGGCTCACGCTGTTCCCATAAATCTTTGTTTTCTCGTCAAATTGAATGAAGCCTCTTCAGTGATCCAACCCTTTTCTCAGTGTGACTTTATGTTTTTCTGCTAAATGACCTAACTTTTCTGCATTTCACTCAAGCACCTTTGATTTTGTTTTACTTAAATTCAAACCTCATATAAAATGCAATCAAATTAAGACTATTAGTTTGGTCGATTGCAATTCATGTAATATGTATTTAACACTGACAAAGCTAATAAGAAGGAATAATGGGAGAATCCCAGGGAATCTGAAAACAGGACTCAGTCTCCGGACGTCACTGAGTCTTCTCAAATACAGAATAAAGGAGAATGTGTTCACATACGTCTAAATATGAGAACTACCAGAACTTAGAGTTTTTCTCCTATATAAATTGATTTACGAGTTGGTATGCTATGTGGTGATACGTTACTTAGTTTTGTTCATTGGAAAATAGTTTAAAATGGGTTTAGAAAGAGAAAAGATCATTGGAAATATATAGAATGTGCTGTGGCAAAAAACCCACAACTGAGCTGGGCCTCAGGAAAATATTCGGCCTGGGCCCTTTTATTTCTGACCAAGGACTCATTATGGAAGAAAATCTAAACAAAAAGCACTGCCTTTCCTAGCAAAGGTTAAGTAAGATAAAATTCCAGTTTAAGAAGCAGTTTTATTCCAGGCAGTGGTGGTGCGTGCCTTTAATCCCAACATATGGATAGAGGTAGATCTATCTGTATGAGTTTGAGGCCAGCCTGGTCTACAAAAGAAAAGTTCTAGGACAGGACAGACTCCAAAGCTAAACAGAGAAACCTTGTTTCAACCCCCTCCCCCAAAAGAAACCCACAGAAACAAAACAAAATAAAAAAAAACAACAACAACAAAAACACCACCACCATCAACAAACAACAAAGACTATAAAATAACCAATCTTATTGTAAAGGAATTAAACTTCTTCCAGGGTCAGCACTTCTTCAATGCAAAATATAAGCTAACATTTCATTTACCCATTTTAACTTGAACTCCTATCTTAGCCAGTGATGTTAGACTGTGAGAGAGCTCTGACCACCAACATGAGATGCTGGGAACCTTTATGTTAGGAATAAAAACAAAGCAGGACCCAGACTACTGTGCTTGCTGGTTTGATTTAGGAAGACTACTTACCCTTCTGCAATAGTAAACCTTTCCCCTTGATGAAATACTTTGGATTGTATGGCCACTTACTTGATAAATTGATACCCATTTTTGACGTGTTGTACCTACCATGGTGTCATGAACTTTCTCTTCATTTTGTGCTCACTATTGATCATTTTTTTTTGTTTATTCAAGTATCCGAAAACACTCTTTCCACTTCCTCCCCTCCTCCCAATACCCTCCTGCTCCCCCCACTCCCTCTCCTCCTCCCTCACCATTCCCAAGAGCAGTCAGGGTTTCCTGTCCTGTGGGAAATCCAAGTTCCTCCCCCCTCCCTCCAGGTCCAGGAAGGTGAGCATCCAAACAGGCCAGGATCCCAAAAAGCCAGTCCATGCAGACGAAACAAGACCCAGTGCCATTGTCAATGGCTTCTCAGTCTTCATTTGGACCTCGGGGGCTCAGTCAGCCCCCATGTCAGCCACATTCAGAGAATCCGGTTTGATCAAATGCTCGTTCAATCCCAGTCCAGCTGGCCTTGGTGAGCTCTCATTCGATCAGTCCCCTTGTATCAGTGGGTGAACGCACCCTTCGCAGTCCTGACTTCCAGTGCTCCAATGTGGGTCTCCGTTTCTATCTCCATCCGTCGTCGGATGAATTTTGCTTTCCTTGCTCACGATCTCCCTTTGGCGCAATGGATAATGCGTCTGACTACGGATCAGAAGATACTATTGATCATTTTTATCACATACAGTCTTCATTGCCCATAACAGCATCTGTAAGCATCTGTAAGTGGTCTGACATGGGTCAATATGGGTCAATGGTTACATATGTGTGTTGCTTCGTGTAGGTATACACTGTAGCTACGACAAAATTCCCATTGCACTATACCAGTATGAATGTATAAATTAATATACACAACTCACATGTATACATAACTCATGTATTTTGTCATATAAAAACATATAAAATTCTATTTATTTCTTATATTTATGTTTATCTTTAAAACAAAACCTTTTAACATTATATATCTTTTGTTTTTTGTTTTTTTAAGACACGATTTCTCTGTAGCTTTGGAGCCTGTCCCAGAACTAGCTCTTGTAGACCACATTGACCTCAAACTTACAGAGATCCTCCTGACTTTGGCTCCTGAGTGCTGGGATTAAAGGCATGCACCACCCCTACCTGGCTATTTTTATTATTTTAACTATGTTTATGTGTATCTGAGTGTGGTTTGGTGTGTATGTGTGCTGTTCCCACATAGTTCAGAAGCATTGGAGTTAGAGTCCTCTACAAGGACAGGTGGTTATTTCAATCAATGAGCTATCTTTCCAACTCCAAAAAGCTATTGAAATTCTGAAATGGATCCCAGCCTGCTTAACAAAATAATACTGGAATGGCTCTTGACTTGTCACATCAATACAGAAGTCTGCAAAGTAAGTTTCAAACTGTCAGAAAGGCATGGTCAGTAATGGTTTTGTCCCAGGTACTTGAGAATTGTGGAATATAAACAAAGCTTTATGCTTAGTAAATTTGCCAGAGTTTTTGTGAATAACAGTTCATGAGTCAGGCAGCAGCAGTAGCAACAGCAACAACAAGTTGTTAGAAGCAGAGAATAAAGGCAGTATGAAGAAATTCCATGGCTGTTCACAGACTGGTCTTGGTTTTATTTGTATAGTGGTTGATGTCAGAATCCTAGTTACAGAAACATTGTCTGCTAGACTATTTGTGATTAGCTGAGTCTATCTATCTATCTATCTATCTATCTATCTATCTATCTATCTACCTACCTATCTATCTATGTTCTATCTATATCTATAGGTATAGATATAGATATAGATATAGATATAGATATAGATATAGATATACCATCAGTTATGGGAAATAACCTCAAGCTGCATTAACTAGCTTAAAGTCTTTGGATCTAAGCTACCTAAGAATATTGAACCAGTTCTTATCTTAGTGGAAAGACATCACATGTCTCAAAAAAAAAGAAAAGAAAGAAAAAGGACACTTCAAGATTAATGAAATGCAGGATATGCAGACCCCTTTTCGCAATGTTAGCAACTTATCCTACCCCTGCTGAGCCCTAACACAAATGAGACAGCAATGGGACCACTCTAAGTCCTTGTGTGAGGGATGTGGAAAATCCCCATGCACTGCCTAGTAGAAGTCCTATTTCCCTTCTGGACATAGGGCAATGACTTCCACAGCTAATCCCAGGACAGATGTCATCACTATCAGAATGCCTTGTAACACCTGGAATGCTAAGTTTCTGACTGTATCTTTAACTCACTGAGTCACAGTCTCTAGGGCTACATTCAGAAAACAATGACTAAAAATCCTTTAGGAAATTTGGAGATTAAATTTTGTCATAGTTCTTTTCAGTCTAAGAGTGTAGCAATTATTTTAGCATAACTCTGAAATGAAAGTCCACTGATTCAATTTTTAACAAAAAAAAGAGCAAGATTAAATGAAAATCATGATCTTGTTGGAGAAGGATGTGTCTTATATTAGGCCATTGGTAAAAATAAAAATCTGTACTGATTTAAAGGAATCGTTCAGATAATTCTCAATCCATCACTCTTGATGCATCTTTGACTCTACTGCTTCATGGGAGTTCAGAGAGGTTGGGCTGGAAAAATGAATGATTAATACTCCAGCCTTAAGAAATTCCTAGGGTTTGATGTATGTCAGATATGCGGAAAACTTCTGAGACACCAAGACAATAATAATTAACCAGAGCACAGTGACAGTGTTAATAAGTATGCCTATGAGGGGAGGGAGAGTGAAAGAATGGCCATGCCACCGAGCTGCAGTATCCTTCAGCTTTCCAGAACATGGACACCTAGGCATCAGAGGATAAGGAGTTCATATCAGGTCACTGCTGGGGTCGGGACTGTCTCTGAAAGACAGGAAAACAGGCTGAGCAGAGAAATCCAGTTTTAAAGATGGTATTACAGAACTAGAGTAAATAATGTCTGGGACAAAACCGTTGACTTGCATGAGTTTAAATGACCAAGACTTTGTCTACCATTTGAAAAGTTAAACTAAGGGCTGTGGGTATGACTGAGTCTGTAAGAACACTTGTTGTGCAAGCATAGAGACCTGAGTTGTAATACTAGGACCCCCATAAAAGGAAGCCAGTGATTATGACAGCAATGTGACTGTAACCCTAGAAGTAAGGATGGTGGTGGATGGGAGATCCTGTCTCAGAGTCATGAAGCAGATCATGAAAGAGAACATCAGGGGAGTGATCAGTAAGCACACTGACATCATTCTCCTTCTGATGTGAACATAACACATACAGGCACACACAAACACAAACACACCATACACACACACCACACAAATACATATACCACACACATGACATATACCTCTCTCTCTCTCTCTCACACACACACACACACACACACACACTCACACCACTCATGCAACCTACACATACAACACACACTACACATATAGTTACCAAACACATGCATGACACATAACACATATACCCCATGCAAAACCACATACCCACACACACATTCACACCACACCATACACACATATTACACATACTGCATACACCTTGCCACTCATATTCTCATGCCATTCCTGCTTTGGAAAGCAGTGCCCTCTATTCTGCCCTAGTTAGAATTCAGCCGCTTCTTCCTTAGCTTTTGCAGAGGACAGTTATTCTTTATTCTGGAGTATTTGGATTTCAAGGGAACAATTAACACAGAAAGTAGATAAAGTATGAGCATTTATTTAACAGCAACTGAGAAACTTGTCTTCCTTTTGTGGGTTTTAGGACTTAAACAGACTGGACAAGTGATGGAAAACTCTGTTCTCACAGGTACTTTCCACAGAGCATGCCTGCAGATGGCTTGTGAATGATTTCAAGCGACTCTAATATTTTCTTACAAGAGGAAACTTGAGAATAGATGGGCACAAAGGCCATGCTCCAGAGCAATACCACAGCCAATGGCCCACTTTCCTTTTTGGTACAATTATTACTTCTTTATTGTTCCTGCAGTGGACATTCTAGGCCTCTCCTTTACAGCGATTCCAGATCTTCACCCTGAACAAAAGGTAACTAAGGTTCACAATTCTTCGTCTTTTGCATGAGCAATGAAAGGTTCTGAGAACTTGTGAAAGACATTTGGTGTCAACGAGAACCGATGAGAAAACAAATACAAGGAAGAAAGAAAAATAAATTCAGGCCCAAATTGTTGCATAAAATATCTTAAATCATACATCTCAATTAAATGTTCATTAATATCAATTATGCTTAATTTCTTTATCACTTTGTATGAACAGTTAACTGATAAATCATAAATATTGTTTTAATTGTAAATTTGTCTCTAATTATAAGCTATGGGCACTCTCTATATCAGGATGCATATTACTAATACATTTATTTCCATGTTTTTGCTATGAACTACAGATCGGAAGAAGGAACAAATGGGAG